>NW_008824445.1:1857691-1920021 GCF_000699105.1 Pygoscelis adeliae
GGGAAAAAGAAATGTTAATCAACTCTTGATTAAAATGTATGGCTCAATCTCATCAAATGGAGGAAATCAAACCCTGACAAATGAGGATTTCCTAAATGAACTTCTGATCAAAAAGATAATAATAAATTGCTAGGCTTGCTTTATGAACACAGGTTATATGAAGTTTTTAGAGAGACCTTTTCTTCTCCTATGCTCTAATTGTATACTAGCAGTTGGAAAGGCAGCTTGGGCAAGGTAGATTTTTAGGGTCCAGGAGATGATTTCTCTATGGCCCTATTTTTTCTTACTGCTTTTTTCATGCACATGCAGACTTTTATCTGTCTCTCCTTTCTTTGAGGAATGAAGGCTAGTGCTAAAACTGAGAGTCCTGATGGTATTTCTATTATACTTTCTCTTACAGTTTACCTTACACAGAATTAATTCTTTGAAGAGCTACTTGCTTCTCTTTGTTCCATATCAATGTAAACAGGGATCCATTTCAGCCATAAAAGCAGAAACAAAAGCAACTGTGTGAGGAATCAAACGGTAATTACAGATGGGAAGAAAGTTGTGAGGTGTAGAATTGTGGGGTTTGATGCCAAGATATGCTTGTGTAGATTTACATTTTCTTATGGTACATGTCATAGTTTACTAGCAGATTACTGGAAACAGGCACTGTTAATGACAGTCAGATCTCTGTGTATTTTCTAACAGTATGTATCATACTTGTTAACAACGCAGTTGCTTTATCCATAGCTAGAAACCAGCTACAAATAAAAAGACAATGCTCTTGCTCTGAGAAATTAAGTGTAGTTCCTAAAGCTGTATCATTAAGACCATAAAGGATGAGGAATAGACAAATATTTAGGTTTTTAGCTAATAATCTTCATACCAATAAACATGATTCTAAGCTTAATTGTGAATGGAATTTGAAGAATCTTGAAGGTAGCCTGTATGTGTAAAAGTCCTCTAAAAAAATCTTCAAAAGATGGATCCAGCACTGAATTTTCTTAAAATAGTCTCTGTACAGATTACCATTTTGTGTTTAGTGCTCTATTTTCATGTATTTCTATGATAATACACATAAAGCTTTGCAGGATTTTTCCCATAAGGATTGAATGTGTATGTGCTTTCTAGACTATAACCAGATAACTTGTTCAAAGGGATAAATTCCCTCTCAGTATATTTCCATAGTCACTTTTTTGAGAACTTTGTGCAAATCTGCCTGGGACAAAACTCTTCTAGACCACAGCTGTAGTTCATTCTTAATCTGGCCAGAATATATTCAAATGTTACAGGCTGGTGTTTGGAGCAGTGTTACAGACCATGTTGTTCTGGTGTCTGAATAACTTTTTTTGAACAATTGTAGTCTTGGTCATAAAGAAACCTGTATCACACTGATAAAAATTGGTAAGGATTTTCCTGTGAAACAAAATGTAATGATGAGCAAATTGAAGACAAACAGCTGGGGTGGGGAAATACATCTAAAGAATGTGAAAGACTTTCATAATAAGAAGCAGAGTGTTTTCCATGTTCATATGCTCCTCTCCTTCGCAGCATTACTCACACAATCTTTTAGGTAAATATTGTGTGATTACATCTAGGTGTGGAAGAGTTTGTTGAATTCACCAAACAGAACCTTCTGTGATTGTTTAGCCTACATAAGGTAGTAAAACAAATAAAGTACACAAGTTAAGTAGCAAATATTCTACCCACTAAGCAAATGTAAATGTACAACTTTACTCAGACCTTCATGTCTGAAAATCAGCATGAGTACAACAATTCTAATTTTAGGCATACATACTGTAAAATCATATCAAATTACTGGGTCTTAATAAAAAGCAAGGCAGTATCTCTTTTTGATAATGTATCTCAAAGACGTATGTTTGCTCTGGATTTTTGAACATGACACTTCTGAGTATGTAGATTTGTCACAATAGAATAAACTTTTTCAAAACATCTGCCTGTAAAGCAATATGCAGAAAATTACATTTCTAGAGTGGAAAGGACCAGGCAGAACTTGACTTTTATATTCTGCTTTCCTTTTCTGTTTGAGCAAATCATACTTGTTGCTCAGCTACAAGGTTGTTTAATTTCCAGTTTAATTTTTGCCAGGATTTCTGTTGAAAACTGTTTGTTCTGGATGTAGGTATATGTGGGGATTAACGGCACGGACTCTGGCAGGCAGCAACCAAAGACCTTTATTGCTCTTCGTTAGCATAATTTATAGCGAGCAGGAGTGTCCACACGCCACCCACAGCCTGCAGATAGGTCACAGCCTTGTGTCCATGTGCGTCCGCGCTCCAGTGGATAGGTCTGCTCTTCCTGACCATGTGGCATGACTTCATGGTCCTTATCTTCTTTACTCCTTTCCAGCAGCTCATTCCTTTCCTCCTTATCTTCTGCCTGTGTGCTTTCTCACGGGTACAGTACCTGCTCATTAAAACCGAATTCAGTAATGTCCATAGTTAAAAATCCTATCCCCACAGGTATAGATCCTAATACTCAAATGTCCAGACATCAGAAGGTTCTTACTGTACTCAAGCCAGCCAAATTCTATATTAAGTTTCCAAATTTACTTTTGGCTTTGTTACATTTTCAGTAAAGATGGTTGTGATGGAAGTACTGCAGGCATTTTAACCATGATTCTTCTGGATGTGGTTCTGAACTCACAACTAATGGCAGAAGAAAAAAAGATCAGAAGAGGTCAAGAAGAAACAAGTGTAAGGATTTGGGTTTTCAAAGCCACATAGTGGAGTTAGGCTTTCTGGAAGTTAATGGGACTTGGCAGATGGCCCAAATTCAAAAACTTTATCTAAAGTGCCAGTGGCCTGTGTAATCCAAGACTGCCACTGGTTGAGCTGCAGCTATGTTATAGTTGTGGAGAACAGTATAAAAAGGAATCTAGTGTAAACAAGGCTTTTGGGAGCAAGATCTGCAACTCCTCCCAGGCCCCTTTTGTGACCTTGGGGACAATGGGTGGGTGCTTTGAACAGGCACAGTGTTAACTCACAGCAGGGCTTAAACTGAGGCTATTTGTGAGTTTCTGCAGTAAAGATTAAGTGGTAGACAAATTCCCATACTTAGTTGACTAAGGAAAGGAGATGAGATGCAGACATTGTTAATGGAAATGAATGGAATTGGCAAGAGTGTGTTTAATGGCAAATTTGTCTTTACCAATGAAAGTAACTTAATCATTGTCCAGGTACATAAAATTGTCAGTGATTTTTTCCAATCATGGCATCTTTCGCAAAATAATTAATGTGTGACTTAGTCTTTATATACTTTTTTCCTAGCTCACTAATAGCTATGACCTAATATATTGAAAATCTATTTTATATAGAAATACTGAAATTGAAAAGGCCTGTGGTGAACATCAGGCTAAATCTGTTGGCATTATGAATTACATTATGCATTTTCTTTTCACCTGCTAGTATACCACCTAGTAGCTAGAAATGTATTTCAGACAGTCAAATGAAGCCCTTAATTTGGGACCTAATCTATGAATATTCAATAAAGGTAATACAAACTGACTTCTTGCCATTTTGAAGAGAATAGTAAGTTTCAACAGACCTAAATTGGGTCAGGATTTCAGCTTAGGATAGGTCTTGTTGCTTTTATAGTTTCATCTTGTGTACTTGGGTCAGTTATACTTAGGCCTTTTGTGATACCTTCCTGTTGACTGTAGATTTTTATCAACATGGTTTTAATACTGTCATTGTTTTTAGTAAAATGCACACCTTGCATTTAAGGAGAGAAAATGTTTTCACTTATTTCTTTCTAGAATCAACACTTTATTTTTAAAATGCAAGGCTGAATGATTTTGGCTTGTTTGTTAGGCATGGATTGAATTATGACCCAATTTTGTTACCTCAGGGTAGAGCTGAGATTGGCACTTGTTTACACTGTCTACAATTGGTGTACAAATTCCAGTGTCCTTCCTCAGTGGAAAGATTATCTTGGATTCAGTTTGGGAAGAAGTGCTCCATAACTTAGGCGTGCCCCACCAGCCTACCAAGATGTCATTGCTTGGATTTCTGCCTGAAAATGCAGCCTTTCTTAAATAACACAGCTGAAAGATAAATGAATAGGGAGTAATTTAGTGAGATTAAATGGACAAGACTTTGGACACTTATCATAGCTTCTGCAATGCCTCATATCTGAGCAAGGAACAATTGCTAAATTCAGAAATGCCGGGATCATTAATCAGCCCTTTGATGTTGAAGTGATATGATACAATGTTCATAGCTTGTAGAATACAGAATTTTGTTTTGCCTGGATCTGCCAATCTATTTTATGTTTGGTTCAGCCTCATTGTAAAATTCATGGAATTAAAGTAACAGAATTCATTGATCTATGAATATGATTTCTGAAATACCACATAAAACAACATAACAGGAAAGGATATATCTGATTGGAGTACTTTTTATGCAAAATACATAGATATTTATCCTTTGGCATTAGCTGAATTGAGTGTGTATCTCTGCCATGGAAGTCTGAAGCTGCTGTAAGTCATGGGGCCTAACCTACTGCCTACTGAAAGCAATTAGAGATTAGAGGACTCCCAATTGACTTTGTGGAAGGGTAGTTTTTTGCTCCTGTCAGAACGGCAAAAGCTCCCATAGCTTTGTTAGTGTGGGTCACATTAAATATTGTTGAATAAAATTGAGACCAATCCTGTATTGTACACAATGACAGATGTCTACTAATGAGGCAACATTAGGAGAGGGGTCCTGGCTTATTTTTAAGAAATATAGTAGAGAAAGATCTAGAGGAGTTAGGTATTTCTGTGGATAACAAGAATATCCAGAGGTGTCATGTTTAAGCCAATCTTCATCCTTTAAACAAGCATGAAGATTAATTTGGAGGATGGAGGAGGCACCACAAAGGTGCCTCTTGCTTATATTCCCTCTGAAACTTGAACACAGACCACTGTCGGATATCTGAATAGTGACAATGTGTAAACCACACATCTAATTCATTTTGTCAATTTTTTTCCCCTCTTCTCTGATGAAGCAAGAGGACTTGAATTTTATAGAATTTTTCTCATGAAATGCACTTATGAGTCAAGATATAAAATGAGATTTCTCACTAAGGCATTCACAGGAAAGTAATAATGTGATAGGATGCTATCTGCCAAAGGTATTGGCACTAGGAGAAGGCATTGGTTAAATTCAAACCTATTATCTGCACGAGAATGCAACTGTTTAACCTTCTTCTGTCCTGAATGTTTTAGCTAAGCAGAATTGGTCACCCCACACACATGTAAGAAAATTCATGATTAGAAATAGCCAAGGGTGTCTCAGTGTCAAGTAGTCAGTACTTTGCAAAATCAGTATGCAATACCATTTTTGCCCACTGCAGTTTTTCAATTTCCATCACATAAGTTTAAAAATGTAATAATTTTAAACAAACCTGGTCTATAGTTGGAAGAGCTTTCTGGAGTGTTTTTATTCAGAAGATGTCAGTTTGCAGAATTTCAGCATCAGCTTGCCCAAGTCCTCAGGGATACCCAGAAATTGGAGGAGAGTCTTAGTTCACCTGTCTTTAACATATTTTTAAAAAGCATGCAATCTTTAGTATGCTTCCCCTTTAGGCAATGCACATGGTGCAAGGACAAGTGCATGTCCAGAGCCCACACTAAACTTTCCCAGAACTCTCACTGTTTTTAATCGTGGTGCTTTTTCAATTACTTCCTTGGTTCCCTGGGCAATATTTGGTGAATTTTTGACACAGAAGACTTGAGGAGACTAATAAAATAAAAAAACCCACCAAACAAACAGTGAACGCTGTTTAAAGGTCTGTTTAAGTGAAGTTCATTCATTCTGAATGAACCATTGTGTGGAGTAATGCTGCTGGAAAGCAAAAATGTAATTGGTTTTATAAAAACTATCATTTTGCTGCATGGTGTTCTTCAGTATCTGCTAAAGCACCAGGAGGTAACAGGCTTGTGCAGGTTAGCTTGTGATGAGACAGGTGCAGGTGTTGCTTAATGCTTTCAAGAACTGCTCGAAAAAATCTTTTAAATGGAGGACTTCACCAATCACTCATACTGTCTGGGAAGTGTATTCCATCTTATAAAAAGAACAAAAGCCTCACTCCTGTGATGTTATGGACTTAATTTCACGTGAGTCAGACTCATGGAAAAATAAGAGTAGTAAGAATTTTAAGATTAATCAAGGCAAGTTGAGCTATGTTGTGTAATTCCAGTAAGTGTTTGCTTGAGTATCTCCTCTAAAGCAAAAATAGTTGACTAGCTAGTGATGTGTTACAGCCCTGCAGAATTGCTACAGTAGTCCATTGTTCTCCATCCTGTATTACTGATTGAAGATACACCTCTTTAATGTACCCAAATAGTCATAATTTTTAACAAATATTGAAAAAAAACCCAAGTCTTGCACAGAAAGGAATGCATGTTGTCAGTGTAGAATCTGAAATATAGTTGCTTTTTTCCTTCTCTGAATGTGCTTGAAAGGTGATACATATCTAAAAAATTCTTTGGTATGTGCATGTGGTTGCTTCTCAAGAATGTGTAGCCAAAATCTCACTGAGATCAGTGCTGGGTAGAAGTTTTACCTATATGAAGGTACAAATTCCAAATCTGAAGCTCTAAAATATGTTCAGAAGATCAGGATGCGCAATAATATACATTTGGTACAATGCCAATTCTTTGCCATCCTCATACTCTCACTTCTTACGGAAAGACGTATTTAAATGATTGCAATAGTAGATGCTGACATCTAGTGGCTGTACAGCATAGGGTATAAGTCACCTGAGTCACCTATATTTTTCTAGAGAGTTGAAAGGGGTGAACCGTGCTTTTCAGCGCTGCAGCTAGGTAATAAGCTTTGGTTTTGAAACTGCAGTTTCCTTCAGTCTTCATTCTTTACTTGTAGAGGCTTTGTAGTGCCTAGTTTTAAAATAATTCTCAATGGCATGTTTCTTTTCAACTTATCTCAACATCACATAGTCTAAATACTCTGCAAAAGAAAATACTTTCATCTTCATGTGAGTTGAACATACGAATGTATGTGGTTATCTACTTGAATGCAGTAGAAAAGAATGGTTATTAAATTGTTTTATGCAGAAATAGAATGGTGTTATATAGAAGGCATTAAAAGCTTGCAGCCCTGACCAATGGTTGAATCATTGTGTTCCAAGATACCAAGACAAAATCTTGAAATCCAGTTCAGAGAAGTACATTAAGAATTTCCATTGGCTTTCCAAAAGCAATACTGACAATATATGAATTTAGTATTTTGTCAACCATTAGTGCTAGTACTTAAAAACCAACTGGACAAATTCATGGAGGAAACAATTACCAAGAACTGTTAAATTCAAGCACATTTACTGGTTTGGAAGCTTCTGGAGTTAGAAATTTTGGAAGCTGGTAAAGTATTCTGAGAAGTATCACTATCTCTTTGCCTTGTTCTTATGCCTTTGCTGGGGCCATGACCAGAGACAGGGTGCTGGGCTACTGTACCTTTGGTATGACCTAATAAACCATTCTTTATGGTTAAGGGAATAATATTTTTGTTTTCTAGGTGGTAACATCCTTAACTAAGTATCACAACTATCTTTTCCCATTTTGTTGCTTTTAGTGTGCTAATTTGATTTGTGTGTCGCATTTTAGAGATGTACTTTGCAGTTCTATCTAATGAATAAAAATGTAGAAAATGCCCCAATACAGAGAAATACAAAAGCTAGTGTTACATTCTAAATGCCACATAAATCCATGTTTCCTGGCATGCATGGGCTGCTGATTTCAAAATTGTCTGATGTGATTAACCATTTTCTTCATCTGTATTCTATCACTTGTGTTATGTCAGTTTAATTTCCTTTTTTGGAAAGAGATCAATGGAAAAAGGAAATACAGAGAATGTCAAGATGCCCCCTTTAGCATTTAATGCTGTTGTGTGTGGATTCTCAGCTAGCTAAAACTGAAAAAAACATTTGCTATTTTTCAAGATTAAATACTGCAACAGTTTAGGCCTGAATGGTGCCAAAATCAGGCATCTCAGCCTCTACCTCTGTTTTCATCATATAATTTTGCCAAGATTTTTAGATCTGTTGCTGCACTATCAGAAGGGGTGTCAGCCACCTATATTCCTTGATGTTTAAAGGCTTTAATCCAGGCTGTTATGCACTGTTCCAGAACAGGGACACATAATCTTACAGCAGTCCTGTTTTTGCCAGCTTTTGGAAGTATTAGCTGTGTTATCTTAAAGCAAAATGAATCATGATTTCTGTTGGTATGATTACATATATTACATTAGTTTTTCCAACTTGGATCCCAGCTGCAACTAAACTGCATTTTTATTTGAAACTTTTTAGTGAATAATCTAGATCTAGAAATACCAAAACACTTTGAAGTTGTATTGTTGGAAGAGGATGGTCTTAAAAATTCATGGTTCAAAATTTTGCTGTACAAATAACATTTTTTTAAATGAGCTCTATCTTTACTTCTGTTGCTTAATACTAGTTCAGTTTTCCTCTAATATTGAATCTAAATTGTCTACCAGATAAGACCTGCAGTTGCATTACACAATTACAATTAGATGTCAGACCATGATTAGTTGCAATCCTCTGTGATAAAAAGGGTTAAAAAAAAATGTAGTTAGAATGGACTGAATCTTCCGATTAACTGTGCACTAGTCACTGCAATTGACATTAGAGGCAGTAGAAATAACCCTATTTTTGCAGTATTTTCCTTATAGATAACAGACTATAGCAGGAAAGGTGGAAACCCAAGTGCGGTGAAGGTGTTAACATCCCATTTCATGCCAAGTGTGGAATTGCGTCTCCTATTCAGAATAGTATGCTGTGTCATATACCCACTGACACCCTTGCTATGCATATCTTTATAATACTCCTATGAAGGTAGTCAGTGCTGTTTTTTCCGTGTCCAATGGATTGAGAACTGAGACAGAATAAAGATAAATTCCAAGAAAGGACTTAGCTGGCTGCAAGTCAGACCTTTCCCTGTGCAATGTGTAGGACAGACTGGGGATGATGGAGTTTAATCCATATACTAACTGGGGAGACAGCTAGTCACCACAGTCGACTGCCTACCTAGAGCGAGGCAACGGAGCAATTCACAAGAATGGACTTGTAATTCCATCCCAATAGTTCTTTAATCATGTCTGCCAGAAAGGGCCTTCATACCTGCATCTATAGCCATGATCTTCACCTCTCTGCCAGCGGTTCTATTTCTTTTCTTTCTTTCAAGGAAATGGACAAAGTTCTCTTTTAAAAACTTGCAGGCAGAGAAGTAAAAGACAACGGTGTTGCCATCTCATACCTTATATGACAAACTGTAGCATTAATTCAGTTTATCCTGCCATCTGACAGTGATTCAAACTTGTATTTCTTTTTTCAGAAGAAATTCCCTTATTGCCATCTTTAGGCAAGCAGCAAGCTCTTTCTACAGCTGTACTTTGAGCTTTACCACTATGAAGGAATGGTTTTGTGCCAGAGGTAGAGGGGAAAAAAAAATACCCAAGTCACGCTTGCTAACATAATTGTAAAATCATTGGCTGGGGAAAGGGGAAGCCTTTGTTCAGTCCTTAGAGCAAGGATTCATTTCTGTATTTCACTTGAAATCATGATTAAATAAAAGACAAAACAGACCTTGGAAATGAAGCAAACCCTACATCTCCAACCCTGATATGACTGCCCAAACTACTGTTTCAGTGCACAGTGATTGTATAGTTTGTTGTCTTTCTGCTTTTTGGGTTTTCCACATAGTTGCAGTAGAAAATGTGAATAATGTCTTATACGGAACAACGTACATGTCTGGGTCCACTCCTGGAAGAAAAGGTGTATGGATCAGAGGCTCTGAACGTAGAAGTTTAGCCTGTATCTCCTAGTTTCTGGATGTATATTGTAATTACACAAAGATTGTATGATAAAAATATGAGGGCTTTCTCTAAAAGTAAGCTGCTGTTACATACTTTTTTCCTGTGGAGCCCAGTACAGTCCGTATCTAGAGATTAGTTCATAGACTGAGGCCCTAATGGGAATCCCACAAAGAAAAACGCGGTTTCTAGATCCCAGTTGGGTTTATGCATATATCTAGATCCTGTGCTCCTATTCCCTGTCGTAAATGGAATAACTTGATGCTGAAATAAAAAGTGGGTTTAGACAATAAAAGTGAAATGAGAAAGTGAGATAAGTATATAGAGTGTAGGCACTTCTAGGGTGAAAGAGCCAGATCATATTTTTGGACGAAATGATAACTAAATACAACTCTGTAACATCAATGATCAAAGCAACCGCCAACTAAATACATTTTCTGTTGCAAGCAGGTTCTTTTTGGCTAATGCTGTTGCAGTACATACATGAGGCCACGAGGTGGAGCCACATACAATGATTAGAATCAGGTTTTGTGCTATGTAAACTTTCAAGGGATTTAGTCGCTGTTGTGGCAAGTATATTTGAGAATGGCTATTCACTGCCTGAAGTAATGTGAAATAATGGCTGTATACTTGTTAGTGGAGAGATTTTCCTTTTCCTTTGTAGTTGAAAAAATGAAAAGGAGAAAAAGAACATGCATGAATATCATTTAGCCACTAAAACTGAAATAGACCGCAGTTTCAAAAAAATAATTCCAGGGGTTTTTTTACTGCCATGACAGAAATACTTGTGGCCATTCAGAGACTTTCATTAGCATAGTATTTAAAGTATTATCTAAAAGATCCAGGTTCCAGTTCCTGCCTTAAGACTGAGTATTTTACATATAAGATAGATTGTTCTCCTAATAACTAAGCTGTTAGAGGGTAGGTCATTGCTTGATTCTGACTTCAGAAACTTTCCTGAAATATTTTTCATCAAACGAGAATGACTTGGTGATTGAGATAATATTTTTTATTAAACTTCCATGCTCTTCCTCAGTGTGCTTGTATCATTAGGGCTATCACAGGTATGACATATTATAACTGTTTCTTAATACATATTTTGGAAAAGTTTTGTTGGTTTTGCATTAAACATTTCACCATAATTTGTGAAGTCTAATATGATTAACGTATTAAATGCATGAACCTCATGAGGTTTAACAAGGCCAAGTGCAAGGTCCTGCACCTGTGTCGGGGCAACCTCCAGTATCAATACAGGCTGGGGGATGAAGGGATGGAGAGCAGCCCTGCCGAGAAGGACTTGGGGGTACTGGTGGATGAAAAGCTGGACGTGAGCCAGCGTTGCACGCTCACAGCCCAGAAGGCCAATCGTATCCTGGGCTGCATCAAAAGCAGCGTGGCCAGCAGGTCGAGGGAGTGATTCTGCCCCTCTACTCTGCTCTGGTGACACCCCACCTGGAGTACTGCGTCCAGCTCTGGAGCCCTCAGCACAAGAAAGACACGGACCTGTTGGAGCGGGTCCAGAGGAGGGCCATGAAAGTGATCAGGGGGATGGAACACCTCTGCTATGAAGAAAGGCTGAGAGAGTTGGGGTTGTTCAGCCTGGAGAAGAAAAGGCTTTGGGGAGACCTTCTTGCACCCTATCAGTACTTAAAGGGGGCTTATAAAAAAGATGGCGGCAGACTTTTTAGCAGGGCCTGTTGCGACAGGACAAGGGGGAATGGCTTTAAACTAGAGGGGGTGTAGATTTAGACTAGATAGAAGGAAGAAATTTTTTACACCGAGGGTGGTGAAGCACTGGCCCAGGTTGCCCAGAGAGGTCGTGGATGCCCCATCCCTGGAAACATTCCAGGCCAGGTTGGACGGGCTCTGAGCAACCTGATCTAGTTGAAGATGTCCCTGCCCATGGCAGGGGGGTTGGACTAGATGACCTTTAGAAGCCCCTTCCAACCCAAACTATTCTGTGATTCTATAACGTTGCGCGCGCCCCCCTCCCCCCCGTTGCAGTTTTTCTTTTACATTTGTCTTCTCTGTCTCATTTAATCTTCATCTAAAAAGTCAATATATCTCTTCTCTCCCAGAACGCAATGTTTGTCAGAAAGAAAAAAATTTATTTTCCTTATACCTTCATACCTAGATGCTATATAGTGTATATTCTGAGTTTGATCCTGAATGCTGTGCAATTCAGTATATGCAGTGTTTATTTGGCAAGGCAGCTCTGAATTTGTTGCTATAGAATATGAAATGTCATATAAATATAATGTTCTTTTCCCTTCAGTCAGCTTAATGCATATGTAGCATTCCAGGGCGAGATATCTATATATTTTGACAGCCTTTTATGGTGAAGTAGTACCCCGAGAACATTCTTATGCAGAAGGTAGGTAGCCTGGTTTTTTGTGGAAGCCGTGCACCTGTAACTTATTTGTGGTTTTATCCGCAATGTGATAAGCATAGTTTTGATGCTAAGGAGTTTATAGTCATGATAACTGAGAATTCTTTGTTACTCTGAAAATGATGGCATGGGTACTGACAACAAATATGTGGTTGAATGACCTGGAGTAGTTCAGATGTTGTGGTGCTCCAGTTATTATTTCTTGTTATTTCAGTAGAGGAATGACAAGAGTTCTGTTCTAGGACTGCATGCACTTTCTCCAGATTAGGTCAAATTTATGTTATATGTAACAGGGACTGTCGTGTTTTCATCATGTGCCTACATCTAGTTTTGGTTCATGTACACATAGTTCTTCAGGGTTTTCAAGTTGAAACAAACCAATAAATATATTGCATATACTATCCAGCATAAGCTTTTGATACTGAACCACCATTAATCTGTCCAGTATCTAGCACACTATAAGTACAGCCCACAGGTTTGGCAGTTGTAGCCATTAAAGAGCACTGAAAGAGTAGTCTGCCATGAAATACACTGAAAAACAATTTACAGTGCTCAATTCCAGTATGAAGCAAACTGTGGAGAAGTATGAGTTTTGCAAATTTCAGTGCAACGTGCTGTGCTTACTGTAGTTTCTCTCAGAGCAATTTTTGGTATGGAAGGACAGTTTCTCTGTTACATAGGAGTGGTTGAGGAAACAAAGTATAATTATCTTGAGGTGAGAGAAAAATGGTGCACCTCACTTCTAAAATGAAAATGATGCAGAGATTCTCTGATTAGACAATGGATGCAGTTTCGCTCATGTAATCAGAGTGGTGTATGAGGAGCACAGTTTGAGACTGACATAGTTCAGAGACCAAAGGATCTTCAAGTACATAGATTGGCAAATACAAGATTGGCAAAGAGAAAGGGATTAGGCTCTTCTTTTTATCCTCTGCAGACAGGATGAGCAGTAACAGGCGTGGGTTGCAGCACAAAGTATCCAAGTCAGACATTAATAACCACTTTCTGATGGAATTAGAAAGAAGCATTGGAATAGATTTCCTGCAGTGAAACTGCAGTGTCTCCAATGTTAAAGGTTTTTAAGTACAGGTAGATAAACATTTGTCTGTCTGGAGTGACCTAAGTAGAGCTGATCTTGCAGTAGAGCAAAGGGCCTAGATGACCCCCGCGGTTTCTTCCAGCCATAATACTTTATGGAGATTTTTGTGCGCGGATTCCAGCCAGCCTTCACCCGATTAAGTGGAAATGACCCTTCCTTGCAATTTTGGTGTTCAGTTCCTTAAAAGTTTGTTAGTGTAATCACTCATGTATACAAAGCAAGAAGTTCAAGGGCTTTTGTGGTTTCTCATCCCTCTTGCATTCCAAGCGTTTGCTTGCCTTAAACTTGATGGACTTTGTCCACATCCTTTCCCCGCTTTCCACTTCCTAGCTCCTATTAGTCTTAATGCTTTTCATTTGCTGTATCTGGCACACACTAGTCCCTTTTATCAAAGGACTTTCACACCTGAGGCCTCCAGTCACATACTTCAGTAAAGTAACAGCTTAAAAGCAAATCCTTTTAAATCCTGAGGCCAAACACCGTAACAAACATATCTTCTCAAGGGATCAGTTTCCAAATGTGCTTTTGAACCTAAGTCCCAGCAGGCATTTGGCTTTAAGTGTGTGATAGGGCTTTATTTATTTATTTGTTGTAGAGCCATCCCCCCCTCCATTGTTCCCATCTCAAGATGTGCTATTTAAACCTGTAGCTCTGGTGAATTCTACCATTGAAGTGTAGATTAGCAGAGTGCTGCTGGGTGGTGAAACATTGCAGGACAAAAAGACATATCAAAATAAAATCTTATGAGAACGTGTCAGTTACAGGGAGAATGTATATCTCTTGTTTTGGGAGGGCGGGAGAAGGTAAATCATGGTTTGGAATCAACATTTCTTTGAAAATGTGCTGTGTATGGGGCAAGGTACTCAGGTTGTGGCAGTTTGAAGGAGATTTTAAAAATGTGAGGGATCTTTGTGAAATACTGTGCAACATGTGCCATAAACTACTTCAAGGGGCAGAACAGGTCTCATATAGTGAGGTTACACCTGAGGTATTTTTAAATAGTAGTGTCTGGATTCTGCAGGTCAGTTTGCAAACTGGTACCTGCAAAATATACTACATGCCTGAGGAGACAGCGTACTTCATTGGATGTAAAATTATTACTTGTATTTGCAGATTAATATTAGCACTTTCAATGGCCTGTTCAGACATGCAGTTTTCCAGTTTGCAATTAGTTGATGACTTCTGGGTTTTTTGTGGGTATTATTGTTTGGGACATTTAGCCTTGTGTGAGCTCTATGGTAGGTTGTTTATATAATATCACAGTTGTTTCAATCCGTGCTGAGTATTGCCAAACTATAAAACAAGATCAACCCCACATATGGGAGCACAGTTCCCTGAGGACAGGGCTATGTACTAGGTAAGGCTTGATTTTAATCTTGCTCTTGTCAGCTGTATCTGCTGACAGTTCATTTTCAGGTGACTACATACTATAATATCATCACTCACATTCTTTTCCTTTCTCTCAATTAAGCACAGTCACGTTAGGTTGTTATTCTTGTTTGAGGAAAGATATCGAGTAATCATAATGTGAAGTCTTAGAAAATGGTTGTACAGTTTCTCCTTTTTTGGATCTTTTTTATGCCTTGCAAATCGGAGACACTCCAGAACTTTAGTATCTGCTCACATTCTCTTATTCTAGTAAAACTATCTTTTCATTCCTTCTTTTTCTCTCTCACTTTTAAAAGAGGGCTTGTTTTTTCATGCTGTGGGACTTAAAGTACTAAGCAATCTCAGTTCTTCCCCTTGCCCTGAAAATTCCTTTATTCTCATTTTACTGAGAAGAGAAAGGGGGATTGTCAGTAGAGACAAAAGTTAGAAAGTCCAGTTCTGTAATTCTATGTAAATCTATCCCTCGAAATACCACTTTTCCATTCGCCTTAAATACCCTTTGACACTTTCCAGACCCCTGACATAATTTTGTTACTCTGTGTCCTGTTGTTCCCCAGCTTGATGGAGGTGAGTGTCAGCTGAAAATCTGGGACTTATCTTCAGTACATTGTAAGACCAAAATAGCCCTTAAGATTTGTTTCTAATTCAACTCTTATTCACACATGCAAATATCTAGCTCAGTTTATCTGATGCTTTAAATTCAAGCTAGTTAGTCTGTTGAAGAGAGAAGTTGAAGCTTTGATTGCAACTGATGCTTGATGTAATTGGCTCTCAGCAATTCAAGTTACCCAGCTTATAAAATGTTAATTTAGCTTCTCTTTGCAGACCAACACTTTTCAGTTTGGTTATTCTTACACAAGATACGATAGTTTGAAATATGTTATTTCAAGAAAGTAACTCAAGTTAGCTGTTATAGTGAATAAAAGTGCAGTAATTCATCAAGACATTGAACTGAAGAAAAGCTGGCAATTCTAAAGCTAAATATGACTCAATACAATGACTTAGAAGTATAAAGCCCTATAAAAGTATTATGAACTTTTTTAACAAAAGAAGGAAAACAAAAACAAATGCTTAAAGCTAAATATGCCACAAAGTAGGATGAGCCAGAACCCTGTCTAAATTTTTACTATGTTGAAGGTTACCTAAATGAGGCATGTAAATAAAAAAAAGTACAAGAGTGATTATTTATTCCAAATCTTTTGCACCAAAAGAGGATGGCTGTAGTTCAATCCTTTTTTCTTAAGAATCAGAACCCCAAAGGCAATCTAATGTAGCCTAAAGCAACAGATTCATAATAATATTAATAGCCATATGCTCCATTTCAGTTAAGTACCCCGCGGCAATGTGGTAATCCTCCCTGATTCTGAAAGTTACATATAAGTCTGTAGATATGAAAACTAATATAAATTGAATCTGTAACAGAATAGAACAGATTGTAACTAAGTTGAAAGCACGTCCTTTGGGCACAGCCAGCAGAGGGGATATCTGTGGGATATTGAAATGTAAATTAGTTGTAACACAAAGTCTATTGTGTCATTAATTTATTTGCTTGAGTTTAGATGTATATGTTAGTATACATCATTTCCCCCGTTTCATCCCCTTAATCTAGTCTGCATTTGGTAAAAATGATAATGAATGCAGTTTTTAGGTAGCCTCATATTCATTACAATATGCATTAGGTAGTTTTCACATAAGAATGTAGGTCTAGCCATAAGTGAAAGCCTGTGGCCTCTTCCACACTGTAATTCATATCGTAGTTCCAGTACAGGTTGTGTCCAGATCTTGATACAAAATAGCTTTGTACTATCCTAATAAACACAACCAAGCTATATCATGGGAAATATGCTACTTTGCTGTCTTGTGTCAAAGATGTCATAAACAAATGGGATTTCTACTCTTTTGGTCTGTTCATTTTTATTCTTTTGGTCTTGTCAAGCAGTATGAGCATGTCCCCAGAGAAGATACCCTCCCAGTGTCTCTTTCGAGTAGGACACTTCCATTATTCCCTTTCTGCAGATTAAGACTTTTTTGAAGCTGCAACTAAGAAAGGTAAATTTTGAAACAAGTTAAATGCCAAACTCACTGAAATCAGTGGAAGAATAAAGCCTTCTATCTGCTACTGGCTATCTTTCTCTGAAAAACAATCCTGCAAAAAGACTATGAAAATGTAAATAAAAAAATCACTGTGTACATTGTATAATCAGCTGAAAGGGGTTACATATTCAACGCTTTGTATTTCCAAAACTACAAAAAAACCTTTGGGCACTTGTAGAGGAAGACCATCTGGAAAAGTATATATACTTTTCAGGTCTTTAAGCATTCCTGATACTATCAAATTTGCTACACATTTGCAGGTCAATTCTGCAACATATATTTCTGTACTCATTCCAGTGGCCATTTGTCTGTGAATCCGAGATGTTTGAAAAGCTTATATATTGCCAGTAAAAGTAGTGTTAAGGTAGATTTTCAGCAAACTTGCAGTTTACTGAAAAGGTACTTGGACATTCCTTATGTTTGTCCCTGGTGTTTTTAATTTTCTTTACATTCCCATTCTTCCAGCAGTCTGTGCATATGAAAGCTGTAAAAGTCAGAATTTGCTCTCAGAAATTTGTCCCAAGACTGTGTTTCCTTGATTCATTCAGTGTTTCAACAGATAAGTAGGATTTTTAAAATGCCCAAGATGGTTTTTGGAAGAGATGCAGGGAAGTATTTAGGAAGTGTTCACACTACTCTTAGCTTCCAGTGAGCACCTGCTGTAACTCACCTAAGATGCGTTTCACTGAATGTTACCTTCCACTAAATGAAGACAGCTAGGAAAATCATGTTAAATACATATTGCTTTTTATCATTACGCAATTGTGGCCACATAGGGGCAGCGTTATCAGTCTAACATTCTCTAAAGCTGAAGTATACATCCCGTGGTGGATACTAACACATGAATGGTTTTTACCAGATTAATTTAAAAATAAGAATAGAAAGATGCATCTAATATTTTTCCTTTCTTAAATTTCTTATTATCCATAGCAGCTAAATATACCTTGGAGAATTCCATCTAACAACACTCAAGCATACAAATGCCATTGCAGGTAGGGATATAAATGCCAAACAGACTTCCATTAAGTAAAAATGTAGAGTATAAATTAAAAAATGAAAGATTGATCTCCTATCAGTGAATTTGCAAATACTGTACTCTGCTGTGGGGTGGTAGTGACATGATTTCAGATAAAGTCGATGTAAATTAGATATCTAATGATCCAGCCAAACATGCCCTTAATCCATATTTTGTGTTGATAGCCTAGTTAACAGATTCCTTAGATTAGGAGCTCATCTTCTTCTCTTTTTAGAAACTAATAGCGTGGTCCTTTTAACAAGGTAAGTTCTTATCTTGATCAGATGGCGTTCTCAGGGCTGTATCACCCCTTCTGCCTTAAACTATTGAGTTTAATGTTATTGTATTTATAATGATGCTCCTTGCCCTTATCCCACATTCCTTTTCCTGCTGTCCTTTCTTTGATGTAGCTCATTTTGTTGTCGTACAGCCTATATGCCAAATGTTCATTCAGTAATTATTATTTTAGATTAAGGGTTATTTTCCATTGGCCTTGTTAGAGACAGTAGGGAAATATTTTTTTTTGTTGGTTCCACCACAAAAGTAGCCATAAAGAAGCAGAAAGAGGGGGATTCTGCAAATCATAGCACTTTTTTTTTTGTTGTTCACCTGCTCTTATCAATGAGTTTAAAGACAAAGGCAGAAAGACAAATAGAAAAGAGGTGTGTTGGGGTTTTTTTGTTGATGTTGGGGTTTTTTTAACCTTTAATGAAGATACAGTATGACAAAATAAGCTAATTTAATCAGTGGAAAGGTCGGCAGGCATTCACAGGAGCCCAGGAACTTCATATGGTTTGACTTTATTAGACAGATTTTTAAGTTTCTTTCAGGAACTTTCACCTCTTTCTTTGCTAGAATTTTCTTTACTCCACACTGACTAACCTTACTTTTTTCTTTTAAATTGTATAGTTGGTTAACATAATTAGGTTAAACCTGTTTTAGCTGCTTTATTGTCAGAACTGATGAAAGGACCATGGGCCTGTACATATTTTCTAGTCAGCAGATCCAATAAAAGATACTACTACTCCCTGCAGACCTTGCATTCAGTGCTGTTTTTGTGGTGATTACAGTTTGGGCAGAATTGTGAACAAGTCGACAAAAACTTACCTGTGAGAAAGCAATGTTACATGACACTGTATTTAAAAGTGTCCATTTATATGCTATCTTTTTTAGTATTACGTATTTTAATGTTTGTTTATATGTTAATACTAGCTATAATATCAACAGTTCTCTTGTTTGGCCTACCTTTCAGCTAGGAAGCCTTCTAGTGTCGGCTAACCAGTCAGCACACCCACAATTTGGAACCAACGAGAGGCCATGCTGCTGCTAACCCTCTAGTGAAAAGGGCATGTAGGGAATCCAGAGAAATGGGTACTGTGCTGGTGACATAATAAAAAGAAGGGCAAGCAATATAGAACATAAGGAGGAGAGCTGGAGTTATTGTGGTGGGTGTATATGAAACCATTTTTAATAAGACTATCCTCTGTGTCTCTTCCCACATCCATCCAGCAACTGTGCTTCACTGAATACTAATAATATGTAATAACAATTTCAGCCAGGCACAAACAAGTATTCTCTCCTTATAAAATAGAAGCGATGTATTTCCTATATTTAGGAATTATATCCTATTATATCAATCAGGAAGTAGTCACCCTGCTCACCCTTAGAAAACTTGCCATTAAATTATAATCTTTTAGAAACCTAGGAACAACTGAAAACAGGAAATTAGAATGGAGATCATTCCAGACTTAGTAGTACAATGTATCAGAACTTCAATTATGGTTCTGATTAGCAAAGCTGTATTGAAGTCATTGAGCTGTATCCAGTTACCACTGATAAGACAGTAGTTCAAAATGTTCATGGATTAAATCCAGCCTCCATGGCACTGGCTAAATGATTAGTGTCAATTTATAATATTGATATTAATATTAGCAGCTCCTAGGGTCCTCAGTTAGGGATCAGAAGACAGTGCTGATTAGACACCTTGGAATATGTTTGTCAAAGTACAGTTTCAGAATTTAATTTGATATGAGATCAAAAGAGAAATCAATACTTTTTAAAAAAAAATAAACTGCAATAGTATGTGAGAGATGGGGAAGAAACTACAGAACTACAGTGCATACCGAGCCTGCAGGAAAGGAAGATCACTTACCTTTAGCTGCTGAATTGGCATCAAGGCGTCACAATGCCTGTGGTAAACTGCACAGAACCAGGGAAAGGAGCAAGCAGCTTTGCCATCTTTTGATTTCTCCATTTGTTATATACCACCCATTTATGTTAGTCCTAGGTTACTTTGATTGGAATCAGAAGCTGCCTTGTGAATAGTGTAGATATTGTGTATAGAAACATGTTTAGCTTTTCTTCACACATACAGCAGTATCTACATTCCTCAAGGAATCCTCTAATTCAGAGAAATCTTAGTGACATCTAGACTTAATAGAAAGTCCTTTATATCCTTTAAATTTTTTTTACCTTCAGTATATAAAAATAAATCTAACTTTAAAAACCTACATTTCTTTTCAGACACAGTTCCTTTGTACAAAATCTCTGTATGTGGAAAGCAAGGGTTAGACTTATTGCACCCACTTCACTCCTGTTTGACTTACTGAGCATTCCTTAGTGCTTTACAGAGCCAAATAAAGGGCTAAATTATTGCAGCTCTGTTGTGGAAGGGCAAGAGACAAAAAAAAAATCTGAAGAGAATCAGGACAGTGATATTCTTGACCTCAACTTTACTACTTTCTTGATTTTTTTTTTTTAATTTTGTTCAAGTACGTCATCCTTCTTGTATTTATTATTCTCTCTAATATGACATGCCATAAGGATGTGTGCAGTGTAAGTAGTCCTTGCTTTTACATTTCCTAGAACAACAACATAGAAGCAGAAAGTAAGCTAAGATAGTAAAGTTGTTTGATTGGCTGCATTTTAAGCCCACTTTATGTTGGAGTGTAGAATAAATGAAAGGTAAGAATATCCTGAGAGAGAATGTTACTGTATTGTCAGAGAGAATATTTATGGATTGGTATGGGAAGCTGATATTGCTGTCATTTTGTGGTGCAATGTAGGATTTCTATTTCGATTACTATCCGTTTTCAAGGATAATTAAGGAAAAACAAATGTGAAAATGAAGCTCTCAGCTTTTAATCGATTCTATTATCAGTTGGTGGTTTCTGTGTGACTTGTTTCTGAATGGCTGGCCCCATTGCTAAAGGTGCCTAGGATGGTCAGAATTTTAGCACTGATGAGACCACTCTCTCTTTTCCTTGTCCTAGTATTTACATAATTTTGTCACCTGATACGTCTCTCTTTTAAAGAGAGTTTAAGAAATTCTGATATTATCATACATGGGAAAACTATACAACAGCACAGACAGCATACTAGGAAAGATTTTCACATCATCTTGGCTTTAGATGGGATATAGCCATTTTGCAGGAAAAGCTCTGTTAAAATGTTCCTGGCACAGAGTTGTATTTATTTCTAACCTTCCTGCGAACTAGTGAGCTGTCCTCTAAAACATATATGAAAGTAGCTTCTCTCAAAATTTTTCTTAAGCCTTTGGAGAGCTGAGCACACGCTTAACTTCTTAGCACTCCTACCTGGATTTGGTTTCAGTCATTCCAAGTGCCTGTTTGTACTAAATACAATCATTCTAAACAGAGGTTGCTTCTTTCATGTTTTCAATATGATCCTTATCTGCTTCACATGGGTTCTGCAGAGTAGAATGCAGTGCCTGTAACTTCCTGGATGAATGGAGCAACTGTAGAAGAGCAAAGTGTTGGGATCCTTAGAGCGATGATGTGGTCCAGCAGGTACAACCTCCGGTAGATGTCAGGAACCAGGATTTCTGTTCCTGATTCAGTCACTGACCTGCTAAGTAATCTTGGGCAAATCACGCTTTATCTCTTTCTGCTTCTGTACCTCCAAATGTTTGTCTGCTATTTAGATTAATGGTGGTGGTAAGGGAGAGGTTGTGCTATGCTGGGAATAATTATCACAGGATAAGCATGCTTCTGTCTCGGAACAATCACAGTCTAAATAGACACACAAAAGGGAATGTGGTGGAAGTAGAGGATTAAAGCAGTCTGTTTCGAGGCTCATAGCAAGTCAGCGGCAATAAGGATTCTTGTTTCCCCATCTTCATCAGCTCCTCATAAATGTGTTTTCTGCTGGACTACCTAGCTCCTTCGGGTCAGATTCTGTCTTACTAATAATACATAATGGTATAATATGACAGATTTACTTGGTCCTCTAGAGAAACTACTACAAAAAGTATCTTTTAAAAGATTATAATTTACCTTTTGGCTTTTGGCTTCCTTTGTTCTCTACTTACTAAATATTGTTCATTAAAATATGTGAAGACTACCTAACACTTTTTATCTGAGAATACCAAGGGATGTGATAAATATCAATTAAACTGAAAATCACACCTGATAAGTAGCTGATAATTATCCCCATTTCATAGCTGGGAAAATAAAGCAGGGATGGAGTTGTTTAATTTCCAAGTTTTTGTCTGAGTGGTTTGTATTGGCATGACAGCTGAGTGTCCATCCCTAAAATCCTGACTGATTTTATGCTAATGTCATATTTCTGAGAGGAAGCGGTGGTCTTCCATAGTATGACATAACACACAATGTAAAGCATGCAAAAGCATTATTGAAAAGATGGGTAATGTTGGGCTTTAAGTAGACTTCAGAAACTTGTGCATAATGTTACAGATTAAAAATTAATAGAAGTGTTTCAGCTGGCATGATAACCTGTTGCATGCAAATATAGGGGGATACAAGCTTTTGTTAGAGGCTTGATGATACATCAGTCTTTGCACTGGTCTGTAAAGTAACTTCAGCTTCAGATAAGGAGCTCAAGGCATAGCGCTTAATCACTGACCATTCACAATTATATCTACTTTGGCAGTTTATATAAAGATAGTCTTGCTTCTTGCATTGGTTTATAAAAGTGTCTTTAGGAATGAAAATAATGTGTTGGAAAAAGCACTGATATCACAAAGAGCTAATTTGTGTTTCAGTTGTTTCTACATACATGACATGACCATGACAATTTTTGCGTTAACTTAAAAATACAAAATATTATAAAAAATAATATTACCAAAGATGTTTGGGAGTATTTGAATATTACAACCCCAGTTGCTTCAATCTTCGTCATTGCCAAAGGAAGGGTGCATGATTGAGAGAATGGAAGAAATGAAGGAAAAGCGAGCATAACTGTCTGTTCTGCTGTAAAACACTACTGGAGGATGGGGTATTTTGTGTTCCTTTTTCCAGTGAAGGTTAAATCTTCAGAAGTGTGAGCTGTACCCCAAATCTTGAAATGAAGGAACAACAAAGAGGATAAAGGTAGAAAAAGGAAAAACCTGGAAACTTGCTAAAATATGTTTAACTTTAAATTTAATGTGTAAATTTAAATAACTACTTCAGTGTATTCAGCACAACTTTTCTTTTGGCTTTATTTTGAAATCCAGATAAGAAGCAACATTTAGTTGTTTGTTCTTGGGGTAACTCTCCTGCTTTTCTCTAGCTCCGTGCTAAAATGTCCCTCCATGAATCAGGATGAAAATTTGAAATTTTAAACTTTTTCACAATGGTAATCTAAAGCACTGAAAGAAATCTGAAGAAGAAAATGTTCACATGACATCAATTACCATTTTAGGATTATAGTTACATCCATGCAAGCCTTAATGAAATCAGTGGAGGTTCCTCAGAGCATTATTTTGCCCTCTGGAGTAGAATACCACTATATTTGGACATGGTTACAAGTCCATACATGAATCCTACAACTTCAATACAGATCAAATTGATTTTGCCAATCTAGGTAATGACCCTGACCAGACTTAAATGTGTAATGTAAAATAACCCTGCCAGTCTAGGAGGGGCCTTTTGCTGCTGCTGCTCATCTAGAAATGAGGATGCAGTGTGTACTGTTAAATAACAAGAAATCCTTCTACAGGTTACAGCCTTCCAGCATGCTAGACAGCTCTGAGGCACTGTCTCTGTGACAAACAAGTACAAAAAGGTTCTTAACTGCCTTTTCCTGCTTCAGTGTTATATGTGGGCTGCAAGAGTCTCTCAGAAGTACAGCCAGAGCCTACAGGAGGTTACAAACAGTGGCTGGATGGAGGGAGCTGCTAGAATGTTTGCTGAGCTGGCAGCTTTAATTTTGCACCTGAACTGTAGCTGAATTGGAACCATTTCTGTTTCCCAAGCTAAACTTTGTAAGTCCAAAGTGGATTTATTCCAAACCATAACCAGAGGCTCTTATAAGTCACGTTTTTCTGACAAGCCTAAAAACTATCACTTCTCTATTTTTTTTATCACACCCCAAAATGTAAACCAGTGGAAACAGGCTGGTTTTCCCTTACCGTTTTTCTGTGTTTCAGGTGAATTTTGAGAATGAAATAGAACTGGTAGGACATGCCTAGGATCTGCTGCTGGAGGAGCTCTGAATCAGCTTTCCTCTACTTTGGAGTATACATTCCTTTATTTATACCAACTGTATTTGTGCAGCCAACTGCCCAATGACCAGAAATAAAGGAAACTCATGTCTAAGTGTATCTGAATTCTGGTGCTATTATGAGGCCTAGTACAAAATAATGTATTGAAGTCTTCAATGTACCATGCTCAGTCTCAGTTCCAAAACCGTTATTGTTTTACTATAGATCCTCAGTTAACCCATTGCTTGGGGAGATCAGCTGTTACGTACTAGATTCTATAGTGCACATATACAAAGGAAAATTTGAAGTTCCTACTCCAGAAACACATGGCTTCTGTAATGTTTCATGTTTACTAATATATGTGGGAAAAATTCAAGCTGGAGTTCAAAGTCTCTCGATTAAAAGCAACTGAACATCTAAATCTCCTAGTCTGCTTTGAAAGACATCTTCAATATAGTTTGTTACACACCTCATCAAATCATTCTTTCCTTAGTCCTTTAAGTAAGCCATTTATTTCAATAGCAATGAGTCACATTAGATAAAAAATGATATAATTATTCTATATAAATTGCATAACATGTAATAAACATTTACTGTCTTGAGCTGTCATGAGATGCTCATTTGTGATATTTGCTAGAAGCCCATATATTGCTACTTCTATTCCATTGTGATCTGGAAGACTAGACAGTGCTCAAAGCACAGTCCTGAGCAAGAATTGCACAAACTGCATCCCCCTCCCTCAGAAGGCCCCATGATTCAAACACATCCCTCTGAGTCACAATTCCCTTCCTGCTTTTCTGCTGCTCTTAGGACATAGCAATTTTCATTATAACACTTAACACACACACACGTGCTGGCTGACCTGTACTAGCCATTGAGGAAGAGGTGAACATGACAGTAAAAAGGAGAAAAAGAAAAAAAAAGGAAAGGCTTTTTTTTTTCCTTCTAACCTCTCCCAGCTGACTTACTGTCCCCACAATATAGGTAGACCTGAAGTCCATAATTCTAAGGTAGGATCCTGTATGAAGATATATAGGCCCAATCTCGGTCTTGAGGTAGTCTGGGTTTTGGGGGATTTATGCTTATAGAGAAACATACTCTTCACTTGTCTTCAGAATTATTTTCCATACATGAATCTCCAACTGGAACCAGTATTCCTTGGACGACTCCCATTGATTGATAGGAGTTTGGAGAATAGAGGGATACATGAAGTGAGTTTTTGCTGCTTATCAAACTAATAGGAATTTTGTGCATCTATGGCATTAAGTAGATGCAGGTCTGTTGTGATGAAAATATATTATGCGAAACCTAAACTTGGATCAGCAGTAGTAGGTGTGGAATCCCAGCTTATGCGCTCTTTTTTTAAAATTGACATAGTTCTGTACTAAGAGGCATTTCCAAAGATTATTGCAAAGTTGCATCCACTTTGAGAAGAGCATCTTTAAAAAAATCAAGAGAGAAAGCTAAAATTCCAGGCAATTTCAGGTCATAATAGATCTTCAGTTCAGTACAATCCTGGTTTTGTATTGCTATCTTCATAATGACCAATCAAAACAAGAGAAGATAAAAATGCTTCCTATTTTACTTCCTTGTTCCTGTAGCAAAAAAGATTCTGGAAAATTACTCAAGGCTGAAGTCCCAGTTATAAAAGTATTAAATTTTCGAAGCAATAACTTGAGTTATTTTTGCTCCCCTTCCCCCATTCCTCTTCTTCCAGGAGCAGCAGTCTTCCAGCTGCCTGATATTGTGTAAAAAAAGCCGGGGTCATGTAGATGTCACTTCTTTGCTGTGTTACTTAGCTTCTTTGCACGCTCCTTGAGGTTGCTAGGGTTTGGCATTTGGATTTTACCAATGTGCTAATTACAGAGGAATTTGAGTATCTCCAGCAGTCGGCTTTCTGATGGATTTCATTGTTGCAGCTGTGATATGTAATCATTGTAAGATTTACCTTGAAAGTCCACCTTATCCATAGAAAGTCCATCTCTATCAGTCTGTGTGCTAGATGGAATAACCTGAAATGTGCCCTTTTAAAAAAACTACTAATGGACAGGTGTAAAACTCCCCACTAGAAAATGATGAAATCTTGAAAGTTAGGCTTTCACGTGAAATACTTTGGTGGAGTCTGAAATACTGTATGGATTCTAGTGGGTGAGATCAAAATTCAGTCCTATGGTCATCTTTCAAAGTTTTAGAAAAGAATGAAAGGGTTTTCTTAACTTTGGTTTTATTTTCTCAAATATCTTGGGTTTTTGAAATCTCTGTATATGGATTTATGGATTATGCTGGAAACTGCATTTGTTCAACTGAGAGCTTAATCAAATGCACTGTGTTTGCTAGTGCAGCTATAAACTGGATTATATAGGATTGCTTCCTTCTCTTTTTTCGGATTCTCCATCTCCCCTACGTTCTTGTGAAATGAGCTATATGGAGTAATTGTTCAGATCTTACGTGCGCCTGAAAGCAGCACTGCAAAGCATCTCCTCATTCTTTGGACCCTGACTACCATGATCTCAACACTAAATGACGGTGCGTATATACACCTTGGTAGCCTGTGACTCTCCACCCTTTCCACAACGGGAAGATTCAGTAAACTTTACAAAAAGCAGGGCTAAGTAGTTCTTAACAAATTTGAACCATGAACCATTTATTTCACAGCAGCCAGCCCAAATCCTTTCCCAATTCACACCCCTTGTGGGATTTTCAGAGTGCATGCTTCACTCAGCATTGGCTGTAATATTTTAAGAGATGACATATCAAAATTTTTGTTTTGATCACTCTAAAAAGCATGTCTCCATAATTATATGGTAACATGTGCTTTTTGCTTAACAGTCAATTTTTACATTTTTTTTACTTTTTTTTAAAGAGAAAGTACAAGAAGGATTATATACAGCCCACGAGTTTTCTGTAAAAGTAAATGTATTCCATTAATAGGCTTCAGGTCTATAAAGCCTTGTACGTGTGCTTCATTTTACTTGCAAGTGTCACCTCTTGATTTCGAGGTGATTACCCCCATCAATAAAGTTCAATACATGTCAGGTGCACAAATCTGAAATGGTTTTCTTAACTTTTTTATTCAATGTATGAGAGATTGGAGTTTTTGTGATTAAGGTTTTTAAGAAAACGTCCGCAAACGAGGCTCCAATCTTTGCAAAAACTCCTGTTAAATTCAAAATCATCTATTCTCTACCATATCTAAATACCAGATGCAGTAGCTTCAGGATCAGATGCTTGTCAGCGGGAAACATTGCTGTCCCATAGACACTATTAGCAGTAGACTGTTCATGAACGTACATGTTAGAAGATTAAATTTTCTTGGCAAGCAAGGTAGCCCAGGGGTTAAAAAGGTGTCTCTCAGAACATCTGCATGCTGGTGTCCTTCAAGTTTTAGCATGCGATCTTCAGGATTATGCCACAGATTAAAGAGTTTTATTTTACCATCAAAGTTCTATAACTAGACTCTCTTGGAATAGGAAACATGATCTGTTTTGCTGACTGCTCTGGGGGATTTCTTCCTTTCAGGGGTTTGAAAATTAATGTTCTTTGACATTCCCTTTAAATGGACACTTGATATCCAGTAAATCAAAATAAAAATATAAATTTGATCTGTGGAAATCAAGACTAGTTTAATGTTTACTACCCTAAATGCAAATTAGATTTCCTGTCTACAGAGTGACAATTTCAGAGGTAGTGCTAATGTGCATGTTGACATCCTACAAACTGGAACAAGATCTTGGCTAACGAGTTAGTGTTTATTTAATGTCTGTCAGTTCATACATATAGCAAATCTTCTATGCATTATTAGTTTAATTTCCCTTCTGCTTCGCTATGTGAAACTATAAGATTTACATTTTTATGACAAAACTTTTCCCTGTAGTGAGAAAAATACAATGTATGTTGATGTATCTGATACGTCTTTCTTTAGTTAGTGACTTCATAACTTCTTAAATTTTCCATGTAGCCAGAAGCAAAATTTTAAGACTGATTTTTTTTTTTTTTTTTTAATAAAAGAAAGGCTAATCATAAGCTGAAGGATCTAGACTGTGAATTGAAAAAGTGGCAGAAAATTCCACAAGCAAGCTGTGGAGATCTTGGCAAACTGTTGTACCTCTTCTCTGTATCTTCATATGCCACTCATCCATACTCTCTGCCTTCAGTTCTACATCTGCAGCCTGATTGTCTAGCTTGCAGGTAAATGGAATCATGGGTATTAAGCTGCTCAAACCAGCTCTGAACAGATTCTACCCTAGAAGGGCTTGTTAGCTCAGACTGTGTGTGATATGCAGATGCACTGATTCTGCTGTCAGCTCAGATCTCCATTCATGTGAGGCTGGGCCCAAGCTAATAAATCTACTCCAATCCAGTTTAGGTGTGCCTGTGCTATGTATCTGGAACCAGAAGCTTTGGGAAGCTTGTAGATACATCTGAGCTGGCTTTGTGCATTCGCATGGCACTATGACCAAGCTTGTAAACTTTCCTGGAAACAGCCATACTGTGGGGCTGTGTACAACACACAGACTGGCCTTTTGAGAACTTACTGGGGTCTGGAAGCAGTATTGTACTGATATTTCCATTATCTGGAATATTATAACCACTCATTGCTCTGAATATGGAGAGTGTATTTTATTTAGATTGCAGACTCCTCTGGAGCGAGACTTACTGTATATTCTGGCAGTGCATAATAATATAGTAATGCAACAGGTCCTGAATATGCAATGGGCCACTGTGCTATTGTAATCCAGCTAGTATTTTAGAAAGACCTTTTTCATATATTTGCACTACAATTAAAATTATGAAAATAATTGTAATAACAGAATTCCTGGAGGGTAAACAAGTAAAACAGGATTTGCCTTGTTAATAAGGAGTAAAAAAAAAACCAACAACAAATCCAAACCAAAAACAAAAACCCAAACAAAAAAACCACCCAAAAACAAGAAAGAAGAAAATATTGTGTGGTAAAAACTTTAGCAGCATGTTCTGCTATGAAAAAGTGTGCTTGGGAATGCATTTGTTTAAAACCAAGCATATAAATATCGTATTTGTGATACACAGAGATATGTGAGTTTGCGCAGGACATTTTGACGTATTAATATTTTCTGTGCTGGCACCAAAAAGACCATTTGCTTATCCAGATCTCAGACTATTTTAGAAAATGTGCAATTAAAAAGGGTGTGTGATGGAGGGAGGAGGTAGAACTGCTGGAGTGGAATCACTCTTATTCAGGTTGCTACCCTACTTTTGAAAGGTGGAGTAATTTACTGCTGTACCGTGGCCATCAGCTCATTAATGAAGCTACAAGAAAGAACTATAAAGACTTCAAAAAAGATAACTTGGTGGAGTTCCTCCCCTGTTACCATGTACTTGGAAGGAACAACTCTTTACAGTGAAGAAAGAGCAAACGTGCAGCCTTGTGAGCCCTGTGATGGAGCAATATATGAGATACATCAGTACCATATCGTCAGTGAAGGCTGCTGTGAGAACGCACAGGATTGGCATTTTCTGGTTTGGACTATACACGCTATAATATTTAGTTATTGCTGTAAGTTTTGCCCCAGTACACAGACCATACCCTCATTAAAATATCACTGTCCTTTCCTGAGAATTGCCTGTACTGTTGTAAAGCATAATAAGAAAGGTTTAATATGATGAAATAATTTTGCCTTGGATACTGCATGCATTCTGTTAAGCAGAGGTCTCTGTGAATCAGGTGTAAGTTGTTTCTAGTGTATGAGCTGGATCTTCAATGAAAGTAGGTGCTGCAGCTTTGAAATCAGTGGAGCAAAGACAGTTTGCACCAGCTAAGGATTTGGTTCTGTACACCAGTAATAGACACTGAAGTGATTGCTGATATATTTGAACTGCGAGAGGACTACCTGCTTACCTAAGGGGCCTATAGGGATAGGTTTTATTGTACAAGCTAGAGAGGCGAGAATCTCATTTTGTATACAAATAGTGGAAAATATCAAGTACTATTGAATATTGACAGCAGGAAATGTTTTGTTGTAGAGAAATGCAGGGAAAAGAAAGGCAAGTAAATCAACCATTGGTTGATATGAATAAACTGCTGGCCAAGTGGAAAATTGTGTGCCAGTCTGTTAGTGAACATGGTAAATTAAGTGACGCTTAGGAAAATTGAAAAGTAAATACTTGGGAACTCCTGGTAACAGAATGGTTCTTTTGGTGTAGGTGAATAGCCCCACCTAAACACAGTCCCTATCACTCCATATTTCATTCATCAAATGCAAGTTCTGTTGATAAAATTCTATACAGAACAATCTAACGCCAGAAAGACAGAGAAAATGATGTAAGAGGTCTTCCCTTGATTTATTTTTAACTTAAGCCAGAAACACAGGTTTGATTCCGTGTGTTGATATAAGTGGGTGTGTATTATCTTCAGACAGGTCGAGTGACATTCGTAAAGGGTGCAAGTACAAACTGGATGTCTCAATCCAGCAAAACCATGGATGCAATAGTTAGGCATGTGGTAGCACGCACAATGCTCTACCTGATGAGCAAAAGGGGAGAGTGCTTCTTGAAGCAAAACCAACAGGTATATGTGTATTCTGAGGACAGCCGGTAGGGTGTGAAACAGTAAAAGAGCGGGCACACATCAGGGTTTATGAACGTACCCCATTCGACTAACAGAGTAAGAGTAAATTAAAGTGTGGACACTCAAGGTCATAGGAAAGTATATGTTCAATGATGTACAGGTACAATTTATTAGTTTATTTTTGAATTGTTGTAATGTAAGTTATTTTCTGTTCTCAAGGGTCTCTAGATTTTAGAAATGTGAAGATAAAAGAAGTACCCAGTAAGGTGTGGCCTTTCCTTTATCTCTCAAGAGGAGTTTCTGTGCCCATACAGTTGCTGGATACTCTAACCTAATTGATAGAGCTAGACTAATTTGGAAAAGTTTTGGTCTCACTGCAAACTCAGAAATGGTAATTTCTTGACTGTGGAGCTCTTTCAAGGCCACAAGTGCTCCATCCTAACACTGTGGAGTATCAAACCTTCCTTTCCTATCTGTGGTTGGGAGAGGAGGCACAGTTGTTGCTAAGAATGTGTAGGTTTACCTGTGGGGTTTCTGAGACTGCCTTGTGCTGCTGAAATTGAAATAATCATTAGGACAGCATTTCTATTTCTAATATCTTGGGAAAGAAGGACCACAGACACCAGGATTAGAAAAATAAAATTAAACACACTCTTCTGAATTGCTGTAGTTCAGCTTTACTTGACTATTGAGAGGATAAAGCAGGTATCTAATCCAAATAATTCACTATTCATTGCACCTACATCAAAATTTTTCTCCCACCTTGTACTACTTTCTCTTTGCTTTATTTTGTACTATATCCTGATCATTATAGTCTGGGCTTCAAGGGGCTCTATACACCTCCTTTTAGAGTTCAAATTTTGCTTAGGATAGAGGTTCTTGTAATAAAAATATATAACTGCTCCCCATTGATAAAACAGCAAGAAGTCAGGCCATCAATCCTTCTTTGGTTCTTGTAATAGCCTTTCCATTTAGTTAAGTGCTGTTTTATTCTTTGTAAACATATAGTTCATCCATTTAACAAGGACTTGGTTCACCTTAAGTCTGCAGATGCTTTGCCTCCTTCGTATTCATCCAGGGTCTAAAACTGACAGAATTAAACCAAACAGTTTAAGAGGAAAGTCAAGGTCACAGAACAAAATACAGGAACTCTTTAATGGATTCAAATCCTGGGATGAGATCTTTAAAAAAAAAAAAAAAAGTGAGCGCCTCCCCTTCCCACCCCAAACAAATAATAGTACTTTATCTGTGCCTCATTCCTCTCCTCCACAGACTATGGAATTCATGTACTTCACTGAAGTCAAAGAAAATTGCAGACTACACATGGAGATAAAATAGCAACAGAGGGATATGTGTAAAATCCATTATTGTAACTGAGCTTGGAGCTACTGGACATGTTGGTCATCTATCCTCCCCATTCCAGTAGCACCTCTAAATCCTTCCCATTCTCCAGAACTGTTTCTTATTCTGCAGGATGTATGAGGCGCATTACTCTCCCCATTTTTGAGAAGGAATAGAGATGCTAAAAGGATATTTTCACTGCCAGAGTTTCTCTCACCGGGGAGTGAGATAGACTGCAACTATACCAGCTTAACTCTGTTATTAAATTATACAAGAGTGATATAGAAATATATTTCAATAACTGGCAAGGAAATCAGAAACGTTTTTTGGGAGCTATTTCTAACTACCTTCATTGGAAATTTCAGAGCATCTTTTGCTTATTTTGCAATCTGTACATAATAGTTAATGATGTACACTTGTAAATGGACAAACTGAGAAGGATATGGGATTTCTGTGAAATTCCACAGCAGACTAATAGTAGAGACCATGACTTCAAATTGTGCTAGCCATTGACTAAGGCCCCATAAGTAGTTTAGTGTAGCATACAGAGCTCCGTGACAATCATTGCCCTATGATGCACAGTATTCTGCAGATAAAATTTATATTTCTGTAACTCGACACAGCGCCTATATTCTTCAGTAAAGTAGCGGGCACTTACTTCCATACGCTTGTATTGTTGCAAGGATTAGAAAAGTTGAAGATTAAAATAAAACCCAGAAATAATACTGATTTGCAATAATGAAATATAATTGCTTGCACTACAAAATCTATAGCATGGAACAGTGCAATTTGTCAGGGTGGTAATGAGACAGCTACAATAGCAGCTCATGCCAAATGGCATTAATGGACAGATTCTGATGTGTAGCAGCTACTGTTAATTTTCTGTTACAGATTTTCAGTACCTTTTAACTTCTTACACTTTCCTTTGGCTGTAATTTAAGGACCATTAATGATGATAACCAGGTACAAATTTTTCTTGTGTTTGCAGCAAAACAAAATATACAGTTAGAGATACGCTAATTTTTTTATATTGTGTGTGTTCCAACAGGCTTTATTTTCTAAAATACAGCTTTCCAGGCATTGTTTTCTTTAAACCCTCTCTTGTGAATGGGCAATTTCAGGGGTTATCACCTTTCCTTTTCTTGCCATCCTCTAAGTGGTAGTCTCTTTGCCGTGGGCAGTGCAACAGCTATGCTCTGCTCTACTTGTCCTGTCCCATTTGCTGCCACCCAAATCAAAAGCAAGTGGTTTGGCACATCTCTGAGACAGCTTTTTTTAAAAAAACAACCTTCCAAGGACATAACTAGACACAGTGCCATTCCTGGGAACCAGGCTGCGTTTCAAAGCCCATTTGCTTTATTTTATGTGCTGCTTCCTGTTCTTTTCACATTCTCCTCTCTTTTGTCTTTTAAGCCTGAACTGTAGAGATTCTCAGGGACAGATTATAACTTTCCTCCCAGGTGAGATCAAAGAGGGTCTGTTAGAGGCCTGGTTGACTCTCTTTCACTTAAAAAAAAATTAAAAAGCAAACTTTCCAACATCTGCTAGAGCCAGCACAGATGTACATACATTTTAGTATGTTAGAGGATTTAAGGTAACTTTCTGAAACTGTTTTCAACACCTTCCCCTGCCCTTGATAGTTTATTTTAAAGGATCTAAATGCAGAATCTGAGCTTGTGGATTATGGCAGAAGAATCAATGGGGTAGGCTCTTTAATTCCTTATTTCCAGCTGCTGTGTTCCTGTTGAGATACTGAAGTACATGAACAAACTGAAATCTGATTCATTACGAAATAGGCAATGCAATGTAACTTCTAAAAAGTGTTCACCAATTTTGGAAATTCCACTGTTAAATTCAGAGTAATAGCTCAGTATCTTATACATATAAGTGTTACCTGGGAAAAACACATTTTTATAACTGCTTTTCTGAAAGTTTTGTCCCATTTTCCCCTTTCCATCTCTTTTTATTTTAAAACTTAAAGATTTTCAGTGTCAAGGTCAGCTCTTGCAGTTAGGAGTTGGTAATGGATATAGGATCTGCTCATTATCAGAACCTCCATACAAAACCAATCCATTTCTCCTATTTATCATTTTTCACCTTTTCCCACTGCCATTTTCCTTTTTTTCTTCCCTCCCTCTCAGCATTCTGGATTTGTATGATTTATTTTGGTTCCATATGGAATAATTTCCTCCTCAGCAACCAGCTCTGACCCACCGTCGCACAAATGTCACACACCAATATGGCTGAATTAGCGGTTTCTAGTCCCAAATGGAGTAATCGGAAGCATACAGTTGTTTGTGCTGAAATAGGCTTGTGTCACAAAAGACATAGTTTATGACAACTATGCCAATAGTTAAAAGGAGGGGAAAATATGGTCCCTGGATATGGAGATCACTGCAGAGTCTGTAGATTGTTTTGTACAGGAAAGAGGAACAGGAGATGGCAAAACTCTGACCTTATTGTCAGCATAAGAACTTAGCAGGAGAGAAGGTATGGAGACTGAGCTGAGATTAAGGGAACCTTCAGGAGAGAGATTGAGAAGGCAAAGAAAAAATGAAGTAAGAGATGTAATTTTGCCCTCATCTAAAGAAAGCCTTGGACAAGTGTTTGATTTTAGTGCAGAGGAAAATGCAATTGAATGAAAGGATTGGAGAAGGTGGGAAAAGGCACAGTCAGAACAGCAGATGCTTAAGAAAGCAGCAAAGTCTCAAGGTGGCTTGAGGAGGGCAGAGGAGGTGGCTACAGTACTGTATTTATTCCTTCCCTGTCATTAGACGTCGTGTGTGTATGTAACGTCATTTCTCTTAGAGCTTTTTCAAACCACCATCCTTGGCTAGTAGCATTTGTATGATTTCCACGTAAGATCAATAACAAAAACAAGTTCCTGCTGGACTTCATAAAATCTGAGGAATGTCTCCTTTGGAAGGGTCAAAACTCTGCTGGGGAAAGACGGGGTAGGAGTTTGGTTTAGATTTTTTTGTTCTGTTGTTACTCCATAGGAGTGCAGCAGCATAAAGGGTGTTAGTTTGGTGACTGAAATTCTGGAGTTGAAAAGAGTTCTTCCTCTTATGTATGCTGCTTCATCTGATAAATATGTAATTGTTATTAGCATTTTGCTTGGTTGTTGACTTCCAGAAGGGCAGAACATATATAGGGCCAGAAGTTACAGAAATTCTAAGGAAATTCTTCTAATTCTGGAGAAAATTGTTACAGCAGCTGAGAAGTACCATTGAGGTGGTGGTAATTGTGGGGTGTATTGTGTTACCTAAGAATATTCTATGAAAACCTTTTTGTCATGCTGGAGGCTTCGTCTAAGGTAACAGACTTCATAGCCGCAGTTCAGTCAATACAGCAAATCATGGTAGCTGTGATATAGACTGGATACTGGTATTTTTCCACTACGTTACCAAAATGTTTATGACAAAACTGCAAATTATAGCTTCAAGGCTTGCAACTGTACACGATGCTTTGAAGGAAAATATAGTGTGTGAATTCCTTACTCCAATTTATACTCCCTCCCTTCTCCCTTAGGTGTGGACTCTTGCAATTCTTCATTTGAGACTTCTTTAGCACATTGTACCTCAGACTGCATCAGACAGTTACTTCAAAGTTTTCTTTTGTGCTCTTACACTAGATTTGTTTGTTTGTTTGTTCTGCAGCCAAATGCAAAACCTTCTCCAGCTGAGGCGAGTTTAACTGAGGATCATCCTCCTGAACCTTCCGCTGAGATTCTGAAATTGTGCACTTCTGTACATGGGGAATAAGAGGTGAGACAGCACAAAAGATTTTTATATACTGATTTTGCTTGGCATCTGACAGAAATTGTGTATTTATTCAATATTGAGTTATTTAATTGGTGTATTCTGTCAGTCTCAATTGGCAAAGGGTTATGCCATGCATGGCTGAGTATCCTTGGTTGCAGCATCTACCCTGATGTGCCCCAAAGCTTGCCTGTAGAATACCTACGGTAACTACTTAAATACACTTCTGGCTAATCTGCTAATGAGTTGGGCAGGCATCACCATCATATAAGTTCTGGGAGAGAATGTAGAAAAGCCAGTTTTGCTTGTCTTCTGGATGAAGCTGATGGAATACAGATGAATTTTGCTCTGTTTCTGAATTTCTCTGAATTTTTACCCACTTATTTTCTCTGAATTCTTACCTGTATAAAGGTAGTAGGACTTATGCTGTGTGTACCTGAGAACAAAATTTGGATTCATAACTTTTTAGACGCACCTCTAGATCTTTTCCCTTGATACTAGTTTGTGGGGTTGCTTTTACCATCTTACGCAGTACTCCTCACATTAGGTCTCCATGTGGCTGGTTATTAGTGAGATGATGGTGCATGCAGAAGACGTCCCTGGGGAGCCCAGGATTTCTGAGTGGGTGGTCTCACAATAGCCAGAAGAAACCAACTATTACCTGTATGTCCTGCTGGCATGTTTCCACTTATGCGAACATAATCGTTCAAGCACAGAAAGACATTTCAGCACAGTTCCACTGAGTTTGGGGTGCTGCACTTGTTAGCACGTCAGCTTCTGTAGCCAATAGCAAACATGGGAATAGTGCAGCCGCTATTGCTATTTCCCTTTGGTCTCTTAGATCATGAGATCAGGTGCTCAATTACAGCTGGACTGGCTGGAAAGTAGCGTTTGGCACAAGTCCAGGCTGAAACGGGTTGTTCATGCTGCCCTGCAAAAACATGTGTTATTGCAGCATGTATTTTTAATAAAATGAAAATTTATATTTATACAAAATGTTGGATGTTATAGTCAGAATAAAAGAAATCTGTATGAGAATGTAAGGAAAGGCACTTATCAAAAGAAGCTCAGTATGAAAGGAACTGTAATTTCAGTTGCCATTGATACTCATTTCTAAACTAGTGATAAACTCATCTGTTCAGCAAATAAATGTCAATGTACTTTTGTAATTTAAATGAGAACTTGTAATATGGAAAATATGCTTCCTGTTCAGATCCTTGAAGGTTTGCTTTGAAATGGGAGTCCCCTGTGATGTCTATTTCATTTTCTTTCATTGTTAAAGCGTTGTGTCATTGATGACATTTCTGCTGAATGCTGCCCAATTATAACATTGAACATCTGCACAGGGACATTATACCTTCCCAGGGGGATTATGGGAAACAAGCACATTGGTAAACAAACGAGTAACTGAAATTATTTGTAGGAAATTTAGTCACTTTGTTGGCTGCCAAAGGTTGAGGCTTACTAACAAAACATTTTTGCCTTTTATAGAAAGATCAAACATTAAGGGAAAGAAAACTTTTATAATAAATACAAAAAAAAAGTTGTGGTTTGCACTGTACTTTTAAAAATAATTTTCATGGGTGAGTGGGTGTTGGGGGGGGCAAATTGCTTTGATTTAAAATATGTGTTTGTAAATCCTTACTACCACCATATAGGGCAACTTTTAATTTATTCTTTCTGTTCAGTAAATGAAAATCTACTAAAATGCCCAGGATCACATAAGATAATATATAGATGTAGATGTCATGTATTCAGTCTAAAGTTAAGCCGTATTATCTTGGTGCCAAGGTTCTGGATATTTAACAGTTCGGTTGATGTTTTAATTCCAATTATGGCTTTTGTGGTCAGACACTGAAATGATTATGCAGAAAATTCCCATCCAAGTCGGTGGGAATCTCATGTGTGCAAGTTTTGCAGGCTCGGGGCCATAACCACATGCAGGCTATTTCCAGTACAGCTGTCACCAGAATCCTTTGCATTCAGACCTTTGCAAGGGAGAAACTGAGGAAACAGGTGGTGCCTTTCTGTCTCCCACTGCTGTTTGGCCTTGGGGTGAAAGTACGGAGAGAAGACGCGCATATAGTCCAGCCAATCCATGCTGCAGGGACCTTTGAATATTCTGAAAGATTTCTGCTGTCATGGCAGGATTTCATCTGTCTGGCGGTGACTGTTTGTGCTATCCTCAGCCCACCTCTTCTCCTTCATTGTTTTGTCACTTCAGTTTCAGACGCCTCTCCCAATTTTCCTTCTGCTCTATAGCTTTCCTCTGTTTTCCTTTGACTTTCCTTCTAGTTTATTCCCTATAAATTGACCGCATCAGAAAACCTTGAAAAACTAACTTGCAATCTGCTGCATCGCACAGTGATATACGCATAAATGATATGTTTTCATAATCTGTGTTGTGTCTATTTTGACTATAAGATTGGAAGAACAGAAGCTGCTGACTACTACTTAGGGCAGTGGGATCAATTCTTGCTTGGTCATTAGGGGCTGCCTTAATAAACCTGAGTAATAGTTATCTACAGTAAAAGCCTGATACTTCCAGATTTGATGTGTTTCCATTCGCATTTTTTCTTTATCTTTGTTTGTTAGATTAAACAATAGCTTGCTCCCACCCTGTCAGTATTTCAAATTTTGAATTAAACTGATTAATTTCTTTCAATGACTACTGAAATGATCTGCAACAATTGTCCAAAATGCTACAGTTTAAAGTGTTACAGTAATGTTTAGATTGCTGCTATGGAACGTTGTTCTTTAATTCTTATCTATTAATTTTTGTGAGGGATATAGCCATTAAAATGGGTGGGAGGGATTCTGTCACACAGGAAGTATTCTGTCTTTTTGTAATGGATAAATATTGAATGTCTCTCTTATTTTGATTTATCTCAACAATATATCTGTCTGCAGTTCCCCCTCCCTTCCCGCCCCAAAATAAATAGTCTTGCTGTTGAAATGAGAGAAATTATCTTTCTGTGTCTTCAAAATAGAACTAAAAATACCTGCTTGACCTATGGGTTTAAGACAGCTTGCAGTTGTGGTTAACACAAGCCCCCCTGCTGGGATCAAAGTTTGGCCCCATCCTGCTTGAAACACCGCTGTCAGTACCTTGTTGTTAGGCAAAAAGTAAGAGTGTTCCCCTCTGCTGTGGAAGAGCAATGTTTATTTGATCTTGGGCCTTTTCTGAATAATTTTGCTAAATCTAATTGCTCTTGATGTTTTACCCAGTACATCATGGCCTTTTTCAGAAGTAGCTCTTTATGTGATGGGTGAAGCATCAGAGTACAGTAAGGACCACTTCAAATATCTCTCATCAAGGCAAAGAACTCTAGATAGATTACTGCAGATCAATCTGTATAAACCCTGCATAAACACTGAAGCTCTTTTAAGCTAAAATGTACTTTAAAAAACCCTTATGTTATGAAAGGTGAAATACTCTGTAACTATTAAGAGAGTTAGCATGTGAAAAGAGGTAGAGAGGTCTGTTTAATTCACTGGTTCCTGTCAATTTATGATGAAACAAAACATACGATGAAATCCTTTCCAGTATATTTATTACCATACATTAAGATTTTATGTTACCAAAATGTAAACTTCCTGTATGTCAAATGCCAACCCTGTACCTAAATGAGCTATGGTTCTAACATGAATGATGCTGTTGCTGCTACGTATTGCTTGAGTGAAATCAAGAAACTTGACTTTTACTGATAATCATTGCAAAGGGCTCTGCAGTGGACTGTGACATTTGGATGCTGCTCACACTTCTGCTGGCATGCAAATGACTTACAAACTTTGCTGCACATACTTAAGAAGTTTCAGGGTGACACCATAAATGAGAATGACAGCCTGCAGTTATTTTTCAGGTAGAACTCTCCCCTGAAAACAGAAAATGTATGTGAACCTCACTGATGGAATATCATACTGAATGATCATACATTGGGTGATAAGCAAGGGTGATTTGTAATGCCTCCCTTAACTGTGAGACTGGAGTATTTGGGAAATGTGGGTCCTCTTCCAAAGTTCATTGCTGGTTTGATGTATGACATAATCTCTGTATTTTATGTCATACAGTTATTTAAAATCTCTTCTTCATGACACTTAAGACACCTCTGTTCATTTTACGTGTATATTTGTGTGTGTGCTTGTATCAAGACATTTCCATGAATCAGTGCCTGAAAGTCAGGAGGGTGCTTTAGACAAATGCAGAACACAAAGTGGCAGGTGGCAGATTGTCTCCCTGCGGCAAGAGGACACCAGCTGCTCAAGCACCGTTTGTTTCCTCCTTTCTATTACTTTTGCTGCAACCAAAGAAGCTGTTAAGTTCAGTGTATATAGAGGAGTTGATAATGCTTGGGGAGGAGAGTGATCAGGAGGCCATCTCTGCAGCAGCAGTAGAACTTGTCAGCCCCATCTTTTAGCAGTTGCAGGAGTAAAAAAGCCACTAGTAAGGGCTTTTGGTTCCACCTCACATCCTCTCCCTCCTTTAGACAGAAGCGGGCTCATCCCCTTCCTTTCTCTTTCCTTCCCAGGAAGGCATTAGGTGGCAGCAGCCAAGAGTATGGAAGAAAGCATGGGGGCTGCTTTGAGATCAGCTTCAGTTATCTCTCCATTCACCTATACAAAGCCATTTGAAACACGCTTGGCCCTTGAGCCTTCTTTCTTAACTTTTCCAAAACTCCACTTCCCACCCCTGGCTTTAATTTTTCTCCTACTGTTCTCTCATTTTACTTCATAGAGCTGCCTCCTATTCCCCCTTTCTCCAGCCCTCAGCTGGTTAGTTAGCTGGCTAACCTTCCCAGCTTTCCTACTCTCCTAAAGACATTTCTACTGTAACTGTGTGTTGCTTCATTAATAATGTGATGTTCTTTATCTCTGGACCACAGAATTCTGTTTCGTTTGCTTAACCTGATCTGCTTTGCTTGCAGATCAGTCTCTGTATATGCTGTTGGCTGTGCCTAGGGAGAGTCACACAGAGCTGAATGGGATACTGAGCTAGATGGACCTTAATTCTGAACCAATATAGCTGCTTGGATTTTGTGCTGTGTTCAGAGGCTGCAGCAGAAGTAGATCTATTGCTGCTTTGTGACCTAGGGGGAAAAGAAAACTCTTCCCTGCACTAAGCCTGTCTACTTAATGAGTAAAGGAATTCAGATCAATAAAAAAAAAAATAGCAGCAGATCTAGAGGAATTCTCTAGGGCCAGATGTATCATCGCTCAGTCCTTGTACAATAATTTGCTTCTCTGCAGTTCAGGAAGAGCTTTTCCACTGGTTCTGGACACTGGACCAGGTTCTTAAGTGGCTTTTTTTCAAAGGCTGATTTTAACTTGGAAGATTGGAATTCCTCCACTCCTTCCATAATCACTGGAAAATAGGCTGCTCTCAGCCGTGAATCAGAGCAGGAGCTTCTTAGGCTGAAGTTTGCTATTCCTCTCCTCAATGCACAAGCTCTGGACTTACCCTCTGTACAGGACTGAATTCTGTTCTGAGATGATGAAGTGATCCCTCCTGGTACACGCTCGTGAATTTCACCTTCCCATTTTGTTTGATGGGAGATTTATAAAGACAGAGCTCCTCTAGTCATCATCCTTGGCATTTATTTCAACATTAGATAGAATTTGTGATTAAAATCATGACTCTGATATATTAAACGAAAGTTCAGTTTGAAAAAAAGCTTTATCTTATAAGTGTTATGATGAGTTGCTTTATTTCTAGGTTTTTCAAAGCTCCTCCCCAAAAACTTTTTAGTTTAAAGACTTTAAATTCAAAACATTTATTAATAATGTAAAGGGCTGCCTGTCACTCAAAAGCTATAAAGAAACTCTGAAATCAAAGTGAAATAGTTTCTTCATCAAAGCATTAAAAAAATATAACTTTGGTCCAAGCTTTGGTGGTGCTTTGCTTTGTTTGTAAGCCCACTTAAAAATAAATCCATATCATAGTCAGTCCTCGACATGCAAATTTGCAATCTGTCTCAGTTGGTCACTACTAACCTGGATGGTACAAAGGACTAAATTTTAAAATTTCTAGATTCTACTTCTAGTTATGTTATTGATTTGTATGTGATTTTCAAGAAATCAATTATGTCCAGCTTTTTTAAAAGTCCTCAATTTTTGGTGCTTTAAAACTTGAGGTATCTGGGGAGAAACATCTTCAGTCACTGAAAACCTGTAGCTTCCACAGAGTTCTTAAAGACTGAAAATTTTGCTGGTTTTGAAACTGATGCTTTTGAAAAATACCACATTTGATCCATATGTAAAATGGGTATCGTGGCCAAAGAGCAGTAAAATGTATGTAACTCAATATTTATTAAGTTGTTTGAGAATCTTTGAGCAAGGTGAGCACTGAAGTGTACAGCATGATTCAGCCTTGTTAGTACACTTGCTGATCAACTGCCTTCCCCAGAGAGTCATTAAGATAGTTACTGAGAGCGCTTTTTAGTATCAGATTACAAGAAAACAATGTTAAGGCAACCTCAAAAAAAAGGTGGCTGACAAAATGTTTTCCCTTGGTGGAAATGAGCATCAAATTACATTTCACTACTATTTGTTTGCTTTGGAAAGGGAGGCTAGGGATTTTCACCTTGTCCTTAGGGCAGCAATTTGCTCACCTTACACTTTCTAGTACTGAAAACATTTGTTCAGATTACTGTGTTTTCATTTGATTTGTTCTGTTGTTTATATAGAGGTTGCTTTTCAGTAAAATCCAATATAATTATTGACACAATTTGTTCTGCTCTATAGATAATATCAAGCTGTCTGGAACATACAGTAGAAAATTGGTTCTCTTAGTTGCTTTAGGTCACTAAAACTCGTGTTCAAAGTCAGTTAAGTCAATAGACATACCAAGGCCTTTAAACGGGTGTCTCGCTGTGATTGCAGAATCTCCAAACGCAGTATTTGGAAATGGATCTAAATATACTTAACTGACTCGAGGCTTCTCAGCAAAATACATGCAATCCTATTTTGTGGCAATGGCAAATTAGGGGACAGAAGGAAGGGAGGTCTGGGAGGGGTCAGGCAAGGAAGCTGGAAAGGTCAATAGGGGTCTGAGGGAGCTGTGGGGGTGCAGGTGATCCCCAAGAATAAGTTAGGTGGGAACCTTGAGGGATCAGTAGGTTTGAGGAAAGATTTTTGTGGGTGGAAGCAGGCAAATTTTGGGGAGGTTAAGGGTCTGCAGGAATTTGAACAAAGGGGGATCAATGGAACTTATCAGATAAGGGCAGGGCTGATTGTTGCTCTCTGATACCGGAAGGAACCCCTGTGAAAAAGCCTTCAGCAGCAGTAATCCTGGCAGTCTGTGATTGTTACAGGAGTGGGAGACTTCCTTCTCCCCACAAGGAAAAGCCTCTGAGGGCCGGAGCACTGGTCAAAGCTCTTCTGTTGGTCTGATGTTGATATTGATTCCTTTTTGGACTGCTGTCTTCTGAGGCACTGACAGTCTGGAAATTTTGCTAAACATAGAAAAATGCAGAGATATCCTAAAACAATAATGTTTATATGTATTTGAAGACCAATTTCCAAACAATTAAGTGCAATATTTTGACAGTGTATTGAAAATACAGTGCCTTTTCAGAGGCATTCTTGAATTATAAGGTGGTTGGGTTTTTCTTACAATTAATTCTGCAGTGACATCTTCCTTGCTGTCATCAGTATGACTTGTGTCCTTGTCCCCTTCCCTGTTCCACAAAATGCACTGGCTGGAATCTGCATTTATAAATTTGTACTCTTCTGCTGTGGGTTTCAAATATTCCTTATCCAAGTAGAAATGCTTGATCATAGATGATGTCATGGGAGTTTCTGAAGATTACTTTAAATAGCTTTGTTCCCAGGAACAGATTGTGAAGATTTTTGGGATAAACCAAGACAGCAACAAAAGAAACAAACAAAAAAAAAAACCCCAAATTAACTAAACCCCCAAAACCTGCAAACACATAGCATTTTACAACATTGCATAAATATTCAGAATTTGAGATGTAGGTTTTCTTTTTTTATTTCCAGAATATCCTTATTATAGAAGAGTTTAGGGCATATTCTTAGTCTTCTGCATAAACTGGGTAGTGGAGAGGATTCTCCTGGCAGTACACACTTTCAGTCACACAGTCACTTCACTCTGAAGTCATGGAAATATAGAATCAACATTTTTATGTTTATAACCACATTCAAGAAAGCACTTAAGATTTTGAAGTATTTTGCACTTTTTTTTTTTTTACTATTAACTGATTTTTATTTCCTGTGAATTAATTTGAATTACTTTGTTGAGCAGTTTGTCACAACAGGGGCATTCCAGCCATGTCCCAGCTCCTCAGGCACGCAGCAGTGTTAGGTCACTTGCTGTCCCCTCACCCCATGACCCAGTTTCCATGAATTAGGAACCCAGGTGCAAATGCTGGGAGGAAGCTGTGGTACATGCTCCTTAGTTCTGGATGATCAGGAAACCAGGATGCACTTTAGAGTGTGTTTTGTATGTGGACAAAGGAACCATGATCAAATCCACATGCTTTGGTTCTGGATTGGATTTGAAACCACTTTCCCATCCAATAAAACTTTCATCTTTTTCTGAATATATGTCGTGTAAGCCCTAGTTATCTCCATTTCTCTTCATATTTTAAAATTCTGACTGGCTCAGTGGCCAAATTTCTGGCCAATCCCCACAGTAGAATGAAAACTTTCTAGTAGATGTATGGTCACAAGAATAGCTCATGACTACCTTGATTTGGAGAGGATCATTTTTGACGTCTAAACTTCATTTTGATTTACATAATGCTCTTATTAATATTTAGTAGAGAGTATCTTTTTAATCATGAAAGTGCATCACAGGTATCATACACATTATGTCAGACATATCACTGGGAGTTTATTACGATATAACTGAATTAAAATGCTGTGACGCTTTTCGTATAGTTCTGTTGAAGGTAGTGACATAAAATCTCTTTAAGAACTGCTGAAAATGTCTATTCTTTTGGTCCAGCAACAGTTAAAACTCCTAGCTGGCACTTCTTGAAGACATTTTTTAATTTGTGACTCTATTTGTGACCTAGGATCATTGAAACATTATCTGCAAGAACAGTGGAAATCCTCAAAATGAATTTCCAGCACCAGGCTTCCTGTTTACATTGTTCAGGGGTAGTTACAGACTGTTAACATGTAGTTGCTGTTCATGGTTAATGACACAACTGAGTCATCTCTGTGTGGTTCTCAGCCATTTAAAACTGTCGTAAAATAACCCAAATAATAGGATGATCAAAGCAATATAGCCAACTCTGCATGATAGTGTGACTGCAGCATTTTCAACCATTACTATAGAGTACTACAAATATATTCAGAATAGTACAAAAGAGATGTTCAGGTTACAAAAACTATAGTTCAGACCAGGAGGAATCATAAAATAAAGTAAATATTCAGTTATGCTTGCCCTCCTTGAAACTTCCCATAAACTGTCTTTGGATGCCTAGTATCATATGCCTAATTCTCAGTAAATGGGTACCCAGCATTTTTTTTGAGAATCAGGATCCATTAAAGCATCACAAATCAAGCATACAAAAATGGAGATATCCAGAATAATTAGAAAGCCTTTGTTCTTTTTTGTTCTTTTTTTTTTTTCCTCCTTGCAGTTTTATAATTAAGGCAGGTGATTTCTGACTTCTTTGTGAGGGCTATGATACATATGCTTTGCTGGCTCTGGATGATTTCAGAAAGTAGTGTTTTATTTTCCATGAAAAGCTTTTAATTGTTATTGCACTGAGTGTTGCATAAGTCAATGATAAATCAAACTAATATATTTTTTGAAAAGTAAGCGTTAAAATGTTTTATAGTTTAAAAGAAATCACAACAAAGCGTGAGTGCTGACTTTTTATCACCTCTCCTTTGAGACCCAGTTTATTTCATCATTGATGTGAAGCATGTAGTACAAAACAAGATGACCTGTTTTCATCCTTGGTATAATTCCACTAAAGTAAAAAGCCTTATGCCAGGAACGAATTTGTCCCTATGTAAAAAAGGTCTTCACTCTTCCCAAGAGAAGACTGAAACTGGGTTCTGTCTGTTTTCATCAACTCTCTTTATCTCACATCAAGGGTAGCTGATTGAACACAAGGAATTCCCGACATGAGTCACTTGTCATTCAAGCTCTTCTGGTTGAGGACAGAGTGTTTCTAGTTTTCTTTGGCAAAGTGAAAATTACCTTGTTTAGCAGGCCCAGTGACTGAATGTAAAGTTGGCAAGTGACTCACATGTGCACGGTTTCTGTATGTGACAAATAATACTGAAGTGATTTTGCAGTGTGAATATAAATAAATCTTAATTATGCTGTTTTCTTCTAAATATATTTGTAGTATTGGGATGAATCTTCCACGTTTCATTCACGGAGCACTCCGAACTTGACTGTAGTAGCATACCAGGAATCACAGAAAAGATAACACAGCTTTTAGATTTTAGCTGATCACTTAGCTGAATGGATTTTTCATTGGCATGTACTCCAGAACAGTATTCACTGCATAGATCTCTCACCACATAAATTATAGTTATTTTCTAGCATGTGCGAGCCACTAAAGCGATGGGTATTAAAGTGATTCCTCACTAGCTTACATATATATAACCACTTTATAGCTGTTTTACATTACTGCAGAGTTTGCTTCTCAAACTATTGGAGTTCTTGTAGCTTTTTCTGCATATTATCACAAAGATTCTTTGAATGTAACTTGCCGGTAGACTTTTACTTTCATTTCTAGCCATCGGTAGTGGAAATATTCAGTAGAGGCAGAGAGCACCTTTTTTTTTTAATGACAATACAAGAGAAGCAAGAGGCAGGAAATATCTAACATGGTTGCAGTCATTTTCCTTGCCACTTTGCCATCATTTTCATTTCTTGGTATAGTGAGAACCCTTCCAAAACAGTCTGAAAAAAGCTGCCGCTGCTGCTTGCTATAATCGAACACCGTCAGAGTCTGAAAGGGACATTGGTTAAAGTTAGTGGGTAAGAAAAACTTTCAAAATGTTCACCATTGTAATTTATTTCAAGTTGAGTTCAGCAGTTTAGAGGGGAAATAAGTTATCTAAATCCCCTTGGGGTGATAAACCCTTTAAATTTGTAATAGATCTGAATAATTTTTATGTTTTCCTTGAGAACAGCATTTGAAAGAGCAGATGTGTGAGTCGTTATCTTAATGACACCACAGAAGTCTGGGCAGTCACAAAGGCTTTCTCACATAGTCAAACTGTCTTGGGAGAATCTAATTTGCTGTTGAGGTATAATACCAAACAAGTGCTTTTCATTAAGGAGCTGCACGAAACAGTATCAGTCTAACAAGAGGACTAGGCCTTTGAAATGTAAACAAAGTAGCTCCTCAAGGTAACATCCATTGCCTTTAATTGAATCTGCCTTGAAAACAGCAGTTTCCTTGGCAGAAGAAAACAAACTTACTGGCCCGCTGCTTCACCCTTCCAGCTTTTACCTTACCAAATTTGGTATCAGGGGAGTTTGTAAGAAAATGAATACTTTTTTCTAAGTGTTATAAAACCTTATACTGCTATCGCAACATTTGAATTTAGCTTAACGGTGGCAAGATGTTAATATAAGGCTCTGAACTGCAGTAGTCTTCTGTTTGAATATAGACCATGGGCCTCTGCGTTGTCACGCACTCAGTGGAAGCTGGGCACATCTTGGACCTTGCACAGCGTTTGCTAGGAACCAAGTCCAAACTTCTGGCATGCTGCTTTATCTTGGAAAGTTATGGTTTCATAGCCCATGCATGTACCTCCAGTAAGCCCTGAGGTTATTGAAGTGAAGAAGACATCGCAGGACTGAGGTGATTTTTCTGCCTTGTGACAGTCTGAGGCTTGACTATCAACAGGTATTCAATTCCTGATACATGACCCTATATTTACCAGGATTTTTCTGTACAATCAGAGCTATACAGGTGTAGAAAGAACCAAGCCCAAGTACCTATACAAAATTATTTTACGAGATTCTGTCTGTGCCTTATGACACAGAGGTACAGACACTAAAAGCTAGGAATTAATTCAATAGCATTCTGAAGTCACGATTTCCCCCACTGTTATGCATATTTTGTGTTCCCTTCTTCACTCTATTGGTGCCAAAGTAGGTGCAAGGGCTGACAGTGGGCAGTGTGTTTCCTTGGTTCCGTGACTTGGAGAAACCGAGTCAGCTTCTGAAAACATGTAAATTGTCTCACCGACTGCATTAACTTGTGCCCCAGCAAAACTGTTGCCTTTGTGTATATGACCACCACTACCCATGATTTCTGGACTACTTCTAATAGGTCATACGCATCTGGATCTCCTACAACAGTGTACGGTCGGCTACACCTGTTGATGAAACCCTCTAAGTGGGAAATATTCTTTTTGGGTGCTTATGGCACTGTGCTGCTTATGGACAACCACAGCTAAAACCATTGTTATAGGGTAATATGAGATTAACCATTTCTTTAAACTGGAATATAAATGGATGATCTATTAGAGTAGACAGAAGCAAGAACAAACATTCAAGCTCAATCAACTGAAAAAGTGAAAAGAGGTCCATGGGCTACCTTTCAGACAGAATAAAGTATCCAACACAGAAAAAAGCATATGCAAACTTCAAATAACATAAATGCAAAAGGACGCAATTCAAGGAGTGTTCATATTTTTATTTTTGTATATATACAACTAATTGTACAAATGTAATAATGTTGCTATTTGCAGATAACATTCTTTCCATATTTCTCACCATCACTGTTATATCAGAGTTGACTTCTAGATATTCTCTCTCCTCTCTTCCTTTGGACTAGTGTAATAAAGTACAGTAGAATCATGAAATGAAAATGCATCTGTTGCAATGAATTTAAACAACTTGCTAAGTTACAAGAAAAGAAACCCCATCATTTTGGATCTGGAGACATGGTTAATGGCTTTTGAAGTCCTATCTGTGTTGACATTGTTATATGGATGGAAAGAGAATTTTATTCAATTCTGGTTCTCCTAATGAAAGTTCAAGTAATAAGACTTTATTCTCACTGTGAGTCATCAAGACAGTCTGCTACACAGCACTTCTGTTTCAGAGCTTGGAAATTGTAGGGGAGGGCCAACAAATAAATAGATTCCCTATAGACATTAATAAGCTATGGTTATAAACCACCAGACTCAACTCTTAAATTCTGTAATCAGTTACAGCCATGCATTAACACATTGTTCATTAACTGCTTGTAATTTGAACTTGAATGTAAAAGGGTGTATACGCTTCCACAATGCGGTCTGCTGCGTGCACGTTGTCTGCTCCATTTCGGGTGTTGGAGACTCACAATACAGAAACAGAATTTCAGACTAGCCAGAGAAGAAGTCACTGATTATGACAGTTATTATCTTCAAGAACATCAGGATATTGTATTATCCACCATCGTGTAGTGAAGATTTTTTGACATAGAGATGCATTTACTTAGAGCACTTCTCTGCTAACAGCTTGATCCAAAGCCCAGTAAAGTCAATGGAAATGGATTTTAGAAGGGGCCGTCAGGTAGTAAAGAGGAGTCAATCACTACACTTGTCTGCACTGTACAATAATATTGGTTGGGAGTCCCCACTCTTTTCCTTCCCAGGTTCTCCTGGCTTCTAATTTTTTGCCTTTTTAAGCTTTGATTTTCTATTGCACTTTTCCAGCATCATAGCACAAGTTTCAGTGGAAATATAAACGTTTGGGTTGGCAGACACGTTCCTTCACTAATACAGTCATCAAAGAAACACACAGTTTTGTAGAAGGAATTAGAGACAATCGCAGGTAAAAGATGCCATAATGTTTATATTAATTTCTTTTAGAAAAGAAAATCTGCTAAATTTACACACCATGAAATGCAAAACATTACACTCTAGGAAATCAGCTGTAGTGTAAAAAAAGACATTACATAAGAGATTTAGCATCTCATAGCAAAATGTCATTCATGGTTGGGATGTATTATGGAAAATGTGAAAACAACTCGTCACTGGAAAGTGTGTTTTCCTAGTCATCATGAAGAAATGTTCAGCTAAGTGGAAGTGGTGTAGTATTAGTATAGACTTTCACTACATAGTCTAGTAAACTTATTTGTCAGTCCTGCAGTTTTAATGAACAGCAACACCCTAAAAACTTCCGATCTTTTTTTGTCCTGAATAGCGGTGTTTTCTACGTTTTGTGGGGGGGTAAAAGCTTGTTTTACTTTTTTGAGAGTAATCACTAAAGTCAGTGAAGAGCCTTCCAAAGTGCATTAAATAAGATTTAAACCTGCAGTGAGGATATTTCGGGAATGTAATTTCCAAGTTTAGTCTCAGCAACCGGAACTTTTTCTTTTGTGGGGATTTTTATTCAGTATGCAGTAAACACAGCTCCAAGCCCTGGTAAAGAATGTGTTTTGACTAATTTTAGTTTTATGGGTGTCAGTTAAGAATACCATGTGCCTTGATGTCAGAAGCTGCTTCTTTGTACTTTGTGGCCTTGTAGTTAGCAACTTGTCAAACTAGGGGGTGGTTTTCTCCGTTTGAGTTATGTCTAATGTTTATTGGAGATTTTACACCTGGACCATGAAAGCTCCCTAACAAATGCGGATCTGATTTCAAGTGCAACATCCTCAGGATTTCTGTTTGATTCTTAGGCTCCTGTGTAAGCAATAGAAGGGCACATGCCAAACCTGACGATGAATTCGAAATGCAAACTATCTAGAACTAAACCCAAATCTCCATACGTGTAATAGGAAAGGATTTTCCTAGCATTTTCTTTCTGCGCACTGACATGGTTTACATCCTATTATGTGTATGAACATGCTTTGCCTTTCCTTTAAGTATGCAAAGTCTTGTTACCAATTCGCTACTCTCTGGTAGCCTCGTACTAAAACCAAGAGCTATCCTGAACAGAATGGAAAGACGGTTTGTGGAATGTGATTTAAAGCTGAAACTTAAACTGAAAGTGAAGGAAAATGTTTGCTGTGTTTGTCTCATATTTGTATGCAAAGGGACTTCCTTGGGCCATTGCCTGTGTTCTGATGGGCATCTTTCTTTGGCTGGGAATTTAAACAGTGGAAGTCTACAGAAAACAGAAGGTTCTTAGAGGAAGGAAAGAAATAAAATTACTGAACATCCACAGCACTATGGGAAGTACTACACAGGCACATCTGCCTAGCTGGGAGAGCAAAAGCAGATGGAACCTGGATTCCGTGCTGAGAGCTGGTATATCTTTGAGGGTAAATTGAACTGCTGCTGGTCCAGGTCTTTTCTACATGAACAGTTTAGATTGATTTCTGGTGAAGAAGTATTTGCATCATTTGTGCTTCCTTCTCATGCTTGCACTGCATGATGACTACCTGTTTACTGGGCAGGAAGGCAACACAGGATAGCTTATACTCAGCAATTCGCAGGCTATTATATGGGGTACTAGTATTGCCACAGTCAAAAAGATAATCCTACAGTAAAGCCTCAGAACATAGCAACCCCATGTACCTCCAGATGTTGGGTAAATTTTGGTGTAGTATTCCTGGAACTGATATGTGGAACTCCAGTTATGAACCAAAATATCTCTATGGTATGCACTGCATAAGTGGTGGGGGAAGGGGGAGATGATCAAAGGAGACGATGATCAAGGATCTTATTTCTTTGCCTTATCTAGTTCTTGTTGCTACATAAATAATGCAAATATAAGTGCAGTCACAGGGATCCCAGTCTTCCCTCAGCTATGAATATATTCTAATAGATTTAGTCAATTATAACAGAGACAAAAATGACAGAAGCATTTATTTATTATAGCGGAGCTTCTACAACAGCTAAACAACTCCAATAAACCTAAATTTTTCTTTGAAAGGTTTATTGTATGAATACCAAGCTTTGTACCACTCTGGGACCTGAATTAAAACCATCCGTTGGGCAGTAGCATTGCTGGATAGGAATGGGAAGGTGGGCAGCTTGAAAAGAAAGAACAAAGTCATAGTTCCAGTGGCTTTAATTTGTTAAAGATCTTGTTAGGACTATAAAACTTTACCAGGTACTGTAGTCTCTTAGTTTAAGGAGGGAGGTCTGGTCTGGTCACTTCATACCAAGCTGTTGTTTCAGTTCCCAGCCTTGAGGTTTATAGGCTGTCATGTGTTGAGCTATTCCTGAACCATGAGTTTATTGAATGTTTTGAGAGTTTGAGGTTGCCTTTCCTCTCCTTCCTGCCTTAGATTATTAGTAACTACTTGAACCTGAAACAGTTCTGCCAAATCTGAAGCAGCATTTTGTATATTCTTTTGGAAGAGAGAAAAGGTTTTGTTTTCTTTTTTTACCATGCAATAATTCAAAGGAACGAGGCAGTCAGGAAGCATAGCATTTTTTGCTTCTTCTAAGCACCATCTCCTTCTAATAATATGCTCAATATCTCTAGCATTCATCAAAGGATTATTTAACAGAAACAGAGCCTGTAGGTGTGATACTAATTATCTGTGTGAAGATGGATGTTATGCTAGGGCTAAGTGTCTGGCTTATTGGCGTTGAATGTAAGAGGGTAAGGCAAAGCCAAGGTCACACCAGAAAAACTTTTGTTTTGCATCTCAACTTGCTCTTTGGCAATTACACTCCCAAAGTCCACAAACAGACATTTGTCATATTCTTAAACTGACATATATAGGGTCTGAATTATAGGTGGTTCAAGTATATGAGGAGACTGTCATTTCAGCAAGCTTTGGATCACGCCCAGAACCAGAACTCACTGCAGAGACAGGTAGAACACTGAGTCAAATGTGATCTTTCTAATTCATAAAAATATATACATTTGCACAAGGATTGATGCAGAGAAACAGGGTGACAGGGCTAGCTCCGTAGCAATTTACCTTTTTTGGATAAATTTTCTCATTAAATGTCTTGCAAAGAGCATTCTACCAAGAGCAATGACCGCAACTGTTAATGGCCTGACTTAGTTCTGCCCAGTGAAGCAGGTCTGTGTTATGGCTCCTTTTGGTAGCGTGGATAAGGAGACCTGCAGTGAGTATGCAAAGTACAGCAAATGCCTTTTAGCCAGAATGAGTATCCCTTCAGTAATGGATACTCAGTATGGTCTCAGTAATGGAAGAGCTTGCAAGATGCACCTTACTCCTGAGAAAAAGCAGCTTTTTGAGTTTTCCAGGAAATCTTACAAGTTTCTTGGATTCAGTTCACAGCGAGCTAGAGCAAATGGAAAGATAAATCTCAGAAAATTGATGAAAAAAAAAATTTAGCAACTTCAGAGGAGTTTGTATCTGGCCTTTTGAGGGCAGTGAATGGATGTGTTTTCCTAAATTCATGCCTTCTATGTACCTACATTAGCTTCAGAGAAGAAGTTACAGAAAAAGTGAGTTTGACCCATTGTTTAGTAAATCTTGCACTGAGATTGGAATTAGATATCTTAAGCTGCCACTCCTATTCCCTTATCACCTGTGTGTAAAGAATTTGACAGTCTGTATTTTAAAGTATTATTCATAGGATTTTTAAATCACGCTTGTGCTTGAATGAACTAAATGCTTCCACATGACAAATTGATATGAATGGTTTTAATAAACAGAAAATGAGAAGTAGGTTCATCTGTCCCTGGGGGCTTAGCTGGTTCCATTCATTCTTCTTATTAAATCTTGTCTGCATGGCACTGTTGTTTGCATTGATTGATTACTTGCCTTAGCCCATAAACTTGGGTGGGTTTCTCCTGTGCTACCATTTCATAAGGCAGTGAGATCCCAGGCTCAAAGAAGTATCTCCACGAAGATTAATAGATGTGGACCAAAACTTTCCTTGGCTACAGTAAGCTAATTCTCAAGGGAGACTGGACAACAACAGATGAGTCAGAACTGTTATAGCTTAGACTATATTTTGTCAGTATAAAATGCTTCTAGCTAATTAATTTGGCAAGAGATTAGAAGCTAAAGAAAATGAAGTCCACACTTCTTTCTTTCCCTCTTTTTTAAAAAACCCGACTGTAATATCAGCTAAGTAGTAATAAAATCAAACTGAACTATAGAAACAAGAGCAAGTATTCCCCTTTTCTTTCCCCTGCTACAGATAACCCCCACTACTTAATAGCAGGCTTTTGTTTGGAATAAATGCTATAAAGTTTATGACCTGTGTCAGCAAGCATTCATCATAAGAGTCAAGAAGGGATGTGTCTACTCTCTGCTTTACCTTTGACAGAGCATTTTTATAAACACTTGTTCTAGAACTGGAAGAAAGATTCTGCAGGAATACCTGGGACCAGTAGAAATAGGGAGATTATGGTAACTATATTATTTCACTGTTTTGACATGGAAAAGCAAAATGGGAAGTAAATAACCAAACTGATGATAAAACTATATTTACTCCAATAACATAAAATATCATCTAGTTGAATTCCAAGTTGAATTTTTAATAAAGCTAAAGCCAAGGACAGCGAAAACATTAAAAGCATTAGACTAAATTCTAGAGTCCGTAACCAAACAAAATTAGGGTTGCTGGAGCAACTTCCCACTTATGTCATGGACTTTGAATCACTGCTGACTTTTTACTATATTCTGTTTTAGAGACAGAATATAAGATAGACCCCATTTCTCATGGTGAAATTCTCCCACTTTGGTATTATTTAAAGAGCTTAAGTGATACACAGACCTTGTTCAGGTCCTTACAGAAAGATGATCTTAATTTATAGTAGATGAGTTATGCCTGAACTCAAGTAGACTGTTTTAGATAATAAATTGCATGATTTGGATTCTCCTGTCACATCAGGATAGATGCACATCTGTGTCATTACAATATATGATGAAATGTCCCGCCCAATTGAACAAGCCAATGCTGATTACAAAGGGGGAAGATATACCGTAAGGATCTCAGATTATCTAAATATTGATTGGATTGATGTCCTGCGACTGATGGTAAATAGAGTGTAACTAAGGAAACTATTTAGATTATTTAAATCTTATCCATCGCTTAAGATAAAGTCACCAATCTTCCTGCGGGTCATCAAAGATAACTATCTATCCTAAACCAGGCATCATAGATAGAAATTCTTGTTTCTATATAATAGAACTCATCTGCAGCCTTTAAGGGTAACTGAGTGCTCTGCTCTTTTGGATCTGTCACTCACCCTTGAGGTGCAGTCTCACCATAGGCTCCAAAGTTGCATTTGAACATGACCTCACCAGCTACAAAGTCCTGACTCCATGTAAGTCAGCAGGAGTTTTGATGTTGATTTCCATGAAAGCAGATTTGGCCTTTTCTGTCTGAAAGGCTAACATCCCAGTTTCTCAGAAGACTCCTGCTTGTGGGGGCTTACAGTATGTAGCTAAACACTTGCCTTGGGTTTGCTCCTTTATTATACTTGGGCAAAGCAAACATCAAACGCTATGAAATCAGAAATTTAGTATTTTACACTCGCAACATACTCATTATACATGGGGACATTTAATGAAGCAAGAGGCAAAAAAATGAGTATCAGGAAGACTGAAAATAACTAGCTTGAAATCACAATCATTATGAGTGTGTACTTTGATATTTGAGTGGTAGTTTGCCAACCAATGTAGTGGAATGGCATAATGGAAAAGATGACAACATCACGATTGTTGTGACGATATCTGATTGTTATTTGTGTGTAATTTAAGGAGTAACCTAATCTTCTGTGCTAACACACATCAAAGAAACAAGAAATCAGTATTGCCAAAGAGAGGGCAGTTTTATAATTTCCAGACCGTCATTCTTGTAATACAATTCTTGTACAAGCTATCATTAATTTTGTATATAAAGTACATCTTCAATGCTGCTCACTTGCCTTCTCTTCACAGCTTTTTCTCCACTAACCTCCTTTATACCCCTCAGTTTCATGTTCTTTATCTATGTATCACCTATAGTTGAAGGATGTCATGTGACACACTTGCATTAAACCTATGTCAAGAAATGTAATTCAGTTAATATATGGTAAGATAAGTAAGACTGTATTTTCACAGTTATGTCTGTGCAAGATAAGGCAGTGACCAACTATTTTCAAAACACTGTCCCGCCCTTTTTAAATGATATTTACCAGTTTAAAGCTGCAAACCACTTTAATAAGCAGGACATAATCAATCCCAGACTAGCAAGAACTTACAAGTATCTACAAGTAGTTTACCCGTACCAAAAGACCCTGTAGGCATTTCAGTGCCCGATACATGTGCACATAGGCATTTATTTATAAAACACACATGGTTGTACATACGTTATATGCATATACATTATAGTATTTAGGTAAACAGTTAATTCAGTTTGCCTTTTTACTATTGGTGTTATAAATAAATCTATGTCCAAGAACAGGCTTTCCATGGATGTGGAAATTCACTTACGGAGTTAAAAAAGAACTTACCAAACTAAAGAAGGCTAGCCTTAGTGTTAAGAGGATGTGTTGTATGAGTGTCTGAAGTAATGTGTATGTACATAGACACTGAAAAATATTTCTGCCTTACAAACACATACAAATAAAAGCACACATGTATACACATATATATACACACACACATTGCTTTCTGTATCCACACTCACAGGCCACCATTTCAGAATGTGCTGATTCCAGAAGCAATACTAGCTTAATGTTATGCACTGTTTTGGTGTTAAAAATCTGTAAATATGGTTAGGGTTGATTTTTAAGACGATGACTCAATTTCCTCATCCAGTTCACAGCGTGACCCCACAAAGAGCTGTGTTAGCGAAACTGGTGGAATGCACACCTAGCCTGGGAGCAGCAGCACGCAGCAGAGGCTCCTTTGGAGGGAAGGCAGGTACGTGTTAAGTCAGTATTGCTACTGGAGACAGTGTATTCTCAAACCACAGCCTTGGAGATAGATACATACGCTTTAAAGTACAACCTTTCTTTTGCATATAATGAGGGAATTCTGACAGCGTATTGGCACACCCACTAGGAACAAAGCTTAAACAGGCACTGTCAACTGCCCCAGGGCATTACATAAGAATAAAAGATTGAAAGGTGTGCTGTGGGGATGATTCATATACCTGAGGCTTAGACCAGGTGCTCTGCAATTAACTGCATTAACCTGCAGCTGGAGTGAGTTCAGAGTGAAGGTTAGCTATTCTCAGTTCAATTGGTTTAAAAACTGTACTGAGGATTATATTCAGTTATTTATACGGCTGGGGTTTTTGTTGTTTTTTTGGCTTTTTTTTTTTTTGGTCTGGCTCTGCTGAGAAGTTAAAAAAAAGGAGTGCTGTCTGTATGTTGAGCTCTAATAATATTTAATGCAGCATATACAGGAATTCTCCTAAAGTTAGAGGGAGGAACCACAAAATGACATTTAAAGCTAGGATGACATTTATTTTGGAATATCCACTGACTTGGGGTAGGTGGAGAGAGAGAGATGGCTTTGAAAAGCAGAATGCTTACAGGGATAACTCTTTTTCAGTTTTGCAGAACATGGCAGGGCTTAAAAAAAATGTGCCTGCCTTAGCACATGGACAGACTACATGATCTCTTTTGAAATCAGCACAGGATCTTTTTACCCGCTGGGTTTAATTTCAGAATCCAGTGCAGTCATTAAAGAAAATAAAATTATGTTTGTTCTTTCATCTGGAGCACAGAGCAGTATCAATTTTTCATTCCCTCCTCCTTTGCATTCCCCCTTCCAAAAAAAGATGTATAGACGGAGGAATTCACCCTATAGCTCCCCTAAAATTTCTGATCTCCAACAGCTGCTTTGAATTGATTCTGTATACTTGGTTGCCTAATGTGTGCAACATGTAACACTGTTTCTGTGCTCTTGAACATGGGATTGCCAAAACTGGAATATTAAGTGTACTGAAGTTGCAATCGATCTAAAAAGGTCTATCTGTACCTTCCCAAATGTCTGAATTTTCTGATCACTCTCTCATGAACTAATAGTAAATTCCAACACTGCAGTGTCTGAGCACTTCCCATTCACTAACATCAAGCAGAATATTCTTCATTTAAAGGCAAGGGAAACACAAAGTTAGACAATGGGCTTGTGTACACAGAAGCATTTTCCAGTAATACTATATCCTTATACTTAAACCATGCTGTTGTCTGTGCACTTTGCTATGCAGATATAAGTATTTCAGGCTAAGCGGGTCTTTTCTCCCACCTTGTTCTAATAATTTCCTAATAATAATAAACAACTAAATAGGAAAAAAAAATCTGAACAACTGAGAGCGATCTATATGTAACACTTCCTCAACGTATTTCATACTGGTATAACTTCACTATATAGGAGAGCTTTATGTGCCTTATTCTGTACCATGCTAGCAGTTTGTACATTTGAGCCAGACTGATTCTCACTCTAATGCTTTAACATTTCTATCGAATTCCTGCTTTGACATGGGAAATACAGCCTTGTCAGGTTATGTATGATGAGTTGGGTTCCAGGATAAAAGAAGAGATTGGATTTTGTGATGTGAGGATGGACTGTGGTTTAGGCTGTGAGTGATGGGTCCTGCACTTGGGACACAACAACCCCATGCAACGCTACAGGCTTGGGGAAGAGTGCCTGGAAAGCTGCCTGGCGGAAAAGGACCTGGGGGTGTTGGTCAACAGCCAGCTCGATATGAGCCAGCAGTGTGCCCAGGTGGCCAAGGCAGCCAACAGCATCCTGGCTTCTATCAGAACTAGTGTGGCCAGCAGGAGTAGGGAAGTGATCGTCCCCCTGTACTGGGCACTGGTGAGGCCGCACCTCCAATACTGTGTTCAGTTTTGGGCCCCTCGCTGCAAGAAAGACATTGAGGTGCTGGAGCGTGTCCAGAGAAGGGCAACGAGGCTGGTGAAGGGTCTGGAGAACAAGTCTTATGAAGAGCGGCTGAGGGAACTGGGGTTGTTTAGCCTGGAGAAAAAGAGGCTGAGGGGAGACCTCATTGCTCTCTACAACTACCTGAAAGGAGGTTGTAGCGAGGTGGGGGTCGGTCTCTTCTCCCAAGTAACAAGCAATAGGACAAGAGGAAACGGCCTCAAGTTGCGCCAGGGGAGGTTTAGAAAGGGTTGTCAAGCATTGGAACAGGCTGCCCAGGGAAGTGGTTGAGTCACCATCCCTGGAGGTATTTAAAAGAGGTGTAGACGTGGCGCTTAGGGACATGGTTTAGTGGTGGACTTGGCAGTGCTGGGTGAACAGTTGGACTTGATGATCTTAAAGGTCTTTTCCAACCTAAACAATTCTATGATTCTATTCTATGAATGTGGGGCTCAAATAGCAAACACACTCTGGCTGAAAACACAGCCTAACCAGGTCTCTCTTGTCCTGCAGTCTGACACCCTAGATTAGAGATTCTGCCCACCAGCTATGATTAGTTTTTAGTGTCATCAGATGAGAGAAAGACTGTGCTACAAACACATCAGCTGTGGCTTTTGGACAGAACCAACTTTTATATGTGACCTTTATGGTCATTTTGTGAAATTTGACATGCCTGCCCTAACTACTGGATCAGTCTCTCTTGTGCCTCTTGCTTGCGAGATACACAAAGCATCTCTTTTTCGTGACCTGGAAATAATAAATAGCATTCCAAACAATGGTATTTAAATTTCTCACTTTTCATGCTTGCTTCAGAGGACGTCCGATTGCCATCACACCCTTAAATTTAAAATGCCAGATGGAGAATGTCCAAGAGCAGCATACAGCAGTGATTAAACCCATATCATCCATTCATGGTACCTAAGAATATAAGAATGTAGAATGGATGTGCAGGTCAGGCCAAAAGTCCATCTAGCACGATATCCTGTCTCTGACAGTGCCCTCTAGCAGATGCCCAGGGAAGAGTGTAAGAATGGGTAAAACACAAAGCTATTGTGGAATTGGTACTTCCTCAATATATCATACTATATATTGGGGAATAACATATACCTATGGGGAATATCATATACCTATCATATACATATGGGAAACTTTGAATTACTAGATTTTAGTTCAGATCCATCACAGAAGCATAACTGCATCATGGAAGTCAGATTTCTTTTGGCCCAAACTGCTGGATACTCCTTCTAGCACTAGTGAAATTCATGTATCTATTGATTTATTCTGGTATAGGTGAGGATAACATTTAGGGCCCAGACCATTTACACAGTAATTCTCTTGAATTCTCTGCCCATATTCTGAAGAATTATCACATAACACTAGAGGTGAAAAACAAGGAAAAATATAGTTGAAAATAGAATTTACATAAAACAAGAAGCAAGAGCAAAGCACAGAGAAACGCATCCTAGCATAGGCCAGTGCCATGATAGGAATGGGCCACAATAGCTATAGTTTCAAATAATTATGTAATTGGAAAGACAATGACTGCTTCCACTGAACAGCACAGCAAAGTCTTTGCTTCCAATAATACCAGGATTTGGCCCTTACAGTGGTGGTTATCCACCTGAAAAAGAAATCACGCCATTTCACACTGCAACAGTGTGTGCTCTGGCCTGCTTTACACTGGCCAGTTCAGCTGACAGTGGCCAGCAAAGTTCACAACGTCACTGTCAGAGACCTGCACTGATGCAAACCTTTAGTGTGCTCAGGCAGCTCCCCATTTACACTGATTCTTTTTAAGCATGCTTAACCAAAATAGCTGAATTTTGTTCTACATGCTGAGTTTGCAAGGCAGGAGTAAGCAGTAGTAAATTAAGAGACTTGCTTGGTACACACCTGTACTCCACTGATGCAGAATGCACATGAATTTGCTGTGTGGCTGCAGTAGTTGGAGAAATCCTTGATTGTCTGTAAAAAACTGTTACCTAACGTTGACATCCAGTGACTTTCAGTAGCACACTCTGCTTTCTTCACTTTGCTTAGCAAGAAGTACGCACCAGGCAGCACACTAGCAACTGTCCAGCACCAAATTAATATGCCGTTACCAGGGTATACTCTCCATTTTGGCATCATCAACTGTTCAAGGAGACAAGATAGCCAATTCTATATGTACCACGCACGCCATCTGTGCCTTTCAGACCTGGCTGTGGAGTGTTGTCCAGTGAATGACAGGTGTTGGTAAACATCTGAGAAAGAAAAAGATCAGTCTAGGAGAAGGAGCAGGGTTTGAATTAGAATGCAAGAATTTAATTTCTTACTGTGCTCTTCTTTCAGTTTCTGATGCAGGGTACATATTTTGTATCACATTTTATCCTTCTTTATATTGATTATAAAAGGACTTACCTACAATACCACACCAGGATTTTAAAAGCGTTAATTAATTCACACTTGCAAAAACACTGAGAGACACGGGTCTCTCTTATAGTCAGTTTTAAAAGGTTCTTATGAAGAGAATTTAACATGAGACAGGAAGGCTGGGACTGTTTTCTACATGCTAAGAAGGCTGCTGTATCAGGCTATGTTTTTATTACAGTGGTCTATGTCAAGCATGAGAGAAGGTACATTGCAGGTTTCCAAACTGATTTTTTTCCAGATTTTTTTTTTTTTAAATAATGTTAGAGTTAAAACCTTCCAAAGAGATAATGTGATAAATCAAAGAACCAGTCTAGTATTAGGAAAGTAAACGTCTCTTACCCATCTTCTGAAAAATGATTTGAAAACCTTTATTCAGAACTTCAGAAAAGGATGTTACTGTGGCTGCCACCACCTTTACTGTGAAGCACAATACAACATAACATGCAGTGCTATAAAGGAACTCTGTTGGATAAAAAGGCCTGAGAGATCTTTACCATTTACTTAATGAATGTGTAAGAATCCTGGTATCCTCTGCAACAGGCGAAGGAGCTGGCCTAGGCCTTTCTGGCTCACATAGTGAAGTGCCAAAGACAAGGACAAAGGGAGAATACGTCAGAAAGCTACTGCATTTCAGCTGTTGTAATGCTCTCAGGGGCTGAAGCTGGGCCAGAATGGCCCTTGCATTAGGTTGTAAATCAATTTCCAACTCTCTTCCGACATGCTTTTGTCCCTCCTCCGAGGATTACTACTATTAGTTTGACATTTAGGTAGGCAGATAAAACTGGGTCAAGGACTGTTAAAGGTTAAAATGGATACTGTTATTAAATCATGCAATTAAAAATTACCTTAAGACAACAGTGTAAGTTGGAGACGGTGAAAAGACATGAGGGTTCACATAGGGAGCTCTGGAATTTTAGCCTACCTCCCAAACTGAATAATCATCTTAAATGCATTAAATAGATTGCTAACACAAGTTCACCACTACATTAGTTTTCACAGCGTGACAGTTTAGAGACTACTGATAAAACTCTAAAATTGTTCTCTTCTTCTTGCATAGGACAAACATATAGGCATTATGAAGTAAGGCACTGTAAAAGTATAAACTAGTCTTCTGAAGTGAAAAATACTATAGAAATAATACCAGAATAATCATAGAATTGTTTAGGTTGGAAAAGACCTTTAAGATCATCAAGTCCAACTGTTAACCCAGCACTGCCAAGTCCACCACTAAACCATGTCCCTAAGCGCCACGTCTACACCTCTTTTAAATACCTCCAGGGATGGTGACTCAACCACTTCCCTGGG
>NW_008824445.1:1922873-1928990 GCF_000699105.1 Pygoscelis adeliae
CACCAAGGTCAGACTGACAGGCCTGTAGTTCCCCGGATCCTCCTCCCGGCCCTTCCTGTAGATGGGCGTCACATTTGCTAACCTCCAGTCAACTGGGACCTCCCCGGTTAGCCAGGACTGCTGATAAACAACTGAAAGTGACTTGGTGAGCACTTCTGCCAGCTCCCTCAGCACCCTTGGGTGAATCCCATCTGGCCCCATAGACTTGTGTGTGTCTAAGTGGTGGATCAGGTTGGTAACCATTTCCATTTATGGGGGCTTCATTCTGCTCCCCGTCCCTGTCTTCCAGCTCAGGGGGCTGGGTACCGGGAGAACAACTGGTCTTACTATCAAAGACTGAGGCAAAGAAGGCATTAAGTACCTCATCCTTTTCCTCATCCTTTGTTACTATGTTTCCCCCCCATCCAATAAAGGATGGAGATTCTCCTTTTGTTGCTAATGTATTTATAGAAACATTTTTTATTGTCTTTTACGGCAGTAAAATGAACGGGTTTGGATATAGGATAAAGAGAACTGACTTGTCTATTGCGTCCCAACTCTCCGCTGCTGAACAGTTGATGAAAGACAATGCCACCTTCTTATGGAATAGGGATATTGCAAAAAGCATGTAAGAGAATTAAAGAGTGTAGCTGTCACTAATTTTCAATGAGGGAGATTTTTCAAGTTTTGTAGGGCAAAGCTTCCAGTTGTTTTTTTTTTTTAATTATTATACCAAGTCCGAGAAGTGTAGAAGTCTGAAAATATGCTGATTTTCAGATTTTTTGTTTGTTTCTGGATAAGTGCATCATCTTCATGATTTCTTGAATCTGGCCAGTTACAGAAGTACCAAAAGAATGTGTAATCCTATTTATTGCCTTCTACCTGCACAAGTTTGGTGACCTTTACAAAGGTTTAAACAACACTTTGATGTAGAAGGTGTTGTAAAAGTGTCAAAAATTAAGAATTAATATACTGAAGAAAGATTACTTAGGTAAAATGGGATGTGAGTGGTGGACACAGAATGACACTCTGTGGCATCTTTGAGGCTCTTAAATCCTGGGGTTGAGGATGAAAAGAACACATCGTGTCAAAGCACCAGGGATCTCCAGCTCACGTTTGCTTACCCTGGCAGCTGTCTGATAAACCTCATTCCCTTTCTAATTGTATATTCTAAATCTTTACTTCTGGCCTGTCCCCAGTCTGTTCTGAATATTATAGGATGGGAACAGAAGCTGGGATGAGACTACTTCAACAGTTATAAGCAGTTGGAAATTATTCTTTACATCAATGCCCACAGGCCATTTCTTCCACCACCAAAACAAGTAGTGAACAAGTATGAAGGGAAAAAAGTCTAAGCCTCCAACAACCTCAATCCTCAGACCTGTCCTGTAGCTACATTACCCTGTTATTTAGAGATTTTAGGCCTGAAAAGTATGTCTGTCCTGCAACCTTCACAAGAAAACCTAATTCCACAACAGTTCTCATCAAGTTTTCACATGGGCAAAGTAGAGTAACTCTCAGATAAATGGCCTTCTGTATATTTCTTTGGAAGTTCATGAATGGTATTTAGTATTAGGGGAATAGATCTTGCTGTCTTCTACTATAGCAGTAATAAATGTATTTATTACCATCATTTTACTCCTGAAAGTCCCTGCCTGCACCAGAGGTGCCAAAATGCTTAAAGCATTGCATAGGCGATTAAAAGATACAGTACTCATAAGAAACCTGAATTGAATGATATTCAGGAGATCAGATGCATGGCCAGCAGGAAGACTACAGTATTGCAAAAGTTTACTAGCAGAGAAGGGAGATTTCTACAAGATTTTTGCCTGGGTATGAAGGCTCTGGGTAGACTGAGGAGCCAGACACAACATCTTTCGTCCACTGCAAGCTCAAGTAAAACAGGATAACATCCATATGTCAGAAATACTGCCATATACTTCAGATTGCTTTCATCTACCCGTCATCTTTCCATAATCTAGATGCTAATTTAGAGAGGCACTGAAACTGCAACTGGGGGCTGCAGGCACTGAGAGTGTCTTTCAGGATCTTCCAGAAGAACAAAACTAAAATTATTTTACCTGTTCTCTGCAAGCTAGGTGCTGCAAATATTTGTACTGGAATTTTATTGGAAAGATAGTTTAGTGATGCTTTACAAAACAGCAAGAGGAGCCAAGATTCTTCTGTAGCAGGGTCGTTATTTTTTTCTTAAACCAGAGAAGATGAAGGGCCATAGATTATAACTTTTCTCCTTTTGCACCATCCAGGTGGTACACAAGTTATGTAGGTTGTATAAAATAGTGCCCAGAATTGGGAGTTCCTAGGAACTGGTTCATGTGCCTGCAATGCCCGATGCTGCGAGTGCAGCAATAGGCCGTTGAGACCCAAGAGAGAGCTTGCTTGGGATCTTACTACTCCTGTCTGTTGTTAGCTGCTTGCATTTGTATTTGTGAAGAGGTACATACTCATACCTGAATGAGAGAGTTTTAAAAAGATTGTTTTTATCTCAAAAAGTAAGAGGGGAGCAGTTATGGATGGAAAATAAGGGAGGAAGTGACTGGAAGAGAACTAATTAATCCTCGCTATCATATGCAGTTTTCACTATGTTTATGCCTTTACGGGTCTAGATTTGGCTGCAAGATATGCAAACAGTGCATGCAAAAAGAACGATGAATTAAGTTTATAGAATGGTGTATGTAAGAAAAGAAAATCTGTGTGCCTTTTCTTTTTTACTAGGCCTGTCCCTGTTTTTAGTCTCTATATAAATTTCTGCTGTGGCCTGTGCCTTAAAATCATCATATCCCTGTAATATCAGAGTATAAGTGAAAAGGATGTTCTCCTACTTTTATGTAATTTTAGAATTATTGGGTTTATTTCTGACAGGGAATCTTTCTTTTTTTTTTTTTTTCCTGCTTTGGCTTTAGTTTTGTTTGTTGTTTTTGTTCCTAAGAGGAGAAAAATACTGTATCTTTAAATTAGGAGTAGCTGAATAATGAATCTTGGGCAGTGAAAAGGCTAATGTGCTGTGGAAGAGAAGGAGTTTAATCTAATTTAGTTGGAGGGTGTCTGTCTGTGGTGTTGTTTTCTGGACTGTGGGAATAGAGGAGGGAAGCTGCCCCAGTGAATGGTTCCTCCTGAGCCAGAATCAGTGGGGAGTCCCTTAGATGCCACTGATCCGAAGCCAGGCCATGAAAAGGGGATTAAAGAAATGTTCTGATTTGCAATTCACACTAATGCACCCCGTCGAACCTTTGGTAATATTTCAAACCACATTTCAAGGGAAGTGCCCTTAAAATAGCCAGCTAAATTGTATTAGAGCAATACTATACAACCCACTCATCCATTTATGATTTGGTTTTGTTTTTAATTCTTTTAACTGTTGGTGGTGGTGGTTTTCTAAGGTAATTAAAACTTTTGTGCATTGTGAATATTCGCATTTGCATGGGAATATTTCTCAGTATGCCTGTCCTATTAGGCAGACGTGTTTGTTTAAATATTGGAGGAAAACTGCTACAAAGATTCTGTGGCTAGGAAAAAATAAGCCCATTCGGTTTAAAAAGTAAACATTTTTCTGCATGCCATTTAATTTTATGAATATCTAGTGGAAATTCAGTAAGAAAGGCAGGCTTATAAAATTGCTAAAATAGTTATCAGCTTTCTTTTTTTGTGTGTGATCTTTTTCTTTCACAGTTGCTACCTTCTGTATGGCTAACTTTTTTTTTTTAAATGTATATGTTAAAATTTGTTACCAGAATGAAACATGTATCAGATATAAGCAGTTAAAAAGTGTCTGAATGAATGAATACAAATAACAGGTGAGGATGGGATTATTGAGGGGGCCTAACGTTAAAGCGATCTCTATTTTTTGTGTAATAAACAGCTGGCCAAAAATATTAAACCTGAAAAACAGTTACAGCTACAGACTTCTTAAACATTAAGACTGTCAATATCAGTTCATGTTCTGTCATAACACACTGTTGTTAACCATAAGTAATTTAGACTATTTTACTAAAAATCTTTAACATATTAATTAACTCTTCAACTCCCCAAGCCTATCATTTCATTTCTCTTTACTGCTGAAGTGTCAGAACATTTTCTCTCAAACGGATTATTTGGGGTTTCTTTAATCCCATTTCAGAAAACCTGGCCTAGCGCTGTAATTTCCATTGACTCTAACATGGATAGAATAGATGCAACTTTGATTTTCACCATTACCCATATCAAAGTATTTTATTACACTGTCGCTGCAATAGATTACACAGAATTAAACTTTGCCATTGCAGGGATGAGGGGTGGCGGTGTCTTTTTTCTTGTCTTGTTTATGGTTTGCTTTACCTACAAAATATTTAGTTATGGTTTGAATTATGACACGCCTTATTAAATATTCAGTTTTTTTTAATCTTTTGCTTATGGGACAGAAGAAGAGCTGGACTTTAAGATACAGATGATTCCTCTGCACATTTCTGGGAGGTGGGGAGATGGATAGCTACAGGGAGAAATGCATCTTTCCTGTGAGTTGGCACATTATTTGAAATCATGTTTAATTATAAAGTTTCATTAAAAATCTTTTGCTTAAAATTTTAGAAGCCTAATAAGATTTCCATTAATTTAAACATAGCACTATTCCCACAACGGCCCAAATGCTTTCTTTTTCCTCTTTCATCCATGGTTAAATATGTAAATAAAATGTCTAAAGTCATTCTTCAAAGAAGACAAAAGAAAAAAGCGCTGAGGGAAAAGACAGCCATAAAATTCCTCCCAATTCTCCATAACATTTGCCAGAGGGGGGCCAACTCCTAGCCAGGGCCTAGCAGCAGGGGTGCCTGGCTGCTCCATAGAATCACACATCTCAAATCCCACACACAGGAGAAAAAAATAAAATAAAATATCTTTTCAGCTGGAGCCATCAAAAGGTTCTTTTCATTTATTAGTTACAGAGGTATCTTCCAGTTGCTGATTTCTCAGCACTCTCATTTTTCTATAATAATGTTCTGTTTGTTAGTTTCACTGACTGAAGCTCGTTGAATGGGACATAGCCCTAGATAGATCTTTAAAAATATAGAAAGTAAAATAAATGATCTAAAGCGGAATGCATTGCCTAAAATAATGGCTAGAAAAACAAGGCTGATTTAAATTGGCACATAAAAGATCAATTACAAGAGACACAACTGCAAAGGTTGGGGGTTCCCCCCCCCCCCCCCGTTTTTTTCTCCCTTTCATTTGTATTTCTTTTTGCCTCTTTGGAGAAAACTGTTGCTGTCACTGCTGTAGAAGAAAACAGGACGTGTTTTATTTCATGTATTTTTTCTAGATTAATGTGAATGGTGATATAATATGCTTTTCAAAAATACTTGTTGGGGGAAAAAAAAAAAAAGAAAAACAAGCTCCCAAACAATCAAGTTGAACAAAACAAATATTGAATACGCTCCTCTTACACATTATTTAAATTCTACTTTTTATTATTATTCAAATTCTACTTTTTAAAGTAGAATTTACTCGTCCCTTGTAAAAGCTTTCCCCACACTTCCCTACTACCCCCAACTGAGCTCTCTAGAAGAGGAATCAGGATGCATACAAATACTAAGAAAACAGGCTTAGATTAATGAAGAATGGAAATGCCCCAACACACACTCTCTCTCACACACATACATACACACAGACACACTAAAATAAATAAAGCTTTTTTTGCACATAACACTGCCTGCTTTTGTAACATTCCCTAAGGAATCTAAAAGCGCCCAAGGAAAGGTCAGCCCCTAAGACCAGTACTTTATAAGTATAATCTCCTCAATCCACTGAAAAGCCACAAAAAGAAGGACTACTGTTTTAAAGCATTTTTATGATGGCTTTTACTTCTGGGCAAAAACTAGCCACATCTTCAGGGTTTTCAAAGACAAACATTAGCCCTGGTTTGTTGTCCTTGCTTGGATCCATTTCACCCTTATCACAATTGAGGAAGCCAACAGTTTCCTTTCTAGAGCCTGGTGGGGTATTAACTCTGACCCTGCGGGATTTGGTAGTTTCCAGGAGAATCCGTGTTCATTTCGATAAGAAACAGGCACTAATGGAGAGGAGCCCGGTTTGTGTGGGTGAGCATGAATGAAGAGAAAGAGAGATTTTCCTTCTTCATTAATATGT
>NW_008824445.1:1929118-1930053 GCF_000699105.1 Pygoscelis adeliae
TCCTTTTCAGTCTGTAAAATTGTGAATTATAGTTTGGCTTGGGATTTAACTTCCTCCTTCTAGCTCTGATAGACCAATAAGCAAAATAAATCTCGAAGCTTAACTTAAAAAGTAAACACAACTCACTTTGGAATGATCTCTGTCTCCAAAATCTGTAAGTATCTTTTCTATAGTGGATGAAGTAACTTTCCCAAGGGTACGTCCCTAGTCCTCTTAGGGTTTCTTATTTAAGGAAAAAAAAAGGGGGGGGGGGGGGGGGGAAAGAGCTCTGAGATGCCATACTGTGATTAAAAGCACAATCAGGTAGTTTTTCAGCAATCCTGCCTGCCCTGTTCATTTAGGAATTCGAGACAAAGCACGACATTTGAAAACAGCTGAGATTCCAGACTGAAAGCAACCATATTTTATGACCCTGGCAGCGAAGAGTTTCTAGCACTCGCCATAAAATGCATCCTCCTCCCCACATCCTCCCTGCTAAAGCATTGCCCCCCCTCCAATAAAGGCAGTCGAGGAGGCACCACCTTCAACCCTCTTATTAGGAGACACGAAGTCTGAAGCGGTCGCTCTCCCTGGCTTCCTACCTGGGCGAGGGAGGTTAGGCTGACGCCTTCTAGAGACCAGATCTTGTTAAACTTTCAAGGGAGGGCAACGGGAGGGAAAGGAGAAAGGAAGGAAAGACAGAAGGAGAGAGAAACAAATGGGGCTTTTTCCAGTCTGTGCTGATCAAGGAAAACCTGTAGGGGTCCTTAAGGAGGTTTCAAGGCGTTCCGAGTGATTGGAAAGTAATCACCGTGTCAGCTTCACCTTTCTCATGCAAAGTGGGTGTCGTATGCAAGGCGGATCCTGCACAGGGTTGGGGTGTTTTGTTTTGTTTTGTTTTTTTTAATTTATCCTTGGACTCAGCCGCCCCCTAAAAACCCCAGCTGCTCCAGCCC
>NW_008824445.1:1930156-1930632 GCF_000699105.1 Pygoscelis adeliae
GGGAGGGGGGGGGGGGAAGGGGGGGGGGGATTTTTCAGGCCCCCCTCTTCAATGGGTTAGATATTTCCTCCTCCTCCTCCTTTATTCTACGCTCGGATAAACCAATCCCCACCTCTCGGCAAGAAAGTACGGAGCTGTGACTCGTTCTAGGAAGAGGAAAATCCCTGGAGGAACCCGCTGCACCAAAAAGCCGCCCGGGACATGTGCAAGTTGAAGCGGTGATCGCTCGGATCTGCCCAGACCCAAACCACTCCGGCATCGCTCTGCCCGCGCTTCGGGGAAGCAGCGGCGGGGAGGAGGAAGAGGAGGAGGAAGGGTGGTGGAAAGACGGATCGCAAAAGTGGAAGCCCGGGGAAAAGAAAGTTGCCGGGCTCCCCGCAGTAAGTTTTGCGCATCTGTGGATTGGGGGTACTTCTTCTTTTCCTGGTTGCTTGCGGAGTTGCCTGCCCACCTCCCTGCGCCGCCGGCGGGGCCGA
>NW_008824445.1:1931005-1935313 GCF_000699105.1 Pygoscelis adeliae
GGGATAAGCTCCATAGACATTGACCGCCCCGGTGACGGGAGGTGCCAGCCGATAGAAATCCCCATGTGCAAGGATATAGGGTACAACATGACGAGGATGCCTAACCTGATGGGACATGAAAACCAAAGGGAAGCTGCCATTCAGCTGCACGAGTTTGCCCCCTTGGTGGAGTATGGTTGCCACAGCCACCTGAAATTTTTCCTCTGCTCCCTCTATGCCCCTATGTGCACAGAGCAGGTTTCTACACCAATCCCAGCCTGCAGGGTTATGTGCGAGCAGGCGAGGCTGAAATGCTCTCCTATTATGGAGCAGTTCAATTTTAAATGGCCGGACTCCTTAGACTGCAGCAAACTGCCCAACAAGAATGACCCTAATTACCTGTGCATGGAAGCCCCCAACAACGGATCAGATGAGCCGCCCAGAGGATCCAGCATGCTGCCACCCATGTTTCGTCCACAGAGGCCCAGCAGTGGCCATGATCTGCAGCAGCATAAGGACAGCCTCAGCAGAACCTCCTGTGAAAATCCTGGCAAGTTCCACCACGTGGAAAAAAGTGCTTCCTGCGCGCCGCTCTGCACTCCAGGGGTTGATGTTTACTGGAGCAAGGATGACAAACAATTTGCTGTCATTTGGATTGCCATCTGGTCCATTCTGTGCTTCTTCTCCAGTGCTTTTACTGTACTCACTTTTCTGATAGACCCTCAGCGTTTCAAGTACCCGGAGAGGCCCATTATCTTCCTCTCAATGTGCTACTGTGTCTACTCAGTGGGGTACATTATTCGCCTCTTTTCAGGTGCTGAAAGTATTGCCTGTGATAGGGACAGCGGCCAACTCTATGTCATCCAGGAAGGACTGGAGAGCACTGGCTGCACCATTGTGTTCCTGGTTCTGTATTACTTTGGTATGGCAAGTTCCTTGTGGTGGGTAATCTTGACTTTAACTTGGTTTCTAGCAGCTGGGAAAAAATGGGGGCATGAAGCAATCGAAGCAAACAGTAGCTACTTTCATTTGGCAGCATGGGCCATTCCAGCTGTGAAGACCATAATGATCCTAGTTATGAGGAGGGTGGCTGGAGATGAGCTGACAGGGTTGTGCTATGTTGGAAGCATGGATGTGAATGCCTTGACGGGGTTTGTACTCATTCCTTTGGCTTGTTATCTAATCATTGGCACTTCTTTTATTCTTTCTGGTTTTGTGGCCCTTTTTCATATCAGGAGGGTGATGAAAACAGGTGGAGAAAATACTGACAAGTTGGAGAAACTTATGGTCAGGATTGGTGTCTTCTCAGTCCTGTATACAGTGCCTGCAACTTGTGTGATAGCTTGCTATTTTTATGAAAGACTTAATATGGATTATTGGAAAATCGTGGCGACTCAACAGAAATGCAAGATGAACAATCAGACTAAAAATTTAGACTGCATGATGAATAACTCTATTCCAGCAGTAGAAATTTTTATGGTTAAAATTTTTATGTTATTAGTTGTGGGCATTACTAGTGGTATGTGGATCTGGACTTCCAAGACTCTTCAGTCCTGGCAAAATGTTTGTAGTCGAAGATTAAAGAAGAGAAGTAGGAGAAAACCTGCAAGTGTTATTACAAGTAGTGGAATCTACAAAAAACCTCAACATCCACAGAAAACTCACCTTGCAAAATATGAGTCGACATTACAACCACCCACTTGTGTGTGACCAGCTTTTAGAAAAGACTATATCTCACCTTACAGACTTACAAATGTCCACAGTAGCAGTCAGAAATTAAAAAATAAATGGTGCTTTTTTTTGTCAGAGAACAGTTTAATATCTCAAGGCAAAAAATGTATCACGCTGAATTCAGGACCTGGTGAAAAACTGAAGGTAAATGTACTTATGGAAAGGTTTTCAGTGAAAGAAATATTGTGAATTAAAACAGTCTCTTCTGTTACTAATTTGTAGTTAAGTACTTCATCCAGCCCTCTTTTTTTTTTTTTAAAGAAAAAAACCAACACCCTGTTTAACTTTTTCACGTAGCTGAGCTGGATTTCCTACAAGTTTCTGAGTAACAAGGTATAGTAAAGTTTTATGGAGCAATGATTTTATTTTAAAAGTGCCCAAGTGAGCATTGTCTCTTTAGGGAACCTAAGGTCCCAAAGAGGCCTATCCTCAGTAAGTACGCTATCTCTGAAAGCAACTTCCGTGCTAACTTTGGGGGGGGGGAAATCCTTTACAACTCATCTCAGCCTAGTGGGTTTGGAGTGCCTAAAAATAGGTTCAATCTATAATGCTCAGCAATATTCTTTCACTAAAAGAGAAACTTCCTGCACCAGACACAAACTTTGTGAATAAGAATAATGTGCAATACATTTTTTTTCTTACCATGACATGAAAAGAGAAACAAGTATTTTGCTGTACATAAAGACAACAAAAGAAATCTCTTAACAAAAGAACTAAGAGGTCTAGTCCTCAGAAACCCTTTAGTGTTACATTTTGTGGCTTTTTAATGGAAATCAAGCCAATGTTATACACGTTTGGACTGATTTGTGCAAAAAAAAAGGGGGGGGGATCAATTCAAAGAGACCCAAAGGGCTTATTGACTCTTTCTATTGTTAAACAAATTCTCACTATGAATAGATCAAGAAGCACTAGATTCTGCAAAGGGAAGATTTGTACAGAGTGATGCTCTTTACTGTGCCGGGGGGTGCACAGTTTTGTGCTGTATATATTTGTAATATACAATTATTTTTCATGCTCCACTATTTTATTAAAAATAAAATATGTTCTTTAGTTTGATAATTTTGTGTGTTCTAAACTTTCTCTGATGTGCTTTGTGGTTAATAAACTTGTTTTCTCAATTATTTGATAAAAGCACACTTTGAATATAATAGTTGTTGTTATACTTGCCTGCAAGTATAAGCAGATAGAACAATAATTTACTCAAAAGAAATTGCAAGTTGGAATTAAATAAATGGATTTTGAAGTTGCGTCTTTCTGTGAACCTCTGCAACTGAGAAAACTGAATGGGAAGAAGCTTTAGTGATGTAAAAAAGCTGCAGTGATGTAGAGTAGTACCATGTTTACAAAGCACGGAGATTACAACAATGATCCTTGGTTAACACCCCTTTAAAATTTGCATAGGGTATGTTCAGCATGTTAAAGATAGCTGGCTCACTTCAGCACAGTTTGAATACAATTCAGTTTCTACTCTTCAGGGGTTTTCTTTTCCCTTCTAACACTACTGAAAGTATTACTATTATTTGGGAAAAGACTTCGGGAAGATTGGGAGAAAGAAGAGGGCAAATATAAATACAGAATTTGAATACTACTTTAGGAAAGCTATCTGACAGCGGTAAAATTGTAAATACATTTTCAAAAAGTTTTTAGTGGAGCATGATTTTGTATAAACCTGAAGTTTTACATGCAGTTAACTAACAGGCTGTGTGATCACCTGGTGCGATAGTAATAGAACCTCACTTTCTCACACAGGCTGTTCTAGAAAACCCTTTATCAGGTATCTCATCATAGAAAGAAGAGAGGTCTTAATGGACTTTGGTAGAGTGAGGATCCCTGTGACAGTCACCTTGTGGCTAGGAACTTTATAACAAAAGGATCTTTTTTAGTGGCCTGTTTTTTCAATTTATCTGTGCAGTGCTACAGATGAATTTTTGCCTTCTTGTAGTCTTTTTAAATGTTTCTAGCAATGATTAGGAACTTGAATGACAAAAATGATGTTGCAGGCATTATTAATGATCTTTATGTCTTAAAATGCACATATGCAAAGCAGCTTTCAATATAAAATTTATCTTTTGGGGGAAGAGAAAATATATTTTTCCTCCTTTGCGCCTATGTGCCACTGTTTGATACACAGCTTTTAGATGCCCTGGAAGTTAATCCTGCTGGAGCCGAAGTAGGACATTGCACTAAACAAATCCACTTCTGAAACTACTGAATAAATGCCGTTGCATCTGTGTATGTTCTAGTTAAGATCAACTACGTTAGATCCCAAGAAATACAAAGTTTTAAAATAATCTGTGTATGACATTGCTACAGGAATCCTTCAAATATGTGTTTTGTTATTATGGATGTCACATTGCCAGTAACGTGTCTGCTTCACACAAATTTCTTCTCTGACGTGAATGTTAGTGCTGGTTTTACTAGACACAGAATTATTTAGAGAATAGTTTCAGACTTCACTCTAAAATACATTAGGCACTGAAATAAACATCTCACTTTTTTGGTAGACTATAGAAAATGATTTGCTTTCATTGTTGATCATGTATTTTTACAGTCTGCTACTAGGATTCTGGAAGAGAAAAAAAATGAAGACAGACTTTC
>NW_008824445.1:1935336-1955098 GCF_000699105.1 Pygoscelis adeliae
TCAGTTGTCAGCTTAGGCCCTTCATTGTGACCAGAGCAGAACTGCGAGTTCTTCTACGAAAATGCCAAATATGAATGCTTGGCTAGATGCATCATTTTGCAAATAGATTCTTGCTAAACTGTAAAATAAGAATTTAGATTTTATTTCAGCTTTGCAGTGATTCAGGAATTTTGGGGTATTTTACTGGTAAGCAAACTAGATTCTTTAAGTATATAATGAGCTGATTTCATTGCATCAGGACTAGTGTGCTGTAAATGCAGCAGAGTATAAAGATTGTCTTCAAGGACATCTTAAAAATTAATTAATTCAGAAATTGTTCTTCTTACTGTCCCATAACTCCTAACAGTCTTAACTGACGTTGAGTTGCTACTTAAGGAATTGGAAGCTTACAACAGCTAACAACTGTTAAGAGAAAGACTTATTTTCACAACATTTCAGTGATTTAATAGAACATTATTAATAATTTAACAGAGATTGTTCTTGTCTTAGAAGTCGTCTGCACAGTAGTTAAATGATGATGATGGTGATAATAATACCAAAAAGTCTTTAAGAAAATGTCACAAAAATATTCTATATTAGACTTCTTTACTTTTCACAGTAATTTTATATTTTAGTAAAATCATGTTCTATTTTGTTGAATTTTATAGCATTTTTCTCTAGGTATTGTCAAGGCTTATTGGGTATTAGCTTATCAGTAGACTTTTAAGAAAAGTATCTATATGTGGATATATTAACAATTCAGTCACTCCATAGCAAACTTGTTGGGGAAGGAATGCAAGTCCAGAATGTCCTTCTGGAAACGATATTTTATCACAGTCTAGGCATTTATCGTAAAAAAATCTCAAAAAAAATCATTCTGTTAGTGTATACATACACTGTAAATCAAGAATCAGATGTTTGCCATAGGCTTGTGTACAAGTGCTCTGTTCTCTCCCGTCGGAGCTGTAGATTACCGATGAGGGTAGAAATTGTCTGAAACTGTGCAGGTTGTGATGATGCAGATTATGTCTCAACATTCAGGTAGAGATTCATATGTTAGGGCCAGGTAGAAGAAAGGCAGAAAGTTCCTTTTTTTTGGCAAGGGTAGCTTGGTAGAGTACTTTTGTTTACTAAAGAGAGATTAGTGAGGTAAGAGTATGAGATCAGCAGGGAAAAATGGGATTCAGAAAAAAACCCACAAAATTCTATTTACGATAATTTGAGTCCTGTTTCTCAGTGAAATGCCACTGCTTCTTAGAAATAGAAATAATAACGAAGCTCAGTAGTTTCAAGGGTTAGTTTTAGGTATGGCGTATTAGGACACTTTGAACAGTACAGTGCAAGCACCATGGTTGAAAGGATGTGAGGAGCTCAGTCCAGGAATGTTCAGATCTCTTATCAGATTTTTCCCAAAGTAGCATTTCATATGTATGTTATTATGAAGCCATTATTCACATATGGCTGTCATCCCATGGCTTCAAACTGTATGAAAAGCCCAGTAACAACAATGTCTGTAACATACACCCTTCATATTCTAACACTTAAAATCCATGGCTTCAAGGGGATAGTTCTGTAATGATGGGATATTATGTGCTCAGGTGGTCTTTTGATGACAGGTGGTCTCCAACAACAGATGGCCTCAAAGGAGGAACTTCAGTGCATTTTAGTTTAAAACATGTACACATTTCTTTAAAAAAATTGAAATGTTATCCTTGTGTAATGTTCTTAAGTATTTTAGACAGAGTAGCCAAGTTATTAACACTGACAGATGATAAATCAGGGCATCCTTTAAAAGGTGGGTGATGGTGATTATGTGGTCTTGGAGCTTGCTTTGATCAGAAGTGACAGGCCTGTAAGGTCTGTGCCACTCAATCCCCCCTGAAGGGAGATCAGCACCTGTTTGCACTTTGAGGCTCCTCTACCTCCCACTGCCTTCCAGCACTATTTCATCTTTTCTAACACACTTGATGTTGATTGGCTTTGAGCAAAGTCATTATTCATTTACAAAACACTCCTTGATGGAGCTTACTCAAAACTGTATTTCAGTAGCAGTGTTTGTGCTGTTACAGTTAAGGTTGTATCAACATTCCCATTACAAAAGCTTTATTTTCAGTGAGCTACAAGTTAAAATCAGCCTGGGTGCTAATATTAACCTGGTTTCATTTTTTTGTCCAAACAATAGTACGTATTGCCCATGAGTCTGTTCAGCTTGAGCTTTCTGTATCTTTACATGTTTATCCAGAAGAGTCATACGATCAGGTTTGTGAAACAAACAGGTCCTGGTTTGGTAGATCAGATTTTAGCTCAATAAATACTGTTCCAAATAGCTTTGTCTTACTTGTGAAACGTAATGGATATTTCTAGAAAATAGCACAAAACAAGGCTTTGACTTCACAAAGGGCCATGTGACAAATCACAGATATGAGTCTCCACTGACTATTTAATGTATATGCAGGACTTTGGTATGGCCTTGCCAATCTAGATGCAAATACAGATGGCGGTCAGCGGTATCTCATTAGTTAATTCTAGTGTGTCTGAGAACAGATGTGGTTCGTGCCTTTCTGGTTTGGGAGCCCAATTCTGCTTTTCCTGTAGTAGCAAAGTTAAAGCTTTGGGGAGTTGTACATCAAAGGCAGGACTGAGTGATCATTGTGTATATTTGTAAGGCATTGTTTAAAAAGGAATTCCTTCCATTCGTTGTCACTAGTTTCTTCCTTCTATTCTTCAAGATCTCCTCATAGATCTGCTCCACTGAAATCAATGGGTGTCCAACTAATTTCGGTGTATGCTTTGAATCAAGCTTCCTATCTCAGGGAAAGCATGTGCTACAGGAAAAGTCATTATTTTTTACTTTTTTTTTTCCTCCACATCAGAGCATTTCTTTGAAAGTCCTGATATGACATAAATTCATGATATGGAAAAATAAATCAGTGAGTGAAATTGTTTCAATTGTATTTTCAAAATGTGCTACTATGTTAGAATGGACATAGTATGTTGCAAAACCAAGTGTCATATCAAAATGAAATTCAGAAGTATTAGATGTTGATAATGTTGGAATGGAGTAGAAATTCTTTTTTTTTTGTTTTTAGTTTATTTAGGCTTTTTGAGAACACTGCACTTATATTTATTGCAGAATGCTCAGTATTAATAAATCTGCATTTCCTGCTGGCAGGATACCCCATCACAAATTTTTCAGGCAATTTACATCTTTGTTCATGAGTCTACCTTTTCCAAGGGGCTGAGACCCATAGCGTCCATGGGAGCTAACGATGAACAGCAACATTTTGAGTTGAGCCCACAATGTGCTCCTTGTTTCCTCCTTTCTTCACTGATCAGCACTGCTGTTCCCCTTCCCCTCTCTTCCACTGCTGATCAGTCTTTCATCATCTGCATGTGACTTGCTTCTCTTACCCTCCTCTCAAGTGATCCCATCCTCTTAGTCTCTAATCTGCCCACACACAGCTTTCTGTGGTACTGGCCAGTAGCTATGACTGCTTTGAGCTCTTTTGTTCGACATAAACGAAAAGATATTTCAAAACTTGTGTTTTATCTTTCTTTTTGGATAAGGACTGTGGTAAGAAACAGAGGTTCAAAGTTCTGAGCTACCAAAGGTGCTGATGAACACAGGAGACTGTCAAGAAGAGACTGCCAGTTCTGAGCAGGTGCCTTAAACTTGAAAATACTCTTTTGTTGAAGACAAACATCGTTTGGTTCTGTCTTGTATATTTGTTATTTTATTTTTCCTTTATCTGAGACTAATATCTATCTGTGTGAAATAATAAACAGGAAGGGGAGAAGGAACGTTTGATCAGTTGATAAAACAGGAAAAAAAAACCCACCTTGCACTCAAAAGCTTTTAGCCTGAGGAGAGGTTTGTATGCCTCAAAGCTTGCAAGTTTTTCCCAGTTATACCCAGCTGGTCTAATAGAAACATTATATCTGCCTTCAGCCTGTCTTTCTCATATCCTTAGTTCCTCACAGCTATAGCAATGCTACGCTTACAGCCACGTTACAAATAGCAATGATGAGACTGATTTTGACTTTCATGGTTCTTTAACTTTAAACAAATTTTAAAACTGGACTATGATCACTACAATAATTTGATAACATTAGAAGTCATGGTATTGAAGTCTGGACCTTTGATACTCTTTCATTTACACCATTTTTCTTCTTTTTAAGATTTTAGTGAATCTGGTCCAAATATTTTTATTTCATATTGTCATAATTTTGCCTTGCAAATTGATTTTTAAAGAAAGGACAGATTTCTACTGAGGTTTTAGGATTTTTAATTAATGTAGGTGTTGGAGATTTTTGAATCCTGTCATCTTTTTTCTTTTTTTAAATTACATAAAAGAACCTTTTTTGTTGTTTAGGATGCTGGTATTTTAGTAATGAGATGACAGTTTCCCTAGACTTCTCATCCTTTTGCATCAATCTCAATGCAGCCTTTTAGTTTCTGCAATAAGCCTTTTGTGTTTGACATAAGACATGTTGGTAACATTTTCGTAAGTTATTCATTGACAATTAGTAGAGAATAAAAACCAAGCTACATGTCTACATATGATTTTTATGCTAACTTAACTTGATCAATTTGGAACCAGATTAAAAAAACTATTTAATTAAGTTGATGCAATTCCCAGTGTAGGCATGGTGATAAGTACAAAGGTAATTTTAAGGACAAGTAGGGTAAATCTGAACCGTGGGGTTTGGAAGATCAAGTCTCACTTTAGATGGTTTTGAGCTTGCAAATCCTTTAAGGTGTTTTAGTAATTTCCTTCTTAGAAATTTTGGCAATTGAATTGAAGCGTAACGTGAGGACCATAAGCATAATGCAATAGTACTATTCTACTATATCTTTATGACAATTTAAGGTATCAGTACAGCCCATTTACGCAACAGCACTACTGCTGAGTTTGGATTTTTATTCACAAACACAGCTCCCACATTATCTAAGCTTTATGCCTTCTTTATGATAGCGGTAAATTTACTTTGCACAAGAGCGGCTGTTACAAACACTGTCATGGTTAAGAAGGGACAGACAAAAACCTTTTTCTACAACTGTAAGTCAGCTCAAGCTAGTGTTTTTTGGGGGCTATCTGAAACTTTGCCTGCCCTTTCCTCTGTGCTCTTTTATATCTGTACAGCTCAGCTCTTTTGAATTCCAGGCGGCATGGGACAGAACAGTAGATATATTTTGTTAGTTCTAGGCCAGTCATAACCAAAGACTCATCCAGAAAATTTAATTAGCAAGGGTGATCCTGTGTTTCAGCTGACTTTCAGCTTAGCTAGTCTGGAGCAGTACTGAAGTGCTCGAAATCTTTGCTAAAACACATATCCAAAATTTTTGAAGCGTACTGACTGCTATTTATAACACCATCCATAGATAGTGCAAACTATACTGCTACACAGTATTTGGGAAGTGTCTTAGAAAGAAGTAGCTGCAACCCTGGGTAGTATGTTTTGCTTTGTTTCAGTCTTGCTACTGAGATAGGAACATAGAGAGTGGACCAAATTTTATGTTTCTTTTCACACTCTGTAATTGCTCTTCAAGAACCTCCATTGTATACCTAACAAGGAGAACTGTGTGAAAGAGACTTCTGAATCTTGAATGCTGTAGGGTTGTGTTTGATAGCAAATTTCACAATGAAGTAAACACTGACTGAGTGTATCTATATGGAGTGAGTTGAAACTTTGCAAATTGTGAATTTCTTCAAAAAAGAAAAGAGAAAGAAAATTGAGCATAGGTAGTAAGTAGGCTAAAGATACTGAGAACGGAACCATGGGAGAGGAGGAAGGCAGGCCCAAACTGCCTCAAGGGAGTTGTCATTATGTAAGTCCTAAAGCTAGAGATACACAAACTCAGCTGCTTGGTTTTTGCTCATTAATATAATCTGGTTCCCAGGAGCTTTGGTTTCTATCATACTGCTCTGACCCACTGCTCTCCTCACAGATACAGAAATTACATTCACAGATTTTGATTCCATGATTCCCTGGTTATGGTGTGTAAGTGCAGCAACCTTTACAGTGGAATCTGATTATCTAATTTTATGCACAGTATTTTACACAATTAGAAGGGAAGAGTATTAAAATGTTATACCTTTTGATAAACTGAAGTAGCCAATGTATGGTTTTTGAAACAAATTACAATGCAGTGACAAGAGAAGGTTTGAAGAATAATCAAATTCAGAACTCCAGCCATTACTGGTTTTGTTAATTAACTTCTCTGGGGCAACAGGTTCTCCTGCATGTTGCTTTGAAATTTCCACCCTTAAAGCCCACATAGTTTGGACTGTGAAGGTGTGTATTATGTAGCTCTTTGATCAGTTTTGAAGATTACTTAACGGCCTTCATTTGCAGGATATGATAAAACCAAAATTTTAAAGGCAGAAAAGGGTATGTTCTTTGCTCCTTTTTTAACGTCCAAATTTGGCTTCATATGGACTGTTGATGGTTATTGACCTCTGAACAAGGTACTTAATGAACCAGATTCTGCTTTTATTAAGTAGTACAGGAAACACCAATGACATTGGGGGATTGCCACATTTAAAGAACAAAGTGGAGATCAGCCTAAGAATGACTGGACTGGGTCCAAGTGTTTGCTTATTTCATCCCTTAATAATCAGAAGCCGCCCTCTTCTGTGTATGCACATATTGGAAATAGGATGAAATGGAACAACTGTGAGTTTGTCTTCCCTTCCTCAGACTGCCATCATCCACAGGGTTTCAGGCATGACATAAATAACACCAAAGCAGAATCACAGCCAGAGTGAGTATTCAGTGGATCGTATACTCTCTGATAAAAAAGAAGATTCAATTTATCTATAGATGTTATGTGTTTCCTAGAAAAACAACATTCTGAAAGCAATAATTTAGAAGTTATTTTGAGAATTCAAGCTTCTGTTTCCATTGCACAAATTCTGCACTCAAATCTCTGCCTGATGAACCTTCCATGTGTCTCTGGAGCCCAGAAGGCAAACTAATGGTTTTCTTTTTAACTTGGGAATCGTAAGGCTCAAAAGGGCTGAAACCATGATGGTGACCTTTTTGTGAAGCTTGTTGAAATGTTGTGACATGGGTTTGCAGCTTTCATGTCTGCACTGCAACCTGTGCAGACTGAAGATCTCCATTGTGCAATGTAGACATGCCCAGACTCACTTTAACGCCAGTCAGGAACATAGCCCATGTCCTGTGATTTCCGATCCTGTGGTGAATCCTGTAGTACCTAATCCACAGTCCATGTCCATGGAAGAATTCCCGTTTCCAGACTGAAGAGAACCAGAACTTTTTTCTTCCCCTTAATCACTTGCTGTAGCAGTGGAAGTTTTAAATAACAACACTGGCAGTGACAGTTTTTGGTTTTGTGTATACTTTTGTACTAGTTTGAAGTAATTTTGAGGTAGAAGCTGTTTCAGTTTGGCAAGCCCTGTTAATGTCCCTCTCCTGCAAGTAATCTCCATTTGACTGCATGTTCCCACCTTCTTGTGTTAATGATCACTGTTCAGCTGGGTATTTAAAGCATCAAAGAGCTGCTGTTTGAAATGCAACCTTAAGCAAACTACCCATGTCTACAGCAGAACTCAGAATGCAGGAGACTGACGTTCTGGTTCCTTGTTTGATGTGTTTAACACAACAGACTATCTACAACTTGGCATTTAAAAACATCAACAAAAACAAACAAGTTAGTTTCATTTACATAACAAAAAGTTCCTTGGACTTGCAGGGAGGTTCCTTTGAAATGCACAATTGTTTCTGTAGGTGATGGGAGAGGGATCTGTCTAGTCTGGAGCTCAACCTCTTGTTTCATACACACACCAAAAGGCAAAATTATGAAATCTATTCCTTCCACATGCCAGGGCATTTAAAAAAAAAAACAAACAAAAAACAACAAAACAAACCAAAACCAAAACTGCAGGGGCTGTACCATTATATATTTTTACTAAAGTAGTCTTTTTAAAGCACTGGTCCAGTGCAAGCTTTGCAACTGATTTTAACAAGTACAGAATCAGCTTGTGACTGATGTAGAAGGCTACAATTCATAATACAGTTCCAGTAATAACCCTAGGTCAGTGCAATGACTTGTTTTTTCATTATATCCATTCAAAAACATACAGTATTCAAATAGTTGTAGTCTGTGAGTAGTTCAGTAAATGTATATGAGAAAATATCCCTTTCTATTATCACAATCTGACAATACATAGAACTCTTGCCATGAGAATATTGAGTATGTTGATATTTCAAATCAGTAAATCGTATTTCAAGGCAGGTTTAATCTTTTGGATTTGTACTTTAAATGAACAAGCAGCACTTCAAGAAACTATGTAGTGAGTTTTTTTCTTTTCTTTTTTTTACAAAGAAGGCCTCCCTAAATTATCTCCTTTTCATTCTGATTATTTGCAGAGGTAATTTCTGAAAACAACAAAAGCAATCAGCAAAACAAATTCCCAAGTTAATGAGAGCAGTTCATGTTAGGAAAGGAATGGTTGGTTTCTATTTGTTTTCTGTGTTTCCCATGGGATGAGTGACACATGATTAATGTGTTACTGGTATATCTCAGGCCTCTGATGAAAAATACATGCTAGTACAGTAAAAGTGACAGTAAAGTAATCCCTTAAAATATATTGTGGCACTCTACAGTGCAGAACATAACAAGCTGGGTCCTTGAGTAAAGGCCTGGAACCATGAAGCAGTAACTAAAATAAATGCTCAGAATTTCATGAATTTGAGTCTGCTATCTTAGATCTTTCTATGGCTTCAGTTACTGTAATATCTGATCACCTCAAACTATAACGTTTGTTAATCTAAATATTAACACCAAAGCTATATCAGCCTATTACAGATAGTGAGCTGAAACGCAACAGACTGTAGACAAGTCGTTCCCAGCTAGTGAGGCATGAACATGTTAGAAGGGAGGCACAGCTGAATCGCTGCAGGCACTGCGGAGCAGCTGACTCACACAGGGATGGAGGGGTAAATTACCCCCAGTCAGCTGAGCTGGGAGCCACGGTTTTTAGATACAGCATCAACAATATCTTACATCTGCATGAAGCAGTGGTTCCCACAGGTGCTGTGGAAGAGGTGCTTTGGGAACACAGCAGGAGCAGAGTATCACTGTCTTTCAGGAACAAGTTAGAGCTGACTGATGATATCTGGCGAGTGTGATCCCAGTTCCAGAAAATTCATGAAGCCACTAGACTTGACGTCTCTCATGGGGCAAGCTGGTATCTTGGCAGGGCTCCCATATCCTCCTGGATTCCTGTGGGTAATGAGGAACCAACTTTTTTGTATAAGGGCAAGACTGATATCTCGCCTCTGTGCTGGCTCTTTCATCTTCATAAATTCAGTGAGAACAAAAGCTTGAATTACCAGTCTAAAATGTAGGAGTGAAGCTAAGGCAGAGCAAGGGAAGGGATATGGCTTTTGAAGGGGAGTTTGAATGGTAGAAGGTTGGAAGAGAGTGGAGCTTGTTATGTTGAAGATATGTGAATGCCTGGTGACTTACTGAATTCTCATATTTTATAAAATACAACACGTTATTGGGTGTCTAAAATTTTATTTTCTTATTTTTTAAACGTTCATAAAATAATATCTGTGATGAGGTTCTGGGAGCAATCAAAACTTCGTATCATGGGCAATAAAGATAGCAGATAGTTCTTCCTGTGACAATATGATTGCGATGTACTACACTAGCATCTCCAGTTTAGCACTTGATGGAGTAGTTATTGCACCTCAACTTTAGATGTTACAATATAACCTTTGATTATTGATGATTTATTGTGCTAGTGTATAGTTACTGTATGGTCAAGAGATTCTTCATTATTTTTTTTTGGCTGGAGAAGTTTGATTCATCTGACAAAATCTGGCATTTTCCACAGATTATCTAAGATATCTCCCTCAGGAATTTAAGACTTACAGTATCAATTAGTTCGTTTTGTATATATAGGTATGATGGTACCTCTAGAACCGAGTTCAGAACTGCAAAAAGACAGGCAAAGTATCCCGCCCTCTCTTCACAAAGAGCATTTCTGTGAAAGAAAAGATGTGGAATTATTTCCAAAATATTGGAGCAGACTGGACCTATCATGGTTGTCACTGCAGACAGGAATCAAGCATTCTCTGAAATTTTCGCAGAAAAAGTGGTGAAAAACAGAGATGGTGAACAAATAGTCTTCATCTCGAGAAGAGGACATCTTGTTTTCAGAGCCATTTCACAGGCAGTGAAGGTAGTAGCTGAGATCTGCTGCGGTACAGTCCATGCTCTGTCCTGCTCCTAAAAGTCAGATAACTACAAAAGAGATTTCAGGCAGCTGATCCCATCAACACAGTGAATAATTCTCGTAAAGAAAAGAAAAAATTATAAGACAAGTTTACAAATTCTATTCTAGCTGTTGTTCCCCAAATAGGAACCTTTAAAACATGTTGAAAATTATGTGACCACAGTCTATTTTATTGCAGTGCCTGTAAAAATGCTGTAGGTTATTTGAGGTTTTTTTTAAACTAAGTTCTCTTTGTTCATGATCCTGGCACAGTCTGGGATTGGTCACTATGCTTTGGGAATGCCTGTGCCAATCAGAAACAGGGCTGATGCAATTAATGGAAAAGCATCTTTTCCTGTCAGTTAGGAATTTTGTCAGTGAAAAAATGGTCTATGTTTCTATTTTTCCTTTAAACTGCTCCACCTACTAATTAGGCCACACACCCTCGGCGAGCATAGTATGGACAAGAAAGACTGGCCTCAGTGATCTTAATAACTGCAAAAACTGGTATGTCTATTATACTTTGGCTTCAGCAGATGAATAACATTCATGGACACAGGAAATGTAGAACACCCAGAGAAAGCTCAACTTATATTTAGGAGGAATGAATAAGTAAAAGGGCCTTATCTCTAGGGATTTACCAGTTATCCCTGTGGTTTGAATTGCATAAGGGTAGGAGGGGAACGATGCCGATGCCCCTTTCCACCCATCAGTCTCCACCCATGGCAGCATGGTGCTAATGGAATGTTAGGCATGAGAGGTAATTAAAAGCATTGTAATAACTGTACAGAATGTGTCACCCTTGCCTGCAGCTTCACCATCATCTCAATTCACACCCTACCCCTTTCTTTTTGCTCCACCCAAGCTTTGGTTTCCTTCACCCACTCATGACTTTCGTGCTATCTTTCCATGCCGGCTGAAACAGCCTCCCACTTTCTGTTGCCTTTCCTCCAGAATAATAACTGGTCTGTACATCATTGCACTGCTGTATATATAATGACCAAATTTGTGAAGTTACCAAACACTGATTAAATCAATATCAGCCATAATCAATATTCTTATCTATTAACAACTGACCGTAATATATATGCAGGTAGAATAAAAGCCAGGCTACAAGTACATGATACCAGATGAGCAAAACCAAAAGAAACAGGCATATTATTAGTGAGGGCCTCAGCTGGTCTATCTCCTATGATGAGTTGTTGTTCGTGCCGATCCTGTTACAGAGGGCAGGATAGATGTGACTGGTTTATGACATGGATATCCACATCGTGCTCAGAAGAATATGTGACTTCAAGCCATTGAAATCGATTCCTGTGGAATCAGCTTTTGTTCAGTAATACTCCACTCGCCTGTCTTTTCTTTTTCCAGTACATTGTGCCTTACTAACAAATGAACAGTTAAAAAAAGGAGAGTGCCACAGAAGACACAAGGCTGGATTCCTAGCTAAACTAGGAACTCAACTGCTAAAGGGTTCCTCTGGTGAGCTACAGGCTTTGAGAGAGCAATTCCAGTTTTACGTGGGCCATATCATTTATCAGAAGTGAGTGCAGATTTCTACTTTGAATACCCAGTTTTTGAGATGAAATGCATCAGCTTGGGTAAATCAAGGCCAATCAGCTCTTGGCAAAGCTTTAATCAATAATGGACCATACAGAATGGTCATACATTTTCAAGTTGATGGGACAGATTCTGTACTTTCTGATAGCAGTCTCATTGAGAAGTAGTCCCATCAGCTTCAAGAAGGTACATAGATGCATTCCATGATAGCTGAGAATGGCCTTTGAATGTACTTTCATGAACTATGTATGTGACTTTTCTCTTAACTTCTTTTCCTAGTTAGATGCTGTTAAAAAGCAGGCATTGATTTCCATTGTGAAGCTCTGAAGCTAAAGGAGAGGTAAAATGAAATGAGCTCAGTAAGTGTATGGAAGAGAGCGTAGCTTAGGAGGGAATCTTGAGATAGGAATTTCACCCGGTGTTTTAAGTCATGAGTATTTGATTTACAGCTATCCCCCATGGATTTGAAAAGCTGCTTGAACTCTCCTTCGTTTCATGTTTATTTTTTACAAACACCATGGTGTATGGATTCTCACTAGCTAACTGTAAGAGACAGAAAGGATGTTTTCCATTTTGATGTATAATTTGACTACTTTTTTTCCTCAGGGGTAATCAAAACTCACTGAAAAATACATTATTTGATTATTATTACTTTTTAATTTGGGCTGTTCTGACTATTTTAAAACCATGAGTATTAAATTTTGTTGATTTGCTAATTTGGGGGCGGGGGGGTTGGCTCTTACACAAGAAATTCCCCTCCTATCCAAACTAAAATCTCATCACATCTTTCTGACAACAGTTTGCCTAAAAGCTCTGGTCTTTTCTTTCTTTCTCTGAAAATGGAATGGAGTGGAAATGTTGTCATCCTCAGGGTGTACAATGTGAACTCTATTTTTTACTTTTTTTTCTCTCTAGTTCATCACAACTAAGCTCTATGGAAAGCCCAAAATTTCTTTTTGCATCGTACTTCTAAACCCCCTTTTCTATCTTTCTCTGAAGAACTGGAGGTTGGCCACAGCTTGAGGGTGGATTTGGCAAGTGGTATTAAACTCTTATGAATGCCTGGCTGATGAGTCTTGCTCACACACCCAGAGTTAGGCTGATTGCCTGATTTGGGGTCAGGAAAGAAGGAATTTTCTCTCAGGTCAGACTGGCAGAGATCACTGAGTTTTTTAGATTGCTTTTTTTTCTCCTGTAGTGTGCAACACACACTTACTAGAGTCATCTAACAAATACAGTGCTTAGCAGAGGCATAAATCACTGGTAATATACTTCATCTTTTCTATCCCCTTTCTAATAGTAATTATTACTCTGTCCCTCAACCTGAAGTTCAGAACTTCAGGTCTGAACTTCACTGCGTGATGGTGGGAAGCGTCTGTGAAAGGTAGGGAGTAGCAATTTTGTGGATGAGCATCTATTGCATGGTCGTCTCTGACTGAGGGATCCTGGACTTGATGATTCAGATGCTCTTTTCTAGTAACAAGCTCCTGTGAGAAAGAAAAAACTGTTGGAAACAAATACTGATATTTTTACCACTATGAAACTAAACAATTGATCTGTTTATCTTTGGATTAAAAAGACGTATTTTGCAGATATAATCTGTTGTTTTTAAACTCAGACGATCTAGAATTTAACAGAGAGGGGGAGAGATTCTGGGTCAGTACTAGGTTTTGTCCTACAGTAGAAATCTTCAGAATTCCATCCTTTCTGATATTTGTAAACATGGCAATATCTGTTTCTGCAGATGACCAGTTCCCAAGTGAGAATGACTAATTCCATTTAACTGCCTACTCAGGTTACCGTGTGACGCAACAGAGTCAACAGGTGACTCAGCCTGTATAAGGATCCAGAAACCTCTAGGCTTTCTCTCCTTTGATTTAATTACTAGATCTCAGTGAAAGTACAGGACAGAATCACAAAGGCTGAAGGCTGTTGGTACCACAAAAATGCAAATTGAAGTAGGTAGATCACCTAGTTACATATGCAGGCAGGTAATTTAGTTGGTAATTGCCCCAATTACAAATTCAGATGCAAGCATTTGTAGATGCAAGAAGAATGTTTACATTTCTTTTCTTTGAAAATTTTATACAATATAAGTTGTATAAATACTATATACAATCCTCCAGATACCCAAAGTACTGCTGAAACCTTGGCACATGTTCTGTCTTCTGTGAGATTTTTTCTGCTTCCACAATTTCATAGATCGTTTCCCGCACAGAACTGTGTGCTGCAAAATGCATTTTCTGGATCTCCAAGAATGAAGATTGACCTCATTCTAGGGAATATCACTTATTTTTTTCTATTCATTTTCTGTACAACAGAAAAAAAGGGGTAAAGATGTAACCAAAGCATATTCAACTGATGCAAAGCTTCATTGATTTTGTAGGAGATTCCCCAGTTTTCATCACCTAAACATTTCACTCCAAAATATTTCAATGAATTTTTTGTGGTTTACTTTGAAAGTAGACACTTACAAATTGCACAGAATCTTCTGTTTTTTTTCTGGCTCATTGATTTCCACAGTAAATGCACCAGTTGCACAGTTAAGTAATGCTTTTTTAACTGCCAGTCCTCCACAGTCAACTTGGGCTGTAAGGGCTAAGCAGGATTCTCTCCATTTTGTACATCATCACTGTAATTAAAGGCTCATATGCAAGATTATACTTTTAGTAATAGCCCTGTATTACATTGATCTCATCAACACTTGAAAGGTTCTTTTGCAATTAATGATTTTGCACAGGCATAAACAATTGTCCTGTGATGGACAGAAAGATGACAACTCTGATATTACTTAGGCAGGGTGGCCAAAATAGAAATTATGAGCCAACTGATTTCATCAGTTTGGCTTTTTCCTTTTTTTTTTAAAACTGGAGTATCGATTTCATTTTGTTGGGTTGTTTTTTTTTTTAAACCAGAATGCTAATTTTTGGTTTTGTTTTTCTTTTTAGCTCTCACAAAGGAAACTCCCCTCCTATCCAAGTTAAAATCTCAACACTGCTTTCTGACAACAGTTTGCCTATAAACTTTGATGCTTCCTTTCTTTTTGTCATCCTCACCAACATTCGGGTGTACAACCTGAATGCTATTTTTGCCTTGTTTTTTTCTCCGTAGATCATCACATCCAAGCTGTATGGAAAGGCTTAATTTTCTGCTTGCAAAACACATCTAAAATGCTTCTTTTTTCCCCTATATACATGGGTGAAATGCAGATTCCTTATATTGTATCTTAGTAGCTATAACCTCTTTCTGCCCATACCAATGAATTCCATCTTATCTCAATTTTGTCATCAACACATTGCTGCAGAGATTATCTTCCTGATTTCTTGGTTGGATTGTGTTGTGGCATGATCTGCTTGTGGCTTGCCTTTACAAGATGTCCCTTCTCCACCACTTCAAATACTTACAAGGCTCTTTGTGGATTTCATTACCTAACATCTTTCACACACTAGCTAGGTGTCATATCCACAACTACTCCTTTTGATGTCACCTTTATCACTTAATTATTATTTTTCAGTGAAGCCCCTTTGCTTTTTTTGTATTACCTCTGTGTACAGGTGGAGCACCTCTTAAACATCTCCTAAGTAATTGCATTGTAATCCCTGTAATACCTTTTAAAATGTCTACTCTGCTGTGATGTCTATACAAAAATAGCATTGGTCAAACATCGGGTGTAATATGATTGCTTCTTGTTGTGCTGACCAATATCAGTGGCCAGATTCCCTGTGTTTTTCCTGCCCATCATCTTCCATAGACTCTCTGGGGAAAGAACCCCCAGTTCTTTTGTATGTGTTGGGGCATTGCAAAGTGGATTCTGATCCATCACCAAGGCTCCCTAGCATAACTGCAATGAAAATAATACATTATTATAATTACTTAGGGTAATTGTGTGACAACTGGCATTGTGTTTGGTAAGCTGGGTAATCAAATCTTCTGCTTCAGGATATCAGCTGATTGCCACTTTGGTTGGGAAAGAATTATTGTATCACTTTTAAGCAGACTTACAAAACCAGTCAGGTGCTTTCTTTTCTTTTTGCCGCCCTCTAAAGCATTTGTTGTGTTTCTGAGTCATAATCACACTCCATCACATTAAATGCTTTTTCAGAAGTGACAGCCTGTAATAGCTCTTCCCCTGTTGTCCCAACCTAGGCCCCATTCAACTCCATGGCAGTTTTAAAAATGCTTTGAAAATCCCACCCTTTGTCACCTGACTTTAATCCTGTTCATCTATATGGTAACAAACCCTTAGATATGATTCAAGTATGAACTATGAAAATTTGTAAAAATGCTCACAGCTGCATGAGCCTTAATGTTTTGTTCCCTCTTGATTAAATATTTGGGGTTTTTGCTTAGCATTCATTAATGCCAAAAGAGCCTTTGATCTTTCTTCCAGTAGGGCGTGGAATCTGCCTCTTGTTAGCCAGTACCAAGGCTAAACAGGTACTGAATTACTTTTGATTACACAGCTAAACCTCTTTAACAGAAGAAAGATATTTTGTTTACTTATCTATACCTGTAATAACAGTCAGGTGCATCAGAAGCTTGTGGAGAGACTGTACAATAAAAGCCTTCACCTACTTAATCAAAATTGGATGCCTTTTTTGTTTTTCAAGGTATAAACTTTTTACAGAGCATGGTCAATACAGCCTCTTAAGGTGGAAGGCTAGGCATTCTGAATAAAGAGCTCCATAGTCAAGGGAGAGCCACTAAGTTACTATGAGCATAAAACAATTCAAGAAAACAACTAATAGGAAGTATTTCCTGCCTTTGTGGAGCTACAGACGTGAGCTGGAAGGCTCTGAGTCAAGCTCTATTGAAACAAGCTCTTTCTCAAGTGCTGTAGATAGGAAATGCCTCTTTTTAATGGCTGGTTTAATAAGAGAAGGGGAAAAATAGAAAAAAGAGCAGAAAAATATAGAAATGGAACAGGAAAGAAAGGAGAATGAGAAGGGGAGCAAGAAACCAAAACCAGGACCTGATCTGATTACCTTTACAGTTTTGCTCTGCATTTGCTCTTCAGCGTGAATGTGGCACAGCAGAAAGTGATGTTCTTTTTGAGATGGTGGTTGCTGAGGTGAACCGCAGCACAAGACAGGTTTGTAAGGTTTTACACACAATGAAGTGCTATCATGCTGTGTGTTGCAATGCATATGCCCTTTTGCTTAGACCTTAGTTTCTATGCTAAGGCCTTAGTCTCTCTCTGGCCCAATTCCTACATTTAAAATTGGGATGACAGTACTGTTCATCTTCATTGGAGTGAGACAGGGGGAATCACATCCATTAAAGGATGTGAGGATCCTATTACTATGGTAATGGAGACCATATAAATACATAGAAGAGACAGAAAAGCTGTTATATGGTAAGAAGTCGGCCACTGTAAGTGCTAAAGGGTAGACAAAACTGTAGACGGGGGTTCAGACCCATTTTTAACTTGTTATGCTAAGGAAATAAGGTTTATATATTCACAATGTTTATCTGTTCCCTCCTATATTTGTTTACTCTATCAGCTAATTTCCACTAAACTTAAAAAAGGGGTGGAGATCTGAAGAACTTAAATTCCCACGTTTCAGGAGTTCAGCAGCCAGAGAGTAGAAGGGAAGGAAGGCTCTGCTCTCATACACTCAGTTTAGGCAGCCTGGTAGCACAGGCATATCTCATGGCCTAGATACCAGTTGGTTAACCACTGCAAATGTAGATTCATGCCTGTCAAAGCTTTTCCTATTTCTTGCTCATCCAGGAGGGCAAACAAAGGTAGCTGGGGAATGTGGGAGAAAGCTGTTGTGGGGAATCATAAAGGCAACGAGAGAAAATAGGGCGTATTATGGAAAAGGATTTAAGGCATGGCTTGGTTCAGTAGTGGGAGGATTACTGGAGGTATTGCAAGGGTTGAAGTTGTTTTTACCTAGAGGTATTGTCCCTGGTGACAGAGGGAGGCAATATGGAGACAGGCATAGGGCTTGCTTTTTGTTCATTCTGGAAAAAAGGGGAAAACACAAGACAGAAACCTGTAAGTTTTGGGGGTTTGTTTTTGCCTTTTTTTCCCCTATGAGAACATTAACATCAGAAGAAAAAAATCAAGTAGGATAACAAACAAAAAAGTAAGGGACAGATATTGTAGGTCTCTACAGTAATTTGATAATTTATGTGTACTTTTCAATATTCAACAATTTCCAAGCTCTTGTTAAGTCCAAAGTCAGCATTGTTACCAAAGAGCAGCTGTTACAATGTAAACACACCTGCTTCTGTGTTAGCCTCGCCATGGTCTAAATTAAAGAATTAGAAGAAGCAAACCCACAAAAATGGAGAGATGGCCATCTTTCATCCCTTTCACCTAAGTTATACATGAACTTCAAAGCCTAATTAAAACAATTTAAATACTAACATGATTAAGCACATGCGATTTCATTTCATTTTTTCCTTTAGTTAAAATGAGGTTATTAATGCAAAGAAATTCTATTAATTCAACCTCTGAGTTAAAATCAGGAAAAGTTAGAAAATCCTAGAGTTACCATAATATAGCCTATGAACTCTCAAGCTTTGCTTTTGAGATAGCTCTCTTTTCATGTAATTCTGCTGGAGTCAGGGTAGTTCCAGCTGTTCACAGGTAAAATATGTTTCTGTTTGTGGAAGTAGTTGTGTTATTAACCTCCACTGTCTGCACCGAGGTAGAACAGTCTGCTCAGTTACACACCTGGAAAGACAAGTGCAAGCCAGCAAACCATAAGTATAGTGGATACCACTGAAGACAAATGTATTTGGACCCTACCTCCTCCTGCTGCCCAGGAAGAGAAGCTGCACATCTGGGTTTTGCGTGAGAGGAGGGAGATTAAGTTTCTGCGAGTGTTTGGAGAGGAGGGGAGTCTGGAGGTGGAGCCAGATGGTAAATGGCAGAGGCTCAAAATGGCTGTGTTTTTATGGATTGTTTAACAGGCTTCTGATCCTTATTGGCAAACATCACTTTAAACTGCTTTGATTAACTTGTTTCCTAAATCATTCTAGTAATAGTCACCAAGTTACATATTAAGGTATGTGGGATATACTTGCCAAGAAGTCCTTGCTGTCATGCACAAACATGTATTTCACACATGCAGCCTGGGTGAAAGAATAAGTGAATGGACCGTTCTGAGAGCAGAGGTTCAAAAGGTTTTCTGCTTGTAACACTGTAAAGTACTTGGAAAGTAATTAATGACTTGCCCACTCTGATAGAGGAAGTCTGAGTCCCCAGAGGGACTAATCTTTGGTTTTCTGATCATACTCTGAAACCGGGACAGGACTATTCTTTCCTTGCAAAATACTCTGAAAGTACTGAGCGCCTGTCCAGTCCATCCCATTTCAAATACGAATCAGATGCTTTTCAGACATATGAGCTCTAAGGATTAAATGTTCCTTTGTTCAAAATAATTTAGCACAGAGAAGTGACACCAATGGAGACATACGTCTCTTTCCAACCCTCCCTGCATTGCTTGTCAGCATTTTCACATAGGTCCTCTGCAACACTCAACAGTTACGATGCCAGGAATGATTAATATTTGGGTTTATTTATTCTTGTATTGTTTGTGCTACATAGAGGCTTACTGTGTCACAGACAGAATAAATGAAATCAGCCTGTATGGGATGATTAGCCTATACAATTAAAGCCACTCAAGAAGCTGAGATCATCCATTCTGACACAGCCACTCTGTCTCACACACACGCACTTACACAGAGAAAAGGATCTTTAGCTTACCAGGGAACAAAGCTTAGTATCACATCCCGCAGGCCCCATTCAAAATCCAAGAAGAGGATGCTATCTAAATTCCTGAGAGTTTCAAGCTAGTTTGTTGGATGCTATGGATGCAAAAAGCCCTTTGATGATAGTCACTCGATCGAGGGGAAGGGAACAGCAGCTCTTGAGTTACTTGCAAGTTCTTCAAACAAGGCTTTCTTTTTTTTCACCTCCACATACGTACTGGTAGTCTGTGGTTCCATGTCCT
>NW_008824445.1:1955118-2004653 GCF_000699105.1 Pygoscelis adeliae
CTTATTCTTGGCCCCTTTATTCTTTTCTTCTAAATCAGTGCTTTATTTTGGTTGTGTCCCAAAGCAGAACTGTGACATTTTCTGGTTTAAAAATAGTCACTGAGGAAAAAGTAGAAGCAAGGTTCAGTTTTTGTTGGTTTTGCTTTCAAAGCTGATGCAAGGTCTGGTATAGAGCACAACCATCCAAACACTGAATCAGCAAAATGGAACAGATGGTAATCTGTGACGAACATGCAGAAATCAGCGGCTGTCAGAAGGGAAACTAGGAATCTCTTTTGCTGGACTTGTGGCCAGTAGAATAGTAATACAGACTCATGCATGGCCTTATACTGCCACGTTTGTGAATTGTCCCCTTTAGGCTACTTTGGTACACTAGAATTTTTAGGTAACAATTTTAAGAGTTGTTTCAATGGATCATTACCATTGTTACCTTCTGCTACAGTGAGTAGCTGTGAACAATACACCAATAATTCAGGAGCAAGAATCTTAAGGAAATAAAAAGGTTGAGGATAGGGGTTGTAGAAGGGCAAGTAAGGAAGTAGGTGACCACTGAAAAATTAAAGGGGAGTAGGGTCATTATGGGTCAGAAATAAAGTGAGTAAACAGAATAGCTTTCATTCAAATTTTAGATACATTTACCTTCCCCTTTTGCTATACAGTTACAGATATAGATATAGATATATTTAGCTCTCCTGCTACCATTGATATTGTAGCAGTACCTCTGAGTTTCAGTTCTGGCTCAAGACATCTGTGTGCTAACATAGACCAAAAAGACTGTCCCTGCCCTAAATAACTTTTTCTGACTAGTACAATATAATATTAGCAGGGCTTTGTAGCTACAAGAATCAGCTGTAAAAGGATGTTAAATCTAGGCCACTGCAAAAGAATCTAGTGAAATAAGGGGAGGGATGGAAAAGGAAGGAAAGTGAAACAGTAAAGATTATCACTGGGAAAATATGTCCCACTTTTGAGGTTTTTTTTTCCATGTACTCCATTCAGAAAAGGGCACAGGTGAAGATGAAAGGGAAATACTATAAATCACATCACAAAAAATGGCAATATGTCAATGTGAAAAAACCCAGCCAAATGGTTTGTGAGACGATCATTGTAGCAATACTGGGAGACATCAGCACTCCGGACATAAGTGTTCATTTAGAGTAGGGTATAATTAAAGGCAGAATTTGTCCTGCCTGACAGAGGGAATAAAGTGAGTGTACCAAAACCTGCTGTCTTACACACTGATGGAAGGACAAAACAAAATTTGGCACCAACAGCCTCTGATGTTTGAAAATTACTGAAAATGTAATGATAAGAGCTAATGTTAAGAAACGCCTAAACAATTTCACTGAGGGGTGTGATATATCTCATTATGCAATGGTAGGTAATGACTTAATCCAAGCATGCTTTGAAACAAATTACAGATCTGTTACTTTGACTTGAGCACTAAAAGGTCTCATGGAAAAGCCCAAATGCAAATTTTAGAGCAATGCAAAGGTTTTGCTTGCACAGCTAGGTCAGGTAGAGCAATGTATTGGCTAACGTAATTTTTTCTAGGTTAGAACACATTCAAGGAGATAGTATAATATACAGTCGTAATGATATAAATTGTCTAAGGGATTATAAAGATAATTAGGACAAGATTGAAACACTCACTGCCAGATGACATGCCTGCCCAGGACCCAGTCCTTCACGAACTGTTGTGACAGTGTAATGCAGGTCTCCACCTGGTGGATCACTGTTTGGCACAGTCACACTGTAGTAATAGTACCACCACATGGGCTGAAGTGGAGTTTTCCCTGTCACCGATCTGAGTTGCTGAATTCCCACGTTGCAGAAGAGGCTATCAGCTGGATCGGTCATTGCATATGGCTGTAAAATAAAAATAGTCATTATTTTTCCAGTTCAGATCCAGCTCCTGTCTGCTGGGAAAACTCAATGCAGCTTAATTGAGTGGCGTGGTATCAGTAAGGAACAGAACTTAGTTGAAGCAGAATATTTATATTCACCAGATTTTACCAGTACATCAGTAGGAACTGGAGTTTCCAGGTGACCTAAAGGAGAGCTTGTTGGCCCAAGAGCACATCCATAGTTTTTCTCCAGCTGTATCTAATACTCTAATACTATTAGATACTACCTCTTTGCATGAACCAGGTCTCTCCACACGCTGTGAGGACGCTGCAGAGCTCTATTGCTATTGTATCGAGTGCAAGCAGATGCTGGTGTAAGTTATTAACTGTTACTTTCAATTCAGCCTGACAAGAATGAGTTAATGGAGGAGCTCCACTACAATGGTAGACAGGAAAATAAAAGCCACACTGAATCTACTTTTCTTGTCTCCCTTGTTTTCAAAGACAGTGCTACTGGCATAACACAGAATGCCCTGTTCATTCATTTGCTGATAATGCTTCTCCCTTTGGGGGTGAGACACAGCTACTTCATGGATATAGAGTAACTTATTCAACCACAAAGAGAAACCTCTTCCTTCCTTTAAACTGTTCTCAGACTACCAAAGCAGCTACTGATGCTGACCTACATATTGCTGGCTACTTCTCTCACTAATAGCAATTGAAAAATGGAGATAACAATCTTGTTTTTTCAAGTGCGTAAGATCTTATTGCTTTCATTCTTGTTTCTGCTATATTTGCCAACTAAAACTAAGAGATATATTGTACTGGGTGAGTCTACGCCAGAGAATTTTAGAAAATGCTTGACCTGGGGTATGATCTCTGTATTTATAGTTATAAATACAAATTAGCAGGCTTAATAAGCCAGACGGAGAGCAAAGGACAAAGCTGGTCTTCAGTTTCACCAGTGGAAATGTAGAATTCTTGCATTCAGACCAAGGAGTTCACTACGAAACGGAATAACTAAGAGAAGGCTTTTGCCTACTAGTTAAGCTTGGATGAAATCAGAGGTTTTTGTTGTCATTTCGCTGTGCTGATTTTAAATCACATAGACCCATGTCAGATGATATGGATGGTTCCTCTCTGACACCTTTCCAAAGTTCAGTCACAGATTGTACTGTAAAGTATTTGAGGAGTGGCTGTGCCTTAGACCACTGCAAAAGTGCTTGCGTATATTATATATTTGAGATTTAAATAGTTCTTCAAGAGACTTGAGAGAAATTTCATACATGAGTAAAGTTGAGTATATGTGCAAGAATTTGGAAGAGTGTGTGTGTGTGTAGTATTAGTTGTCATATGCATGTTTTTCTTCTGCACCTGTGCGATTTTGCGTTGTAAAGTGAGGGTTTAGACAGTCAACATTTCTACAGATACTTAGATGTAACTACAGTTGCAGTATAGCAAATGGCATAGCCATATAGTGCAAGAATGAGTATATCTTGTTTTGGAAGTTTTCTTCATGCCTCTTACTCCAAATGTTTCTTTTGAAAGCTAATTTCTTCAGTGGCAGCTACTTTCACAAAAATGCTAGCGAAGTGTTGGGAATACAAACGTAGGCACTAGACACGATCAAATACAACATGTTTCCTCATCTTCATGCTCTATGTCCTGTATGTTGTAAGAACAGTTGCCAATCCCAAATCTTTCTCCCTTGCTACAATGTTGAGCACCTTGACATCAGCTTTTCTTTTCTGATACCTAACAGATCAAGAAAAATCCTCGGAATTTCACCATCCTCTGACTTTTTTCTTGATACTGTCTTGTATTTTTAGCTGACATCCATAAAGATAATGTATTCATGTCTTTAAGACTTTCTGCTAATCTTTATGAAGAAGTTACACCCATGCACAACATCTGCTGAGCCATTAAGTCAGCATCACGCACAGTGTTACAAGTACCACCTACACCAGTTGCTGCAGGTGGTTCTTAAATTTCAAAGACTGTCTGACAGGACTTCTTAACAACTGCCCTTCAATTTCCAGTAAAACTAATTTTCATCTTGCAGTTCATTCTGAGACTCAGCCCACTGGAGGTTTTTTACTGGGGCGATGTGCATTCAAAAACCTAAAAATGCACGAATTCTTCTGAAAGTAGCAACACCCCTCATCCCCTTTAGAAGTAAGTACATATAGATTCAAAGCTATGTGCTTTTTAAACTCTCTTTAGTCCCATTTTTTCCTTCCAAGTTGCCCTTGATTTTGCCTCTTTGTTGCTTATTCCTCCCCTTTCCCTTTAGTACTGTCCCTGATTTGTATGTCAGTGCTGAGTGCATCTGATCAAAACATGGCAAAGTTGCTGGTTCAGCACTCGCAGCAGGGGATGGGAGAAATGGGCTATGTCTAATCCTACTTTGTAATCGCTGTCACAATGCTGTGACGCTGCCAGTTGGCAAGTAGGAGCAACAGCGGAATTTGGAGGAGATAATGACAGGTGCTCATAGCGCATCTAGGACAGCACATGCTGGAAAACAAGTTTTTTAACGAACCTGCTTAGACTTTAAAATAAAAAGCACATTGATTTCAAAAAACAACCTACCATTAAAGAGTGTGGAAGATATTGCATGTGGCAGGAAAACTGAGCAGGCTCCAGAGCAATGTCTGGGTATGTGATTGTACTAAATTATATCTATATTCAGTTCTGCTTAGAATGAAGTAGCTCTAAGAAGCTCAACTAGGTAGGGTGGTGGGTTTTTTTTAACTTCAGCCTAAGAAAATTTTGTGGGAGGAGTCACTTTGGAAAGGTGGGAAAGCCTTTACCCTCAGGTTGCCTCAGTAAGAAGCTCCCGCTGTGATACTTGAAAGCCCAATAGACATGTCTGAATTTATAATACACTCTTGAAGTATTCATTCATAATCCTGTAGAGATTTTCAAAGCCACAACGAAGATGTATTTCTTTTAACTGGCTGCAGGGAAATTATTAGTTCCTGCTGTAATAAACAAATAGTCTATTTTGGTGCAAAAGAAAAAATTTGAAGAGTCAGAGCAAAGAAAGGGGAACAGTTCTGACAGTCTTGGAAGTTTCTGTTTTTCTAAAATATGTGATAACCCATGAGCTACTTCTATTTTCTCCTCATTCTTCACTCCCTGAAACTTCACTCTTATAACCTGGTGCTCCACCAGTGTAAATCAAAGTCACTGTATTCATACCAGGTAAACTCTTTAGCCAGATTACTGTACAATTAAAAGAAAGGGAATACTAAGCTATAAAAAAAAATGAAAGGGGAGGGCTATCTTTCCTTTGGATCATTTGCCCCCCAGTCTCCAGGCATATCACAAGAGAGGATATGTGGCATTGCAGCTCTGCTTCGTGCAGCCACTTCCATCTGCTTCCACAGCTTTGTATGGGCTTGTGCAGGCAAAGTAATTATGGTCAGCAAACACAGGCCTCCAAGAAGATGGGCCAAAATGATGACGAGGAGAGGCTGGGAGCAGCAGATTCCTTATACAATGGGATTCTGTTGCCATAAGATTACAACTGAGTTTGCATTGCTGAAAAAAAAAATTTAGCCATTTCTAATCACTCTGTCAATTCCTAGCCCGTGTCAGCAAAGTACTCCTGCAGACTTCTGCCTCTTTTGCAGCATGCTGGCACAATATACATCATGGATGTTGGAATTTAAGTAGTATATATCCTTTGTGCTTCATGTGCACATGAAGTGAATTTCATAAATGAAGCACAGTTTCTTGCTAGAAGGTGAGGTGGCTGCAAACTGTCTATGCTGCTACTGCTGAAATTGCCTATATATACTCAGTGGGACTTCAGCCTTCTGACTGTTGGCCCCACGCCTTCAACAACCCTGCAGTGGAAGTGAGATGTAACAAAATGTGGTTTTAGCTAACAAAAGCCCACACCTTTACCACCAACTCATACCTTCATTCTGAAAGAGGGGGCCTATCCCATTCATATTTATTTTGATTTCTTTGTGAATGATGTGATTTGCTTTTAGAAATAAAGGAGCTAAATTTAAATTTGTTCATATACTTTTCTTATTTATCTATTATAGATCACTTCATATACTTCTTAATCTATACTTTAGATAAGGCATGACAGCTACTTAAGTTTAGCCAGCTGTAACAACCCAGGATAGGACATGAGAAAGGACAGTTTATCCAAGTGAAGCTACAAGGAGGCTTTAAGCAGGCACAGTGTAACTTCATCCATTTTGATGAAGAGAATCCGAAAAGATTCACTCAGAAGAGAGTGTGCAGCATCTCTGTTCCTACTGAAAGTGCCAACGAATCCTCTGATGACCGTATGTGGTCAGGACCAAGTTGAACTTGTTATGTCACCACATTTCCTGTAGCACAAGTTGGTTTTGCTAGAAGTCTGTTAATCCAGTATGGAGTCAATCCAGCTGTGTTAAGCTTGTGAAATCAGTGCCCGAGGTGGAATAGATGCAGATCATACTATTTGCCCACATCAGAGATCCTTCACAAGATACCTATCTAAGACAAGATACTGGAGAGAGAATTAACCTACTTGAATAACTAGTGGTTTTAACTGCTCTGAATCACAAAAGGTTTCCTTGAAGAAGGGAACTCAAGTTACCCTGGATGACCATGCTTTAATTATACATCAGTACAAGGACAACATTCTTATTGTTGTGTTGTAATTTTACATTCTGTCAGGCTTAATGAATTAACATGCACTGCTGCCCAGTGTGAGGGCTCACAAACAAATATATTGTAGTCACCAAAATAAATGTGACATTATAAAAGCTTGGGGCGGCAGAAGGGAAATTGGTGGACTAAGCTGAGCACTAAGACTCCTTATCAACAGAGGACAAGGTCTGTTAAATTGACAGTAAATAAAAAAGCACCCAGAAACCAGGTAAACAGCTGAACTGCAGACTGCAATGTAAGCACTTCAAAATCACCAAGGCAAATTCACTTTGCCATCTGAACCTCCCATCGTCCAATCTTCTCTTACCTTATTTAGAAGCTGAGTAACAGCGGGGTCTTATCTTGGGAAGTCACTCTCAGCTCAGCTGGGGAACAGTATACTGGAAGCAGCATTTTCCTCTATAAACACATTAATTGGAGTCCATTTTCCTTACTCTACATGTGCATAACTTGCAACACTAATGGGAGCTATGCAGGCTTGTCAGTTTGCTGGAAACATCCTTTCTTTGGGTCAGTGCAAGCTCAGCTGTCTTTCGTTATGTACACATTCATCAACTTTAAAGAATTCATTTTTCTCCTTGAAAATAATTTTTCCTACTTCTCCTGTAGTAATACAGGGATTGAGATGAAACCTGCTATGTCGGGTCCAGATTCAAAACGTCATTGCTGGTTGTTACAAAAGACAGAACAAGGCACTTGGCTGTTGAGTGATACTCGTATTCGCAGCACTGAACTTCATGAATTAGAATGTTCAACGAGGAAACTAAGATTTAGGTTAGAAGATATTAGAGATTAGTAGATATTGTTTGTACTGCAGAAGTCAGTCCATTTGTAATGACTTTATAAACTAATGTACTTATACTTCATTCCGGACTTTACGGCATATTTGGACCACTAGCAGGTTGAAAGGGTGCATGAAAATACATATACAGGAAATCTACAGCAAAATATACTGGCATTGATTCTGCTGCAGATTTTGCTTCCAAGCCCCATTGAAAGAGAAGTTGGTAATTATGTAGAGTCCAAGCCAAGCCTGCATATGTCAACCTAGCTTTATTTTAGGAGATACATAGACATTTTACAGATGTGAATTTCACCCTGAGAACAGAACTTGGCCTGTTTTTCTACTCCTTATAAACTGGCACCTTTCCTGAAATCCCAGACATTTAAACAGTTCCTTAACTGCCTAGATTGGAAAAGTTAACAGCAAACTGCACTTGCTTGTGAGCAACTTCAATTTTCATGCATGTTTCATGTAATAGTTTTCCATCTTAGTGAACTTAAGTCCACATTTAAAGACCTTAATATGAATTCTGCTATTAAATCTTTGGTAGGAAGTCTTTTTTCCTCTCTCCTTTAAACTACGTTGGATCAAAATACTTACTTTTGTTTAATATGTGATCAGAGACTCACCTGACCTGTCTCTGCAAGAGATTTGACAATGCCCAGGTCAGTATTTTCCCTAGTAAGGAAGCTCTTTGTACAGCCCACCCTGGGAAGCTGCTGAAAAGCCTATGCTTCAGCTAATAACCAGATTAGTTTTCCCATTTGTCAATTGCAACTTCCGTGGTGCTTGAATGGTGGAGGAAATTACTGCAAGCGGAAAATGAGCAAAGCAGAAAGGACAGACACTTCAAAAGACAAAGATTTTCTCTGCCACAGTTATACCGCAGCTGCCATGAGCTGATCTGACCTCATTGATAATGTGGGGAAATACCATTTGGGGATGTTAGAGCCAGATTACAAAGTTAAGTGAAAGCAAACTGGAATCCTGATTTCAGTTTGAAAGAAAAAAATTGTCTTTAGATGCATACATATGGCAGACACAGATGTAGATAAAAGCTGCAGATATGTCTCCAGGAATATAACTTAGCCTATGAATTCAAAGGCTTGCAACATAGGCAGAGCTGGTATTGCAACCTATTATTAAAGGTGACCAACGTTAGCCATAATATGATCTTGTGCTAAGAGATCTGATAAGATTTACTTTGAAACACTCTAGAGACTTTATACTTTGGAGTGAGGACTTGAAATTTGGCAGGAGGATGTTCTTTGCATTGTGTACGGGCTTTTTGCTTTTCCTTTGAAAACTCACATTAAGTTATCAAAGATAAAAGCACTGGAGCTATTGCAGTTCAAACACATGCAGCAGAAACTTGCTAGAGTTTATCATCCGAAGCCTCTAAAGATTTACGAGCAGTGTGAGTACCTGAATCTCTCACCAAGTCTGGATTTGGTTGAACTATCCTTTCACCTGCTCCAACCCTGAGACTGACTGGAGAACGAGAATACTGAAAACTAGAGGAGAAAGTAGGTACAGAGTGTCAGGAGAAAGCAGAAGTGTCAAGGTGAGGGGGAGACAGAATGTTAAGGTGAGAGGGAGACTGAAGATCCTGGAGAATTTTAATTGCATAAAGACCTTGATAAGACTGGAATTATCAGGATAAGGAGACTGGCACTTGGAGTCAATGGGACCAGGGGAAGAAGAATTAATGAAGAATTTAAAGTGTGTTTAATCACAAGCTTGCAGAAAGAGGGAAGATGGTTTCTTAGTTAAGGAGGCTGTCCTGGGGAACTGAATTCAGCTGCAGAATGTAATGCCAGTGCAAACATTTAAACTATATTTTTCAGAAAAGGTAATTAATTTATGTCATCCCCAGTCCACATCTAACCAGAGACTCTTAAGTCTGATTTGCAGAAGTGCAGAGCAATTTACACTTTATAATAAAAACTACTCTGAAAAAAATTAGGCCTTCCATGTCTCAAAGCTTAAATTAATGAATGCTTCCAGACTTAATACCTCTGTGCAATTCTCCATCTGTTAAAAAGTGTAATATTCTCTCATCTCAATGACGTATTGTAAAAATAATTCATCCTATGTATTGAATGACAAAGATCATAGGAAAAAATAAGATACGCAAGGAAAAATGGACCTCGCATTGTAACAACTGCTATTAATGGTGCAGTGAGAGCTCTATAAAAGCCCGTTTTCATTCAATAGTGATGCTGCTACTTTGCTGTTTGATCCTGTTGTAATAGAAGAGAACACACCTACAGACACACCCCGATGTGTCGTGTTGGAGGCAGTACTGCTGGTTCCCGCTGTACTACTTTTATGTCTTCTATATACTGTTGCTCAAGATTGGGATAGCCATTGCTATAGCAATGGTCCACAATACTGTGTCATCATTTCAGAGAGACTGCATAACTGGATCAAAATATGCTGATAATGAAACTTCATTATTAGTTGAGAAACCACAGAAATTAATGACTTAAAGACTTGACAAGTCCTCTTAGGTTTTCTTCTTCATTCCTCAGCCAGAGAGAGATTCTCCTCAGTTCACCCATCTTCAGGAAATGCTGCAATACCTTCTTTATTGGCCAAGTTTCTTCAAGCCTTCAGAAGCATGATGCTCACAAAAGCAATCTCCCTGTCCTCCTCCAACCCCAAAATATTTTAAAATCTGGATGTAGAACTTTGAACCAGAAAAGTGAGAAATTTATTAGGACAGACATTGTAAATGCGAGCGCCATGGCCTAAGGGTGATGACTACAATTAAGTGTCACAGAGTTATGAGCAGCCTGCCATAACCATCCTCATGGGAGAGAAAGCTAGGTGGTCATAGTTAAAAAAAAAAAAGCTTTAGAGCCACAGCATTAGGGAAAGGCTAGCCAACAGCTAAACCAGACATTATAAGGGTAAAAGAGAGCACCAACCTTAAAAAAGGGTTTGTTTTTAAGATATTTGCCTAGTTCTTTTCTTTTTCTGTTTATTTTGCATTATCAGCTCTTATTACTTTCTATCACCTTTTCTAAAACCTTTGAAAAAAACAGCCAACACATTCTGGCTGTATACCTTTTGAAAGAGTTTTGCTTCAGGATTATGAGATGCCTTCTTACACTCCTTTAAAGAACAGCTTGTAACAAGTGCATGTCCAAGTTTGCAAATACGATTGTGTGTGAGTCATCATGGCAGTACTCCAACACAAGGGGAGACTACCTCAAGTGATAAAACCAACAAAAGGGTAAATGTCAGGGACTGCTGACACTTCACGCATAGATTGGTTTATATTCCTTGTGGCTAGAATCCACCATTAAGTTGCAGGGCATGAATCAAGGGTGACTTTGGAGGGCCAGATGGTACAGAATCTGTGATTTAAATGAGACATCCATGATGTATGAGTCTTTTTGCTGTTTCTTTACACTAAGCTAAATTTCAGTCTCCTAGGCATAACATGGAAATTGCATTTTGGGCTAACTGCTTCTGTCCTTTTCTGACTTCCAGGTGTTCGCTGTCAGATTAATGTTAGAGGTAGCTTGCAGGTTAGGTCTTGTATACATGTGATTTTGTATCACAGTATGTTAGTTTGAAACTATTATGAAGTAGTTTTACAGATTAAGGTATCCATATCACATCTATGACTCCTGTAAGGTTAGTGATAAGTGTAAGCTACTTTTATACTGAGATAACTGTGCTATGCTAAGAAGGCTGACATACCAGTATGCCAAAAAAAACCCCAAATTCATAGATAAAGTAACTCCCCAGTAGATCTAAACCAGTATTTACAGTAGGCTTTCTGCTTACCCATGCAGAAAAAGATGTTCCACAAAATGTTAATGTTTCATTTGATAAAAGAACAAGAGCATAAGTGCTGACTGGTTGTGAGTTTTGGCTTCTGCTATCCTTTCTGTCTTGCCCCTAATGAACGTTTAATTGGTTAAAGCTATGTTTATCCCTACAGTGAGCTGGCAAGCCCAGATAACTGTCTAGATTCTTAGATGGTATAAATAGGCACGGTTCCAGTGCGTTTAAGGGAGAAACGCTGATTTACCCAGCTGAAAGCTTGGCCTGTTACATTTCATGTTTGTATTTATTCTTTTTCCATATGGAACTGTATCTTCCAACTGTATGCAGATGCTTCCTAACCATAAGCTTTAGGATGGCAGATTGAATCTAGCTGACATATCTTCTTCCATCCTGCAGCATTGTAGGAGACAGAAGGGAAGAGGATTTCTTCTAGTTAGATAGTTTCTAGTAATCTTGTGTCAATGGGAAATCCCTATATTTGCAAGTGTGATCTCTATGTCTATGTATATAAACTTCTAGGGAATAGGTGAGAGAGCAACAAATGCTATTCAAAAATAAGTACTATAATTCCTGGGGATTGTATATCAGTAGAACTAGTTGTATATTACAGGCAGCTTTTTCTGGCAGCACTTTACATGATCTCTTAACAGCCAGGTAATTGCATGCTTCCTGCCAAACACACAGTCTTTTGGGAGAGATTTTTCAGGGTTGCCAATTTACATCCAAAAGTGTCTGCATGTGTTGACTAAAATTGGAAATAACTGACTTGGTTGCAAATACGTGTGGATGCATGTGAGCAGAATTTGATTCTGGTTTGATTTTTCCCCTCCAGACTTTTCAGTTTCCCATTGCAAAAAATATGTCCCTATCAAATGGACAAGAAGCAATGTCTGTTACTCTTCTTTTTCTTTACACAGTTATGAATAACAACATTATGCCTGCCCGAGTAGATGAGCTGCAGGTTTTTGCAGTAGCGGCAGGGAGATAGTAACAGACTCTGCCATGGGAGAAAACCAAGATGCTTTAACTTAATACGCATGTTGGAGAAAAAAATCCAAGGAAAGAATTCCTGGGGAATGGGAACCCAAAGCTTTTTGGAGGGGCAATACGCATTTATAATGCTATTACCGTCATGTATGCAGGAGGATTTTAGCTACTATACCAGGATCGAGTCTGAAATACTCCTAGGTGTTTGGGGAAAGGTACAGAAAGGCTGCCCCACGCTGAGCAGGGACCTTTTGTACTCCGTGACTGTCAGATCTGATGGAATGGAAGCCACTGAACAGCTCTATCGTAGCTGAGGTAATGATTCTTGTTGACTGTTTTCCTGTTGCTGCAAAGATAGGAAGAGTCACACTGTGCCTGACATCTAAGGAGATTCCACAAGCAATTCGCCTGAGTCAGCAGGCCCTTTGCTGCTGCCTGCAGATAGAAGACACGAGCCAGAATTTGACTATCTACAGTACACCTCTTGAGGGGGGACGTGATGGAAGGAGCCTGCATCATGCCTAGAAAAGGCACCAGCTTTCATTATACAGTTTAAATAGCTTATAAATATATGTAATATAGCGTAGTTGTTTTCAGTCCTGATCAGCTTTGAGAATCCCACTCTTTCCTAACTGCAGCCTGTCACTTCCTTGATTAATCCTCTCTCTAGCTGCCTTAAGTTAACACCTCTTTATTTCAGAAATTGGCTTTTTTAGATTTATACTCCACTAATTGGCTTTTTCACCCTCTGAACCTTTTCTGCTTCCTCCTGCATGAAACCCAGCCCCTTTCAGCACCTAATCCCCTCTTTTCACACTTCGATTCCACCATTCTCTTTCCTTCTTTTTATTTCCTCCCAAAATGAGCTCGTACTCTTTTGCTACAACCCCTGAGGCTCTGGTGTTAAAAATCTCTGACTTGCGTTGTGGTGTTAAAAATTTCTGAATTTCCCTGACTTTCATTCTCTGACACTTGCAAAATAGGCTCTGATCCTACAAACATGTATGGACATGCCAAGCCTAAATTTGAGTGCAATGAGACTTGTGCCTGTGTTGCCAGCTTTTATGGGTTTATCATGAATTGTATGACATTTACGTTTCTGTTTCTGAAAGCCCAAATATAAGGAGTCCATGTTAGAAAGGTTCTGCTTCACCTAGGAAAAAAAAAAGGAAGAGAAGAAATAAATTCTAGTCCTCCTAGTTGTAGAAGCAGATGGCAAGTGTATCTCATAATTTTATTGAAGCTGATACAGATTTTGAATACCTGCAGTTGGTAATGCTGAGCATGCAGTTAAACATATTTGCAATTATTTGCACTCACTTATTAAGTTATCACTGGCTTTTTCTAAACAGAAACCAAATAAGTCAGAAAGCCTATACAGTAACAGAACAACGTTGTACCCAATGCATACAAAAGATTCAAAGAAAGGAAAACAGAGAACCAAAGCTGTGCTGTTCCAAAGGGATATTTTAGGAACATCTGGTCTCTACTGGAAGAAGCATTTCTCCAAAAATGGAAAAAAAAATAAAACAAAAAAGTAAAATCTTTACATGTATTCAAAAGCAAAACTTTAACGAACAGGCTTTGATCTGCAAATGTAATTAGCATTAGAATTAGAGATGGAATGGAGATTTGTCTAAAAGCATTAATTCAAATCCCACGCCTGATTTTTTCTTATCACTGCTGTAATTCTAACAGTGCCTGTGGCAGATTCAGAAATCAGAAGAAAGGGACAAGGGCAGTAGGTCTCCCACTAGCAAAAAAAAAAGGGGGGGGAGAGAGAGGGAAAAAAGTGTGAGATGGAATTAATCTATAATATCCCCAACCCAACTCTGTTTTCAATGTATGAATTATTTATCTTCCAATCTCAAAACGCCAATATATCTGTATGCACCATTACTTTGATCTCATGCCGCTACCCAGCACTGCAATGCCTAAAATAAGATGGCTGTGGAAACCTATAGGCTTCAGGTATATTTAATTTTAATAATAGACCCAAACATCAACTACAGGTTGCTTTTGAAGAGTCTGGAATAACCTATTTTCTTGAAGCTATTCCTCCTTTTATCCTTCCGTCATTGTGTGTGTGTGCATTAGGCTGCAGTGTGCCTACAGTTACACCTGGATAAGCCTTATTGAATTACCTCAGATTGCAGTTACAGTAACAGTGAACAGAGTTTGGCCTGTTTGTTTGGTGGAACATGAACTGAGGTAGAAAGGTTAAAATGGCCTCCTTTGTAATGTGTGGTCCTTTGTATTAAGATAGCTAATCAGTGTTTGAAGGGATGTTTGAATTTAGGATTAACCCCTTTCCCGAGTCCCGTGAGCATCAGAGCATACATACGTCCAGACAAAGCTTTTTGTTTAGTCAACAGTAATACCTTCTGTGCCTTTTTCAATGGGGAAGAGAAGGCAGCTATGTGCTTTGATTCCTATGTCATAGGGCCTCCCAGTTTATTCACATATGTTTCTAAATATGCTTGTTTCTCAATACTCACAACAAAGCTATAAAAACTTTCAAACCTGTGGCATCCATTAAATATTAGAGATCGTATTCAGCCTAAACTAGATGGCCAGGACACTGCTTCCAGACAGAAGTCATGTTTGGACACCTCTCAAACTCCTTCCCAGCCAATTATTTTTCTAAATTGCTCTCTTTAAAAATAGAAGTAAACACATGATGATTACCCACTTACCAGAGGGATTTGACCAAATATTTATAATTTTCAAGTCAATATTTTTATTGTTATTACTATTATTAAAATTACAATTTTGCTTGATCGTGTTACAGTTTTTACCTTCTTTTTTTCATTTCCTAAGAAAGAAAATAACTTTAGCAGGAACAAAGGCTGAGAGGCTGAGCAAAAGGCAGCCATAAGAGTCTTATCAAAGCCCCAACAGAGTGGGAATAATTATTCACACTCTGTTGGGGGTTCTAGAAAGACCATCTGAGGAAAAGGATCACTCAGTCTTTTCAACATGTGAAATTAAAGAAAACCACTAGAAATTCAGTACAGGGTTGGGAGGGGGAAGTAAAACAGGGGCAGCTGAGAAAAAGATGTGGTTTCTTCTCTCACACTTCATTCACACCATTAGCTGACCACTAGCCGAGCAGGCTGTGCTGGACAGTGCTCACAAAAGTAGTTTCGTAACAAATCTCTGTTAATAACTTTAATGAAAGGTAATAGCAGAGCTGAAAACATGACTGTATTATAAGCCACATTCAACTGATGTGTTCTGTTCACTGTCTCCCACTGGTGTGCTAGTCGTTTATTCTGCATATGTAGAAAAACATCTAAGCTTTAACTAATCAACCTAATTGTTCAATTTCAAACACCTTTGTGCTATCTCCCACACTGGCCCTCGTTCTTGAGAGAGGCATTTCTTAAATATTCATGGTACGGCCTTACATTACACCACTAAAAACTTTCATTTTTAACTATTTGGCTGCTGGTTTTTAAAGATCACGACCTGTCACAATGATTAATATTGTTCATTATTTTGCTGGACTCTCCCATCTGTCTGTATCCATTTCTTATTTCAGATGGCAGCTCTCTGAGACAAAGTCCCTCATTTTCTTATGTTTTGCATAAGACCTCCCTCCATGGGATCCTGATGACACATCCTCAGCTCTACAGTAACACAAAAGACAATAATCCAAATAGACTGAGATTTGTCAGACCATCGTGTTCACTATGTCCCTAGGAGTTAGACAAATAATTTTATCTCCATTACACAAATGGGAAACTGAGGCAAGGAGGTGTGAAATGACTTACCCAGGGTCACTCAAGAGGTCTGGGCAGAGTAGGAATTCGAATATAGCTTTTATATATCCAAGGCTAATATATTGACCATGGCATCAACTTTGTTATTATTAAAAAAAAAAAAATATATATATATATATATGTATAATTAAAGCTATTCAAAATCTGTAATTAGGCTTGAAATTTAAAATGCTAACAAGAATTGAATCAACTCTAGTCTTTTGTAAAGCAGGGTCTACCTAACTAACTGGAGATAGCCTTTGGCATATCAGAGCCCTACTCAAACAGTTCAGGAGTGTTTCGTCTCCTAAATTATCTTTCTGAAGTTCACCTCAGGGTAAAGTAACAAAATGCCACATTGGGCAAAGCCTGTGATTTTTTGTGAGCACTCCCGCAGCGTGGCATGCTGAAGAGCCACCAGTGCCTGTAGCTAACTTCCATTCTGTCAGTGGCCCTGCAAAGAGAGATGCGGCTGCAGCAATATATCAAAATGATTATTGAAATGATTTGGTTTATGATCTTCTGAAGGAAGCTGCTTGTACAGGCTGGGCTGAATGCTCCACACCAGCCATTCAAACAGCTCACAGTTTGCTAGCTCAGCATATTAGTTCACTCAGTGTTATGTTTAGGAATTCTTAATGAGGGGCTTGTAAGGCTTGCTTTATTTTAATGTATGATTCAAGTCAACACTGTCAGGATTAAAATCTCCATTTGGAATGAAAACCTGTTGTTGGTTCTTATTTGCTTGGGAGTAGGTTTTTACAGTAGCTTTGCAGTTGGCATCGCAGTTCGCTTTGCGTTAGAGATTAGGCTGGTTACTGCCCAGATGGCACCTCACCTGCAATTACAACCACACTGAATGCTATTCTTACTCAAATACCTTTCCTTCTGACTGAAGCAGCCTTTGGATAAGCACATATAAAATTAAAGGTGATCTCTCTCTGTCCTTTGGGTCTGCATTATGAAGCTGTTTCTTGAATATGTTAAACAAAAGACACTACATAGTTTTCTGGCCTGGGGTTTTCAGACATTTGTTGAGAAGCAAACTAAGGCATTTGGAGATGACCATGTTAATAAAGTGCAGGTTGACTCAATAGATAAAGTACTGACCAGGTCTCTGAGTCACTGCTTCGTCTCTGACCAGCTTCTGGAGATAAAGGATACTATTTATTCTTAAGAAATGACAGGACTTCATCTTCCCAGCGTGCCTTGGGAGCTCTGCTGCAGAGCTAAAATGTTCTTCCAAAACGTTGGCATCTTGTTGCCAAGTGAAAAGCCCTTTTTCATCTTCTTTTGAAAATCCTTGGGAATGACTATCATTTGCATTCACCAGACCATGTCTTACAGCGCTATGGCTGCAGTCTGTCTGCCCTTTAATAAAATGGCAGGTTATTTAACTGCCACACCTGGGATCCCTGGCCAGTAACAACTGAGCACTTCTGCCTCTGAGGAGTGAGCAGTACAGGCAGCCCATTGATCTTAGGCCTGTGACTTCTGTGGGCTGGCAGCTATGGAGGAGGGTTTATTAGGTAAGGTAGAATACTAAGCTCATGATTTATTTTATATGGAGGGGGGAAAGTTTCCAGTCTGAATTCATAAAAAAGATGCCAGGCCAGAGCCTGAAAACAGTCCTACACTCACCAAAAAAATGAACTAGGTGATGTAATCAAGTTACCTACGTGTCTAAATTTTTCAATTCTAAGAACTAAATTTTTCAATTCTAAGAATCTAAACTGTTCACTGATTTGTGCCTCATGTTACATAATATTTTACTATTTTATTAGGCGCATTATGCTAGCATCTAGCTGATAAGCCATCCTTGCCAAAGTACTGACAAATGGCAGGAGACAAAGCAAAACCAGGGATTTGGGAAGTGATTGCTAGAGGTAGAAGTTGGAGGCAGAACCAGAGCCAGAGCCCGGTGTGCCTTGCTAGCTAAATGTCAACTGGCTAGTGCCTTTTCCACTGTATGGGCTAAATCTTATTGGGTTTGCATTAGTAAAATTGCAGATCCCCAGCACAAAATTTTACCCTCAGGGCTAGCTGAGCTGTGTTATAAATGTGCTGTATACCAAGGGAAAAGTATTCTCTGGTGTCAAAAAATTGTTGGTGTTGCTTTGATTATTTTTTAGAAAAAATACTTTCAAAGTGAAAAAGAGGATTTTTTTTTTATCTTAAAGGGGAAAAAAGCAGCAGGGAGTTGCTTTTCTTAGTCTATATGCCCTTTAAAATCCAGCACAGAATACCCTATTAATTTATTTTCTCTTTCCCAGCATCACATTTTGAAAAAAGCCCGTCATATTGCAGATCTGTAGCTGACTTATTATTAGACCCAATGCAATGATGGAGGAATTATGAACAATTTTTTCACCATTCTCCCCAGTAGCAGCGACTGGTGACCACATGGCAAAAGCCCTGCCGATTTTTCCTCCAAAGCGAACTAAAGCAGATAAGGTCTGTCTCTCTCCACTGATACACAATGTAGGGATGTGCCGCTGTTATAACCCCTGCGCCACAGTTATTGTTAGCAGGTCAAAGCACTGAATATCAATAGACTAATTCCTTCACCCCTCCAACCCGTTCTCTGACTGGAATGTAAACTTCTATTGCACAGCTTTCACCTTTGGCCCTCACCATCTTCATGGCTCCACACTTCAAAGAATTCTGCTCATGTAGAAAATGCCTTATTGAAGGAATGGACATAGCTGCACAATTATTTCAAAAAAACTCAACATTGTATTTCAGCTGAGGACAGGAGAACTGGCGAAAGTCTGAATCACTTTCAAGATTCAGATCTAAATCCTGAGGTTTAGAAATATGAAAGTCAAAACTACAATAGGCCAAACACACAGAGCCTATTCTTTGCGCCTTGAAATGTGGGAAATTAAAGAGCTGCTCTCAGTTTGACTACTCACCTTTCCATTTTCTGAGGCACCCAACAAAGTTCCCTGTGCTAATGAATACAGGTTTTGATTGTTGGATTACACAGATTATTTTCTGTCATCTTCCAATCCTTTAAACAATTGCTTCCTTTGAAATCCCTTATGCAAGAAGCATATGACCTTACAACACTCCTATTTCTCTTTTGTATTTAACATCACAGTCCTCTCTGTGGTTATATACAATATGGGGAATGCTATAGGTCAGGGCTATGAGGTGGTAGCTAAAAACGCAGGGCGCTCAACTATTGAAGTTAACACAAAATACACAGAAGAAAAGAGGGCTACATGGAAAATGATTTAAAGGTAAACATTATTTTTATAATGTTACCAAGGAACAGATGATTGTACACAGGACAGGATATAAATCTAGGGACAATAGAAAATTAAATGGGACATAAACTCAATTGCTGAAACAATCTGAAATTAAAACTTGTTTGAAGTGTGATCAAGAATACCCATACTGGTTGGAATTTATACTGGAAGACCATTCCTGCCCCCCAGTCTTTCTCTCTCCCTCTCTTTCTCTGTGGTTTCTCTGTTCCCCCACATGTTCTCCTGCTAGTGCACCAATACTAATCTCTCATGAATTTTCCATAATCATTTTCCCTTAACCAGCCTTTCTTCCCCAACATACCTCTCTCTTCCTCGCTGGTATCCAGCTGCCCCTCCAACTCTCATACCTTTGCTCTAGGTGTTATGTCGTACAAGGGGGGCCAGACTGCCCAAGACAAAACAATGGAGGTACATCCAAGCCTAGCGGACAAATAGCTTGTCCCTGAATCTAATGCTAAAAATGTTTCACATCTCCACAACATCTTCCATTTTAGCACAATACTGTACTTCACAAATAGAATTATCTGCTTTCTGATCTCTTTAGGGAACAGGTAGGCAACATTCAGAGAAACTGGGGCGTTACTGTTAAACACCAAGAAATGTTAAGTGCCAGTTAAGAGGTGAGGAGTACTTTCAATTCCCTGTGAAGCCACAGGCATGATTCAAACACAGGGAAACTTTCACGTACATTGGGCCATACCTTCTGAAGGTGAATTTTTTTGTGAATGCTTATTACGAGATTTGTTGTGCAATGCAATTCCTAGATTGGGATTTAAATGCAGGAAAATGCTGTGGGCACAACAGGCTTGAAACAATAAATTGAACCGAACTTTGTCTAACTCAGCATTTAGAATTTTCATTGGCAGACACTTGTCTAGAAAGGAACCAGAAATCATAATTCAGCAAATTCCTTCTATCACTGCTCAACTTTCTGTCCTCGTAGTAAATTATGCACCTCAGCAATGACTCAGTTAGCAAAAGATTAAAGGCCGAATTCTGGCACCCTTGCTGTTATTGGTTAGCATTATGAAGAGTCCTGTTAAATGCTACAAAAACATTATTCAAGGTAGTACAACTCTGTATGAAGAAAGGTATCATAGTTACAGTACAAAAAATCCTCAAAAACTCATTTGACAGGCAACTCACAGATTTATGTCACAGTGGGAGCTGTGGAGCATTACCCACTTTACAGTGACCCACAGCCAGATTCCCGGTACTGGAAAACCATACCTGGCCCTTGAATTTCTCAACCCAACACCTTAGGAGGGGCCTTGTAAGGAACAATCTCAACCATCTCGCTGATTTATTTTATCTTACCTTTTTCAGTTTCTATACAGGTAAATATAAATGTCTGTCATTTTACAGTAATGTCTATGTACTCCACACCATCTATATTCTGAGGTGGTTTAGGTTGTAATGATGTTAGCAATGCTTGTGTGCCCTGTCGTGACAGCAGTATTTAGAATTGTTTCCTGAGGCTTATTGATAAGCACAACCTCTTTAATAGACTACAGTGTCTTGCCGTATTACTCGCAGGCTCAAAGTTGTCTACAAAATACAAAAATTTGCCCCTTCCCACTTCAATACAAAGGCGACAAAAAAGAAACTTCAGTATAATCAGCCATGTGCAAGTCTCCTACTAAATAAGTAAACCTCATGAAACTACAATTATTAAACTAAATGTATCTGACTCCACAAACCTTTCATGAACCTAATTCCGATTTAAACTGATAGTTGTCTGCATGGAAACTTTCAGGAATAAATCCTTTTTTCTTTGGAGTTAACAAGTCCTGAAAAAATATGCAAGAAAACAATATTCTATCATTGGACTTGGATCTGCAAATTCAACAGGTGAAACTTTTTATTTGGGCTTTTTATTTGTTTGGGTTTTTTTTCAGCTGTCATGTGGAGTTCTGTAAAAGGTACAGAACCCCATCGAATGGCTTACAAAGTTCACATTCCACAGAAGTATTTTATCCTAAGGTTTTTCAACAAAATTTTAGACTAAAATGGTTGCTCAGTAACCAGCTATGCATTTGGCTACTTGCAGCATCACAGTTAATTCCCTTTTGCTTTGTACCTTGAGCAATGACCGTGGAGCAAACTAGCTGTTAGATACTTCCATCCTGATCATTCTAAGCATTTTGTATTAACTCTGTCCTGCCGTGCAGAAGGAAAGAAGCAATGAGGGAATCACATGTAAAATGTTTATAAGATGAGAAATTAGACTCAATGAATTTAAGGACCAGTACCTTTGTTCATAAGCGGTGTTACTTAGTGATAGCACGGCACAGGTAAGTCAAAGGTACTCCCAGAATACAGTACCGCGCATTGTGAGTATTTTTGTTTGGCAGTAGTCCTTAAGAAACACAATGTTTCCATTTCTTTGTTGAAAGTTGAAATGATAAATTTCCCACAGAATATTTTGGAATTCAGAACTGCTTGGCAACTCATATAAAACAGCCCATATGTAGGCACTGAGGTTTCATCTCTTACTTCTCCCAGCTATCATGAACTGAGAGTTATCATTTCAGCTTTCTGGAAAGCACTTGATGCAGTCAGTTCCTTTTAAAACATATTTTGTTGGAAGCTGTTAGAAAATTCAATAAAGAGACTTTGATCATGATCCATTCATTGACTTTCTTGGACTAGCTTTTATATGGGATTTAAAGTGGATTTGAAGCTTCTGTTTCAAAAGCAAAGCGTATTTTCCAAATTCCTGCAGTGCCTCATGGCACCAGCTTTGCTTTTGAAATAGAGAGTGAGGATGCAGAGATTTTAAAGCTAAGCTCAGAGAAACATGATTTTTCACCCCCTCTAGAAAAACAGGAACATCCTTACTCTTCCTTTGAATACATAATTAGTGCTAATTGAAGACCCATGTCAGAAATTTATACAGCGGGACAGGATATAGAATGCACAGGGTTTTTCCTATCAATGCTAGAGACAAGCAAATTAAGATCTGCAGTCGTCCTCTTCATGGATCCTCACGTCACATGCAAGACCTACAAGTCATAAGTGGTCCTCTAGTCATACAGAGTCATAAATAGTTTCCCCATACAACTGTACCAGTTCAAAATCTTATGTAGCGTAAGCTGAATCCTACCATTATGCTGGCAGTGTTTTGTGGGGCTACTCATTCCACAGGCAATATCTGTTCCAGGCAGACAACCTCAGCCCCCTATTTAAACTGCCTAAACTCTCTTGGCTAATTGGCCTGAAGCTGTGTCGGGAACTACTTTGTCAGCTCAGTGGCGGGGTCAGTTATCTCTGGCAAAGACACAGTGACAAACGGGCGATTATCTTAAACGGGTGGGTTAGAGCTGGAGACATTGTGAGACAAAACTTACAGCAACAGCCTGTGTGCGATAAAGATGGAGCTATACAAAAAACCATGCATGCTTTTGTTCATAACTTAGATGGAATACAGAAGAGCTTTTTTCTCCAGATAATCTCTTTTGCTGCCAACATCTTATAAAAATGGTTCATCTCACAGTAAAGTTAATTGATCAACATTAGGCCAAAATCTTAAAAGAAGTTCAGGTTGACAGGGATGTGTCCACTTTTGAACAAGCAATAGGTGAGCATCCCTACTGCGCAGTACAGCTTCCCAACCAGAGCTACCCATAATAATAAGCTAACAAATTAAAAGAATGTTCTGGTTGAAAAGTTAAACCTTCAGAAGTTAGAAAGTGTCAGAATTAAGGTCGTTATTTCTTATTACCTTAGCAATTTACACTTTTTCTCCCCTGTCCTGTTACATGGAATTCAGGCAGGCCTCTGAAGAAGCAGTGAGGTTATAGAAAGTATTGTCTCCAGGGTGATTCCTAGTGCCTGCCACCACAGTGGTCCTACTAACTAGGAGAGATTAGTCCCAAAAAATTCTTCTCAGTTTCTTTGACAATATAATGTAGGTATCCATAAGCTCTGTGGAGATCTTAATTTCCAAATGAAATACGTGCACATGCAGGCTTTTTGGACAGTTAGCACTCAGCAAAATTTCCTTTGAACTGTCAAATTTGTATTCTTCATGAAAAAGGCTGTCTTTCCTTCAAAAACATATACCCCTCCTTCAATTTTTTATCGTAAAACCTGAAGTAATATCAGCTTCTCAGAAAAAAAAAAAAACAAACTTTTTTTTTTTGAGCAAATCATCCTTTTTTCCCTAAGTCCATCCTTATAAAAGACTAAAACATTTCATCTCACATAATGGCCATAACCAGATACTCAGCAATGAAGACTTCAGCTCAAACAATTAACAGTTAACAAAAGAGGCAGTTAAGGCAGCTTTGTTAAATGCTGCTACCTATATTCACGGCAAGAAACAGTTTCTGTTCAATTCTGTTGATGCCTAAATCAAATGCATGCTTAAAAATCTTAGACTATTTCATGAGACTTCATACCAATACTGAACTCATTACTGTTCTTTGTAGCATACACATAGATAATAGGCTCAAGCTAGCACATATCAAGATCTTGAGGGTGCATTCTCCTTTCCATACATACTAATGCAAGGGTAACTTCCATTAGTGCTAACTAAAGTCACATGCCTAACTCCCCCATTCATCAAGATGAGAAAATTACGTAACACAAAATTCCCATTCAGCTTTTAAAATTTTGCAGCTGTTAAGCAATTCCCTGGATCCAAATCAAAGTCTGCAGATGCTCTGGGGGTAAAATCTCTACTGAACTAATAACACAGTCTGGATGGAACTGCATTATTAAGAACATTCATGATGGCTCCATGAATCTGCCTGGATGTGGATCAGCTGCTCCTAATTCAATCATATGCTACATAGTTATGTCCTTATGTCCTTGGTATCACTATTTTTTCTGACATCTTATGTTCTTGCTTGCTTCCTTCAAAATCGTTAGGTCTCCTTCCCTCCCCCTCAACTTGACAGTAAAAAATAACCCACTGAAGAGGTATGTCCGGAGTAATGGGACACTGAAATGGAACCAAATGCCATTGCCAGCTTTGGGAATGTATATCTACAAGGCAGCCCCATGTTTGGTTAAACTAACAAGCAAAAAACCCCGCAACCCACCAGTTCTCTGGCTTTTCCATTTATAGATGTTTCTGTAGACCCAAATGAGTATAACCTTTACTCTGGAACTGGATGAATAATGCATTGCACTTGTACATTAAGAATGAATGGAAGAGAGGTTTAGAATGTAATCGGTCTTTATTTACTTGGGGCCCAATTCAGCAAAGTGCAAAACAAATGCTTTATTTTCAAATAAAATCAAGTGTGTTTTTAAATGCATTGCATGTGTTGGGTAAAATTCATCCTAACTGTTAGTAAGTCCATAAAGACATCACACATCCGCACTGGTGGGTATTTCATTCACAGAATGACATAACTATAGGTACTAGCAAATTTTCTAATTCCAGACAGAGATTGGCTCAGGCTTTATGGAAATCATTTAACCTCTCTGCCTCTGTTTGCCCATCTATAAAATGTGGATATTAATGTTGAAAGGGCATACCAGGCAAATTGCATTAATGGGGTTTACTGGTCTAAACTAACCGTATCTTTACACAGGGCACGAGTGACAAAAAAACACTGCAGAAAGAAATTGCAGTGTTAAATGTGATCTCTGCTAGAAGGAGACCAAAAAACAGGAGGAGTTCTGGCCTGAAGGGGTAGGAGGGCTAGCAGAGATGGCTCCTCCTTGCATTCCCCCAAGCCCAGTTTTCATGAGGCTGTGTCATGGCTTAAAGCTGTGCCCAGCCTTTCAGCAGGTAAATCTGTAAATCTAGTAAATCATTTACATCAGGACTCTGCCAACTCAATGTCTGAAAATCATTTTAAGCTTGGAAAATTTGGTATACTTGCTTACTATTATGATAGTATTTTTACATTTAGGTTTTATAGAATCAACTCTTGAAAATTGAATGCAACCCTAAATCCTGGCCAGCATGGAGAAAGTGTCGTTACAGTACTTGCAGTAGTGTTTGAGAATGCATCCCAAAACAAGATGCACTTGCTTGATTTTCAAATTAAGGAAATAAGAATTATTTATCTGTATAGAGGGAGCAATCGACTTCCCTCTATCACCTTTCCCAGATGCTTATTTTGATGGAGTGCAACTACAAAAGCCTGACATGTGGGCCGTTGTTGCCTGAACAATATCAGTCTTTTGTCAACAGCTCTACAATCCAAATATCGTGTTCTGCACAGATTCACATAATGTTATAAAGTACATTAGCTGCTTAGGCTCTGTTTACTAATGTTACCTAGGATCAGAGGAATTTTGTTTAGATTATTTGGGGGGAACAGCTATATAGGAGTTATCAAAAACAGAATGAAAATTTCTGAAACAAATGCGGTTTTGAAGGGCAGTTGCCTACTTAACCTCAGCAGCAGTATTTCTTCAGAACTGTTCTTCATAAAGGCTTTGCCTTTGCGTATCGGGGACATAATAAACTGCAATAGTGAATGACAAATAGTTCTCTTCTGCCTGTGCTGCCTTCTGATTGAAGTAGCTCCTCTGCTGGTCCATGAAAAAAGTGGGGGTTTTTTAAGTGCTCATCCCATAAATAGCAATGTGCAAATCCCAAACTAGTGCAACATGACAAAAACTGGAAACAATGTTCAATTCAGTCTCAGTTGCAGGAGTTCCTTAACAGGAGGGCTTCCTTGAACATCTGGGTCTTCCTAAGGGTTTTCTATGGAGCCTGTCACTCAAGTCACTCAGAAAACATTGCACGCTGAAATGTATGGTAGAAATATCTAAGCAATTTTGAAAAATTTCCTTGGGTACTGGAAGTTGACTAGCTTCAGCAGCACCGGACTCCACCTGGGCTAATTTGTCCTGTTGCAAAGTAGTGAAAATTCAGTCATTTGCTCTCAGGTTTTTATTTTACTTTACTAATTCATGTTGATACTTTATAAACTTAGAACTGAAATGGAAAATGGTGAATTTTGATGTAATTAAGTGCGATGAGCTTTACAATGGGTTTTGCTTTATGTTAGTGTACATGTAAATTCTATAATGATGAAGTAGCTCTTCTATGTCGGACCGACCATTTAAAATGGTTGTTCTGAAATCAAATTGTTTTATTTTCCTGTACAAAACGTGTTCAGTATAAAGATTTGTGTTGCAGTGGCAGATAAAGAAAATCCAATAAACAAGCAAAGTAAAACCTTCAGTAAAGTCATATGCTAAGAAAAGCTTGAAGAGAAACTGTTCAGCTATTCAAAAGTAATCATGTTACATAGTGACTACAGTTTGGTGCAAAGCAGTTCTGAAAAGTTGAAGAAATAGAATGTTTTGGACAGAGACTGCAAATGGAACCAAGGAAGTATTCCTCAAGTTAGCAGTTTCATTCTCTGTCAAATTGTTCCTTCTTCAAAGATGAATCATTTCAAAGGGTAAAAATAGACATAAATAGGACAAGACTTTTTTTTGAGTATGAAGACTTAAGTGCTAGGTTTTCGCTCCTTAAAATATGTTAATTGATTTATTTGGCCTAATGATAATGTAAAAATATTAGATTTGTGTTACATGCTTTGGTGAAGGCAAAATAGAATTTCTACTATATTGGAAAGAGAGTAAGTGAGGGAAGTAAAACACTTCACTATACTGCGAGAAGAATTATCCCTTGGAGTAGATACATAAATGACACTAAAACCTTTGAGGGAGTAAGGGAAAGTGAACAAAAATCTCTAATGTTGTGTTAAATAGGTTGAAATAAAAACCTTAAAAAAGTTTGTTTCATGATACATGCATGAACTTGGAAATCTTCTATCAGCAGATAACACCAGTTTTGTTCAGTGTGTGATTTCTTGTAATTTGCTAGAAAACATCTGCCCTTGGCCTTAGTCAGAAGCAGAAGTCAGCACAGATGATCTGTCTGATAAGGCGAGTCCCATCGTCTTCAGTGTGTTCTAAGTAAAATTTTGGAGCTCTTATGGAAGCCCTGGACATGTATTCTAGGTTCCTCGAAAAGCCCAACAAGAAAGTTTGAAATGTAAATTTGAATATTTATTCCCCTTAATGTATGTTTTACGCCAGATCTACCTTCATATGCTTAGTCAGATTAGTTTAGTTATTCTCTCTTGCCATTTAAGAGATATACCTTCATAATAATTATGCCATGCCATCAGAAGATAAGCTAGGCATCAACTGTGGATGAAAAATCCCAGTTGATTTTGCCAGGGTCAGTGTTCATTTTAGGAATGGTCTCCCTTGGAACTGCTTACACCTGTGTCAGTACTTGCAGAGGTTACACTGCTTCCGAGGCAGAACCTGGGTCTCTGCAAAGTCCTGCAATTCAAATGGATATGCAATGTTTATAATGATTGAAGTTATGTCCTATATTGCAATACCCAAGAGTCTTTTGAGTTTTTCAGTGCGTTTTATAACTGTTTGTGCTATCCAGTTTAAAAAATAAACCAAACCAAACAAAAAGCTGGTAAAAGAGACAATTAAATGTCTTAGGTTGAGATGCTCCATAATTTATTGCAGATCTATGAGAGAACATTTGTAGAACCCATTTAATTCATTTAATAGAAATGCAAACATTGATATAAATTAAAACTCCAGAACGCGCTCTCACATCTTTTCTCTCCCCATGAGAGGTGAATGAAAATGATTTATTACTCATAGATTATAATTGCTTAAAATAAGTTATGATGTAAGAAAAAAAAATCTAATCCCTTCTACCAGGCAGGAGCAAAATTCTACAGACAGAGAAATTACATCTAACGCCAGCGTGTTAAGGAAGAAACATCCTCCTTCTCCCTTTGGGGAAACTCTAAGAACATCTTTTTAGAACTGTCAAAATTCACAAGCTGTAATAAATTATTCTTTTTCATTACCCATTTATTAAGTAGGCTGTTTGGTATAATAGCAGAAAAATTCTGTTTAATTTTTACAGTATTACACTACTGTGATTTCTCATTTGAAACAGACGAGTTATCAAGAGCAGTGATGTGTTTTATTTTGTACATTGGGACCATCTTTCCTCTGAATTCTGATGAAGACAACTTTTAAAGCATGTAATACTCTGCCTGTCAGGATGGTTACATGTCAGGGAGGTAGGCTGGCTCAGTGGAATTGCCAAGCTTAAGGCTAGCTCGTAGAAAGAACTTGGATTGCAAGCTTAGTTAAGTTGAGCACATGATATCCACTACTGCATTTCTGCAATCTCTTTGCTAATGTACATCGCAATGCTTAGTACTTCTCCCCCTTCGAAACGCTGGATCCCATCCTTTTTCTCCGTCAGACACTGTGGGACAATTTATGACGAAAGGAGTTCACTCACTGCTTGTAGTAATTGTATTAATGTATTTGATTCAGTCTTTTTTGCAGTTACCTGAAGAATTAAAGTGGACATCAGATGCAAAATTTAGTACTAGGTTAAACAGGAAATTTGAGGAAAAACAGACCACCAAAGAATTATGACAAAATTTAGCAATGTTATAAATATTGGCTATAAGATGCTGCAGGGATCTCATAAACTGTAATGCTAATGTGAAATTCTGAATGAAACTTTATACTGGATAAATGGATAAAACCCTGGCTTAGGAGATGAGAAATCTGGAATCGGGCCCTGGCTCCATCACAAATCTCTGTATGATTCTGAGACTGTGATTTATTTAATATAATAATTTAATATATCATAAATATACAAATATATTATACTATAATTATATTACTCTGAGCAACCTGATCTAGTTGAAGATGTCCCTGCCCATGGCAGGGGGGTTGGACTAGATGACCTTTAGAGGTCCCTTCCGACCCAAACTATTCTATGATTCAATGATTCTATATTATAGTAAAGGTTTACTCAGGGTAAAGCTGTCTCGCCCTTGGTGGTGGAAGTGAAACACCAATGTCTTTGCTTTCATAAAATGAAAGTAAAAATACATATTCTTCTGGTTTGCTTAAGCTGGAGTGAATGTGCATGCTCTACCCTAGGTTTATTATGTGTAAAGAGCTTTTGAATACAAGATCCGAAGCTAACAAACACATCCTAAGTAGTGAGTATCATGGCGTTTTTTAGAGCGCTATCAGGTGTCTCGTTCAATTGTCATGGGCCACATCGCATTCGTCCTACCCATGCTCAAAATCAAATGTCTGAGGTATAATACTAAAAATAGCAACTACACTTCCATATACCATTGCTGTGCAAGCTCAGGGAGGTGTCTGGCCAGATCCTCAGCTGGCAAAATGAAACTCCTGTGGGTCACACGATATTATACCACACTTCTCCTGTAGTTCATTACATTTTTTATATGGGGTTGCACACATGGCAACACATAACTACACAATGTAGCCCAGCCAATATGAATACAGAAGCAGAGGGAATAGATGGCTGCAATAATATTTTTAGGAGATATTTGTGAGACCTACGGTCCCCCTTCACCCCCCAAAAGGGATATGCAATGAAAACAGAAAGACAAAATAAAAGCTACCTATCTCCTACTCCCTGAATGGCAACGACAAGCCAGGAATGCTGCCTTGTTGGCTTTGGTTGAAAATATATAAATAAATGGTGGTTATAAAACCCACATTGTATCTTCACAGCCAGCAGCGACATAAAGCTGCTTTCTTCAGCTAGGAAGTGGATTACATTTTTATAACTAATCCGCAGCTCTTTGACTGAAAAGATTTGCTAAGCGCCCCCTCACTACTCTTTCTTTTAGGTCTGTGCACTCTAAAAGCTTCCTTCCACCTTCTTCCACCTACTTCCCAAAAGTATATGCATGGCTATTTTTTTTGACTTACAGAACGTAACTTTGCTTGTGCCTTGCATTGTTAAACAGGATTCACAGGCAGGGAAAAAATAAACCAAACACCCAAACAACTCAGTGCTTCACTGATCCATAAAATCATTATAGGCAGCATTTCAGTTTCAACAAGTGCCAAAAATTCCCCCCCCCAATATAAAAAATAAAGCAGAAACAAAAATAACAAGGCTATTAATCTTTCATTAAGTTAAAGGGATGAAAAGGAATCGCTTAAAGTATCATTCTTTACTTGCATCACAAGATTGGATGCCCCCTGCTAACTTCAAAGGCTCTAAAAGAAGCTGGTTAATATTGTTGGCACAGAACCAGATTGTGGTTTACTTTAGTTTTTCTGATTTTTTTCTTCAACAAAAGAAAACATTAAGGGTTGGACACTGATTGCTGAGTAGCAGCTATTGAAAGAGGGTGCCTTTTGTGCTGCTACCAGTAATACGTCAATTTTCAGACATGTAATAGCTGTTCAAAAAATCGTGTCAGTCACTGCATGAGGGCAAAAGTCTGTAATGTTGCTCCTGTTTGTTCTGTGGTTTCAGATCAGATACAAATCACTAGTCTTCCCTGTGTGCGAGAGTGTTTGGACTTGCAATAGCTTCGGTGAAATATGGACTTTATCCATCCCAAGAGAAGTAATAGATTCCCCATAAGCCATAAAGTCACTCACCTGCTTCCCCACACAATTGCTTTTACGTTTTAATTCCTCCCCAGCCCCAAAGTTTGTGTATATTGAAAACAAAGCTAATTGCTACTGAGCGACATAATTTTGTGGTTACATTTCTTTGTGCAGGGGTTTCTTTTCAGTGTAGTGCAAGCTGTTAAGCTGCAGATTGTGGTTGCCGCTGCCTGGCAAAGGGTAAATAACAAGAAGCAGGGAAAAGGAAGGCAGGAAGTGTTTGTGATGGTTTGATGATGTGCTGATAGCTTAATGTGCTTGGCTGAGTTGTGCAGTGCAGGCTCATGTAAATCCATGTTGCTTGGTGTGCGTGTGGCAAAGGCAGAAAACATTCAATGTATTTTGCTCTCTTCTTCAGATAAAGAAATAGCTCAGTCTCCATTGCACGGTCAGCCTTCAGCCTTTTTCCTGAAGTGGATAGTGAGGAAATAGAGGCGAGGCCTCCTGGGGGTTTGAGCACCTTAATTCCCTGGGTTTCAGTGCGACTCGTCTTGGGCAGAGTAATTGGAAGGCCCAGGGAACCTTCCTACATCCACACAAAATAGCTGCTGTGCCAGACACTGCGTGCGTAAGCGGTGATGTCAGGTTGGTGAGCTGAAAGCAGACAAGACTACCCTCCTGGTGCAGGGCACAGGGAACTGTAGAAGCTTGGCTCTACTCGCCAATGTAGCCACCAGGGTTCCTGGCTGTGCACGACGGGGAAGACAAAAAAACCCACATGTGCTTCTACGCAGGCCAAATGGAAAGCCAAACCTTGGAGTTAAAATTTGCAAATGGCCAGTCCTATAGTAGCTGAAAGTGTTTTATTCCTGTAAAGGCAAAGCACTTTCAGTGTCAGGTCTTGCTAGTAATGGCTGTGATGCTAACTTCTAACACATGGGCACTGGACTCCAGACTTCGGCTTACCTGCAGAAGTATAAAATGGGTATTAAATGGGATGAGAAAATACCAGCTGAGAATTTCAGTGCAGTTGATGGAATATTCTGCATATAAAGGGAGTAGATATTTTAAAAATACAAACTATATAAACATAGGATAATGGAAGTATCTATTTTATTTGATCTGTTGCCATTCATTCCCCTAAGGCAGCACTACTGCATCTGCCCTTTCGAATCCATATTACCAAATAAAACAGATCTATCCCATTTGTCCCTGTGAAGTTCTTTTTCTACTTACACCGGGCTATTAATGCTTAACAACTGCAAATAAATTTGGCTACTTTCCCCAAAGTGTATTTCACCCAACATCTCCCCGTCATGCTCGTATCCATTATCTCTTCTAACTACTCCCTCTGGGCCAGATTCAACATTCATCAGAAAACTTACATGTAATCTAACAGTGTTTGCATAAGGCATATATACATTCTTGCATATGCCAAATATGACCAATATCTTAAATTCCTTCTTTAAAACCCTTTTCAGGGGAAGTCTATTATACTGTTGCTACGATGAATAATGTCTCCCTGACTTCTAATAAACTATGTATTTTATTTGTCTGTTAGCCCATAAATTCTTTGGGGCAGGAGGAAAGGGCATGACCATTATCCTTTTAGGTTTTTTCCAAGAGGAAGCATACATTTCCTGCACAAAATAGCAAATGGAGCCAGTTGCACTGTTTGTGAGGCAGGTTGCCCAATGCTTCCTATTACGAGACACCTTTCATAGTTCTACCAAACTGTATCTGTTTGTCCCGAAATGTGTGATCTCAGTTGATTGCCTCAGTCATTTCTGGGAGTAAGATGAAAGATGAATTTGTTGTGGTTTTCTGTTAAAAAATTCTGGCAAACAAATTGACAATAAGCTGTTATTTGTCTTCACAGAGCCTGAAAGCATGTTATGTTTTTAAAATACTGACACTTCAGTGATGAGTGCTACAGAAAGGTCCATTAGGAAATTAATAATTCTGTCTCAAAGCCAGTTAGTGTGCTGTATGTAAGATAGGGAGGTACACACCGAACACTGGAGATAAAGGGAAGCATTGAACAGCACCGATCTGCCTCCATGTGCTGAATGAGGCACGGGTTCTCTGGAAAAAAAAAGTACTTATGTAATTAAGAACTCTGCCATAATGGATAAACCGCAGGAGGCTAACACTGCTCCACAAGCATCTCAACTCCTGGCATTTTCTTATTTTTAAGTGCTTGAGTTGACCTGAAAAATTTTCATTTAACTTGTTTCCCTGTGTGTGTAATAAATAAGAGACTAATGCAAACCATCCAAAATGCAATTATTTCATTTCACCAGCTGTATGAATTGCATCTATTTCGGGTAGAATGGCTCCTACCTAACAAAAGGGATTCCTTCCCTGAAAAATTAATTTTCTCCATCTCTCAAATTTTCTGGTGGGGTTCCCAGTTGGACAGGACAGGGAATAAATTCTACAGAAGTGTCTCTGCCAGAACCTGAGGAGGGCTGCATAAACAAGAACATCACCTGGCTGTCCTTCCTGGCCATGGGATCTGTGCAATCCCATCGGCAGGGACGTTATTCTGACTTTTTGTCAGCAAACTTCCCTCTTGCGGACAGACAGCTGGTGCACTCGGTTGACTTCAGTGGACTTTGGATCAGGCCTTGGGCATGAGTCACGGACGTAAGCTTAAGGAAAGATTGTATTTTAACATCCTATATAGTCTGGCTGCATGCTGCATCTTTGTGACTTACTGAATTTATGCTTCACTTTGTGTAATGTTTATCTTGAAAAGAAGTTTTTTAAGCTTGGCTAAGCAAAAAGACTTTTCAAGAGGGGGAATGGCTGGTTCATGCTTGAGATGGCTGTCTGTTAAATGTTATATTAATGATAAGATCCTAAAAGAGCCGGTCGGGGGTGAGCAATCTTTTTCTTTCCTTTTTTACGCTATCTTTGCTGAAGTTTCTTTTCCGCTTATAGTGAAGGGGAACAGTTTTCTTTTACTTACTTTTTTTTTTTATCAACAGCTTCAACCACAGGGTCAGCTTTGATTTGGGTGAGTCAGAAACATATTTATCTCTGAAGTTCTCCTTCTGTGCCTGGGAATGAAGTGTTTCTCCTCATCTCAGAAGAAGGAGACATATTTTAAATAATAGCAGTGCCAAAAAAAAAAAAAAAGAAAAGGTAATAATAGCTGTTTGTTTGACCTGCTATATAGTAGGCCTGATTTATATGTTGCTGGTACCTATATGATTTTAAGAGACATCTTTAGTTTCTCTGTGGCAATGTTTATAGTTTGTTTATAGAAAGAGATCTGTACTCCAGATTTTGTTCTAAACTCTGCTCAGCTCAGACAGTTGTTACAGCAGTTCGACTTGACCTAGTACTCACCCTGTTTAAGATGTGTTTTATTTTTGCAGGCATTCCATAGTTGCAGGAAGCACTCAAGCCTTAATCTGGACCACTTGTCGGGTAGTGAAAGGAAAAAACCAATTCAGGGAGCAATCCTCTTGAAAAACCATACATGGGTTTTAGGGAGAGCTCAGCAGGCCTGCAAATGCTGTAGGCAGCTTTGAAATCCCCAGTTTTAGATGGGCCAATGAGGCTTTGTTGTTGATGCCCCAAGGGAAAAGCCAAATGCAGTGCTCATCACAATGTGAATGCGTATCAAGAATAAACTGAAATTTTGCATGGTTAGATCTGTACGTCCTTTTCCTGCCTCCTTCTGCAGTTTTGGTGGAAACAAAACTGCTCAGAAGTCTGAAAACCCTGGAAACATGTTGGTTCTCAGACTCTAACAGGTATCTCCACAGTCTTCGAGACTGAATTCTTTTGTCCTCATAGCTTATGCCCTTGGGCAGGAGTACGTGCCATCAGTGCAGCTGCCTGTCTGTCCAGAGGGCTGTGCATAGTTAGAGAAAGCATATGCTGTTCTTGGCTATAGTTCTTTGTGAGTATTAGACATCCTGACAAGAGTCTTTGTGATATTCTTGGCTTCTGTGGTCTTCTGTTGCTGTACCCATAGTAACTGGACTGTAAGTACGCCTGGTATCGCCAGTGCCAGGCTCTCTTATATAGGATCTTGCATGGTGCATATGGTAGTCTCTGGTAAGAAACTCGTAACATTCTGAATCTCAGAGCGAGCAGTATTTGCTTCATCCTTCTTTGGTATTTGAACTATCCATTTTTTCTTAGACTATAGTATGGCTAAACTAGAAAGAACAAATTTCAAGTTAAGTATACTTTAGAAACACTGCTGTGAGCTTTAATTTACTTATTTTAACCAAATGCACAATTTGAAAGAAGAGGGTCTTGGAGCAGATGGAGAATATAAGCAGTAGTCTGTAACATCCATGTGCAGTTGCTCTTCGAATCTTGTACAATCAAAATAGCAATACAGAATACTACCTGGGAAGAATCCACCATTCAGAATAGAAATAACATTTTCCTCTTCCCTTACTCAGCTACAGATCAGAAGATGCAATCACTATAAGCAGGTTACAATATATGTAGCAGTAATGAGATTGTACTTACGCAATACAATTGGGTGTGTCCTTCCAGTAATCATTTTCTCTATATTTTGTTTTTTAAGACCCTTGCGATCTTTGTTACCTTAATTTTGTTCAGACCAAATGATGATGTGATTAATGGCAAACTGTATGCTGCACTTTGAATTTTTTGCCTAATTTACTGAGTGAGAAACCAAATTCCAAGGCTGCAGATCATTGCAGTTTCAAATGAAGTCAACTGCAGCTGTGAGCGCTCAACATCTCTGAGAGTTAGCCACAAGGATTTTGCACTATGTTCCTGAAAAGGGCCAAGTACCCTGCTAGTTCTACAAACACAAACAAGAAGATTGGATATGTAGTTTCAGATTATTCTGAATTACTTGACACACAACAAAATAATTCAGATGTGGCAGATTGGAGAACTCAGTAGTTATATTGTGTCCAGTTTGGAAGTGGAACTTACTTTTTCTGTTATTTATCCAGTTGCATCTGGGTAGATCAGGGAATTAGAAAGTTCTAGTTATTCTTGGAGGGAATCTTCTGATTTCTTTATTGCAAATCCCAGTTGCAGTGTTGTAATTACTACATTTCTGCAAGGTATGTTCTCTCCAATGCCATTATGATGTTCCTTTTCACTGGACGATCCTTCTGGAAAATGAACCCACGGGGAGGAATTAGGTTGCATTAAAAAAGGGAGCAGGGGACAAGTAACTCGTATGTATGCAACCATGGGGAAAAGCTATTGTATATGCAAACCTATTATTCTGTGCAAGCACTGATGATATACGGGGCCTGCATTACGGGAATATCTAAAGTGTGCAAGTTCTGTACAAGTTTTTTTCTTTAAAGAATTCATGATTTGATACTTGTAAAATTGGGTATAAATACCTATTCTGTACAGTAACGGAGTATCATTTAACTAGAATTCTAGTAGGAAGACATACTGGGTTGATAGCTTGATTTAAGCAGGTCCACTTCTGAATGACTTGGGGCTGAATGCAGATATGTGGTATATCCACCCAAACTTGAGTTAGCTAGATGAATGTTTTTGTACTAACAGTATATAATTATAACTTCTTTTTATTGTCACTAAAATGTATTGATTTGCTGAGGTGATCAATCATTTATGTCACTTTGAAAAAACCCTGTATCCTAAAAAAAAATCAGATTGAAATGGTGGTCATAGTGCATTTTGGCTTGTAAAAGAAATCTTACTGTTTAAAATTGTTTAAAACTACATCAGTACGGACATTAATGGCTAAATACAGAAGGCCAGATATTCAGCAGGTGAAAACTGCTGTCGTTTCATTTATTTCCATTGAACTGTTGCAATTTACACCAATTCAGAGAATCACTCTAATGGACCACTTCTCCTGCCTTCACACCGAATGTTGCCTAACTAAACAATTAGTTTTACTAATTTAATGGAAACTCTTTGCATGTTTTCCCACGTGCACTAACCTCAGTTTCAAGATAAGAAAAGCATGCAGCAGAGATCAGTGCTGGCACAGAGAACATTATCCAGGCTGAAGTCAAAGGGTGACCATAGTAGCTGCTACTTGCAAAATTCCTAACTCTCCTTGGATGGGAAATTTGGACAAAGGGACAGGAAATTCCACAGTACTGATTAAAAAAAAAATAATTAAAAGAGTATGATGCTAGCAAGTACAGCTTCACCTTGCAATAGCACTGCTTTTTACTGTCTGTGCTGAGAGTGGTTCCACCTCTGACTTGTCAGGTGTTGAAAAGGATGTTGATCCAATTGCCGCTACCTTGTACTCCAGTCTCCTGTAAACTTGGCAGTGATTTTGTATTTCTGAAAGCTTCATGGAAGCCAGCCACTCGCTGTACTGCTTCAAGAGTATGTTCTCTCAGATCCTGTTGCTCCATGACTTCTGCAGAAGATCCATTTCCCTACTCTCCTGGAGTGCTAACTTTCAAGCTACATACATGTGAACGGAAACAGGGTTCATTTAGAAGTGGAAGGACTAGCATGACTAAATAATAACCTGTGTATCATGCAATTTCCAGTGAAACTGATGGGGAGAAAAAGACTACAGATTTGAGAATTAATTATTCTGTCCTTCTCTCTCAGGCTTCAGAGTGCTCTCAGATAGGATCTGGACTATTTAGCTGATGGCTCTTTTCGTGCTCTCCTTTCATTTGAGCATCCCATGTTCAAATCTGCTTACAGAAGCACATAGCCCTGAGCAGAGAACATATGCATAGAAAATAAGACTTTTCCTCATAGCTGTCTTGGAATAATGTTTAATGGGTTAATGGGTTAAAGAAAAGAATGGAAGAAGTAGAAATAGTTTATCTTTTGATATTTTGTTTAAGAAACCCCTGACACATGTACACATCCTATTCTTATCAACCTGGGAAAACAAATAGAAAGTTAATGAAGCAAACCACTCAGCCTAATATGAAGATTACTAGACACCCTGAAAAAAATGACATACATGAATAAACAGGCTTCCTATTCCTTCTTCTAACAATCCAGTTCTAACAAATCCAGTGTAATGAAACATTCATGCTAATACTGAACATTATGAAAGGTTAAACGTAGAATTGAATGGCAATCTTGTCAGACCATTTTCTTTCCTTAGTTGCAGCGTACATACCATGATGCATTCCTCAACTGTTGTTAATTTAAAGGATTTGAGGCTGAAAAAAGGAGATTCTGGAAATGTCATGCTGGTCCATGTGGGTTAACTTAGTCTGAGGTATCTGCGTTTTCAGTTTGAGGATTCAAAGTGACTTGGTGGAAGAGACTCATTTGCTTTTTTCTCTCTACTATTTCTCTTTAATCTGAAAATCAAGAGGACCGAGATGTAATATTAGAATTCTGTGCAGCAGATTATTAGCAGTATTGTGAAAAAGAATTCATACCTTAGATCATAAAAAATGAGGTTTTAGATGTGTGTAGATAGAAAATAAAAGATTTTCTGTTTGGGAGATTGTATAGTGTAAGAACACTGGCATTTGTATGGCACTAGGAATAATGTTAAATTGTGCTAAGAAGAAATCATGCAGATTTCAGATTTGCCATGTGCCACAGAAAAATATCTGTATCCAGATAGTTAAGATTTTAGAAAGATTATTTTGGCTTTTGCTTTTGTAATAGAAACCTCAGGCATGTATTATTATCTAGCCGAATATCTAGGCTCATTGTCTTCAAGCTTTTAACATATGTTCTTAACTATGTTGTCGGGAATCAGCGTAAATATCTCTTTTTTGGTAATATGTTTCCTCTTATTCCTTTGTCCATTTGGGAGCTACACAACTCTGACTAAACATCCCTGTAGAGAAAGAATATCCCGCTGCTCAAAAATTTTTTTACTTTGCTGAGTTCTGTTGTCATTTAGATGCATAGTCAAAATTCCATACTTGATCAGACTAGTGGTATAGTTAGCCCAGTATCCTGTCTTTAAGAAAAGCTAGTAACAGATGCTGCGTAGGAAGGGGAAAGGAATGCTTCAGTTAGTAACCCAGGGGTAACCTGCCTGTGGGGAAAGATTTCTTCCCAAGCCACAACAGTTTGAGACTGCGTTATGCCCTGAAGTATAAAGTTTTATATCCTTTCAAAAACTGCAGTTTTGAAAAATAGCTATCATAATTTCACAACACTTTTTGTGACGTATCTGTTTCTTCATAGAGTCCCATTAAGTTCTTGCCTCCACGGTTTGTACAGTGACAACGAGTTCAATAAGCCAATTATGCTCAGTTATGAAATAGATTTCCTTTCTGTCACTTTTCTGTTTGATCCATTTCAATTTAATTAAATGGTCAAAATTTAAAGTATATTTTTTCCATCTTGAAAAATAAATCCTTCATCGTAACTTTTCAGAAAATAGCCTATCTAGTTCTTTAGTTTTCATTTGGAATAATTCTGAGCTTTTACACTGATGAGAGATTGTTTAAGCAACCATCTCACTTATCTGCTGTAGAAACAATATTTTAAAGATGCAATTTTCTGTGAAAGAAGCTAGTTCAACATGTAATTCTCTTCTGTCTTTGATGGATCATTTGCTCAGACATAATGAATTCTGCTGAATCTGATAACTTTATTTCTCATAAAGTAATCACAGTAAAATAATGAGTTACCGTATCATCATTTTTGCTTTGTTTCTCATTGCTTGCCTTTTTCACTTGAAAAAAGTCCTTGAGTTCTTGATTAGTCTTCTTGGCTTAAAGGACTTGTCTTTTGCCAGGTTGAAAGAAAAAAATTATTCAGATTCTTTACTTTTGATTCACAATTGCTCTGAAATAATGAATGGTATCCTTTCTTATAATGACCCAAAACATCAAGGGTGGCTTCCTACTCGCTATGAAAAGACGTAGGTCCAGCTTTTTCATTGGGATAAAAAACTTGTTAATAAAATCAGCACAGTGGTTCAGGTACGTTAGCCTGTTAGACCTCCAACAGGAAAGTCACAGATCTTAAGGAGAAGAAGAAGAAGAAAGGGAAGGAGAAACAGAGATTCATGGGAGAAAAAAAAGGGAGGAAAAATGTGATTTCAGATGGTATCAAACAAAAGAAAAGAATGTTACCGTCAGTTCTCTCCCACCAAATTTGCCTCTGCCCACTTCAATGCTGGTACCACTGCTCAGGTCAGGGATTTATTAAAATGCAATAAAGTGACAATATTTCAGGAAACCTGGAACCATCCTGGAACTACTCAAAGAACTCTTCTTAAAGGGACTGATCTAAAACCAACAAAAGTAAATAGGATCTTTTGCACTGATTTCAAGAGGCTTTCAGGTACACCATAATCCTGCACTGTTGAAACAAATGCTGGAGTGGTTGTTGGCAAGGTGCTTGAGGGGAAGCCACTACTTCCGTTACTAACAGAATTTATCATTAATAGAAACAAAATACCACGCTGTATTCACTGACACAGTAACAATACCTCCCTGTCTGATAATTTTATGCAATGAAAACCATCACGAACTTGAGATTTTTTAAATGTTTGAAGAGTTAAAATTCATCAGAAGTTTGAAACCTGTTGTATTAAAACTATCAGAAAGGGCTTGTATTTACTTCTCAACTAGTACATTTCAAAAGTACGTGCACTTTTTCAAATGCTATTTCACGTGCTATTCCCAGTAATGACCTCTACTATCCATGCTGGACTTAGGTATTATTTTTTACTGAAATGAGATCTCTTTAATCAGCTTTAAAAACATTGTGAACTGAAACTGCTCTTATTTAAAAGTTTAACTTTACTTTCATCAATTTATAATCAGAGTTCCTCTGGTATGTTTGATTCCTGACAAACAAGGATAAAAGTCTTGTGCCCCCATTGCTAATGAGATGATAAAACAGCAGGGATCAAGTTTTTAATTACTACAGGCTATGCACTGGAGAGGTACCAATGATATTTTCTATTGCATGTCTAAGTTGTAACTTCAGGCTTATGACAGTCATGCTGTGTTCCTCTGCCTTTGATGATCACTCATCTTTGTCTCCTGAGAACATACAAAAATTTCTGAGCTTGGATCCTGGGGGGCTTGCAATTATTGCTGTAACCTGGCACAGGTTCTAGTGTAGTACCATTGCTGCTCAGTGAGGATCTGATGTCTGAACGGAGGATAGGACATGCAAAATACCTATGAACTTTTCTTCTCAGACAATCTGGATTCTCAATCTAGTTGTATGCAAGTCCTTTTAACAATTATGCTTTTAATTAAGCTGGAGAATAATTTAATATTGTTTCATGTTTTCCTATTAGAAGCACAAGCTATTACCTTTTCATACATAAAGAATTATGGCCACAGGCACAAGCAATACACATTTTTGGCACTAGGGGACTCAGGTCTTGAAAATTGACGATACAGGCATATTTTTGGAAACGATCATCATTCCTACCCACGTTTATAAGTTTGTTGAGCAAGTTTTGTTTCTTTGAATAAAATTAATACTGCTGCAAGAGATTAGAATGCATTTGCTAGTAATAAATAGTTCCATTATTAGAAAGAGAGAGCTGAAGCTGATGATTTTGCAGACCTATCCTTCCCTTCCCCAGTTTTACAGATCTCCACCACACTGATCAACCTGCATATATTTGGCCATTACTCTGGTTATTCAAATGCTGCTTTTTCCTTTTGTTCCATACCACTGTCTTATGTAAGAGTGATATTTCCTTTGGCTCCAGTGCAAGGCAAACAAAAGAAGAGCCACCAGTTGTGCTAACACAGACAAAGCACACATGAGACCAGAATGAGGATGTTTGTAGGTTACATGGAAAGTCACCTCTCTCAGTTGCCTCAGGACTGGATCGCTGCTTAGATCACCAGAAATGTGTGGGGAGGAAAAAATCAGAGAGAAAACACTGGAAGTATCTTCTCACTGAGCTTCTATGAGTTTTTTGTCTGAATACCACCAGGTTTATCTTCTCACGAAAGAGTTTGTGAAATCTGAACATGAACGCACCAGATTCTTCAAATCAAGAAGAGGCTGTCTCCGTACAGGCCATGTACCCACCAAAATTTGCTCTGAACTCACTGCTGCTTTTTTCTGCCACAGCTGCACAGCTCTGCCACTGTTCCATGGAATCCTACAGACATAATTTCCTTTAAATTCCTTATGCTGAGAGAGCACTCTGTGAGAAAATTATTTCATCCCTATTTTGTGTTGCCTTTCTGTTTAATCTCTGCTTGATGTGAGAGATAGGTATGTCTCAGCCTTTCTTCCAACCAAAATGAAGCTGCTATTTCTTTCCTCAGTTCCTTCAGGGTTTATACTTCTTCTCAGCAGCTAAATCTTAACCCAGGAGGGAGTTTTCCATCTGGGGAAGGAGTTAAGACCACAGAAATAGTGACACCTCCAGCATGAAGTGGAGTCAGCAAGGGGAAAAAGATGAGTCTGGATTCAGGAGCAGGAGGTCCTCCTTGAGCGCTGAAATACAAAAAAATAAGAAAGTACTTTTTCTTTGTCTAAACTTGATTATTTTACAGTAGCATCATTTGTGTATGGGAAAAATACCAAAGTACATGTCTGCATGCAGAGATATTGCAAAATACTCTATGAAGGCAAACTTTAACTAATATATTCATTTCAGCAAGAATTGTGAGTTCTGATCTGACTTGGATTCTCCAGGGACTGCATGTCAGACAAATGCTGCAGAAATCAAGAGACCAGATGACCCACTTCTCTCTAGCTTGAAGATAAAACCCCACTGCTTTTGTAGCCCCATCCAAACTGGCTGTAAATAATCATTCTTAAGAAAAACAGGGTGGTAACATTAACTTCAAAAAGTACTTCACAAATTTGAAAACTTCTATTAAATATCCAACCATGATTAATGCACTTGGCTGTAGAATTCAATTACAGTTTAAAAGCAAATCATGAAGGAGACTTCATACTTGTTTTCTTTTACAACTGATACGACAGATCAAAAATGTTAATGCTACAAATACTGTACTGACTAGAAACCAAGTAACTTAATTGCACTGATTTACTTTACAAATGTAGGACATCCAAGTAATAGACTATTGTTCTGCAAAGGCAATCAATGGCACTTAAGAACTATACGGTTTGTATCAACTCAAACCAATGCACAAACAGAATCAAGAGACATTTAATATGCTACATAATAGAACTTGAAATAAAGTTGACCATAAAATGTGTATAATGTAAACTGCAGAAATCACTCCATTTTAATGATCTGTTCCCTAAAAAGAAAATGTAAAGTGTTTAAAAGACTTAGCAAAATGTGCACATAGATTGAATAAATCATCATGGGTATCAATTATATCTTGAAAGTAGTGTACAGCTCTTATAACATCAAGGACTGGTTTTAATTACAGCTGCAGTGTAAGTAACATTTTCTTAATTTTAGTGAGTGTTGTTCTATTATAAGATTAACTTGTGCTGAAGCTGAAGAAGCCAAAAGAATTTTGAATTAAAAGAATTCCAAAGACATTTGAGAGGTACACAGAACAGCAGATTGTTTTGAAATATGTTGGATTTTGGCCCAAATGCTGTTCTACTTTCTCACTCAGTGAGACATCTCATGGGAGTATGGCAAACAAGATTTAGCCTTTTTTCCAGAATTGTAAAGTAAATATTGCAATGGGCTACAAGTGCAAAGCTGTAGTAAATTCCTGTCTACATAAGAGAAATTTGCATAACTAAAATGAGCACATTACATCATTATAATCCTTAAGATAGAGGTACATCAGTAACACCAACTCTTTTAAGTTCCTGTGTTTAGTTGTGAATCATGCTTGATTGACATACTGTATATATATTGAGTAGGTGCCATTGTAATAGCACTGATATAGCAGCAAAATTTCATCAGCTAGGCAAGGTATTAAGTGAAATATTGTATAAAGGTCAAAGAACCACTCGGAAGACTCCTGAATCAAAAACAAAACCAAAAAACAGTGAGTTTGCATTTATCATCAGCATTTCAAAGCATTTTAAAATTTTATTATTAAAGAATGATAGAACTTAGTTTACCACAGACCAGGGTAGGGAACCAGTGGTTTGAGAGGTGATAACAGTCCATTTTGTGGGCGCTCTGGTTTTTGTCCCCCTCTTTGCCTGGCTTACCCAAAGGGTGATCATGATCGACTACTTACTATTTATGTTCAGGACTTTTTTATTTTGGTCCATTCTCAGGCTGCTGGTCATGAATGAGGTCTAATGTGGGACATAAAGAAGACTGACTTTATGATCCACAAACAATTTATGGGAAGCAGCTGTTTTTGTGTAAACATGTGAAGTGTTAATACAGAGATTAGAAGTCATCATTCAGCCTTGAAAGTGGGCTCCTGAATACAGGAGCAGAAGGAACATTATACTTCTGTTATGCTAAAACTATGCCACTATTAAGTTAAAGTAAGAATTCCAAACTGAAATATTCATGTTTACAGAAAAGTGAACATAGTTCTGGAGGCTACTGCCATACCTCAAGCCCATGATTTCTGTATGCTGAGGACAGAAACATTTGCATTTGGCATCTCGTTTTTCTTCAGCAAATTTCTTTCCTCTGACTTTTTCATTAAAAAAGCTGTAGCGTGTATCGAGAACATTATTTTGCTTATACAAAAGGAAAACTAGATAATAGGTGCTTTTTATGTCAAAAGGTTGTATTGCTTTTCTCCTACTGCTGGGTGGCCATAATATTTAAGTCATAAATGGGCAAATGTCAAAGCAGGTCTCCTGCTGTGCCTGACTCCCTCTAATAATTAGGTGCTGTTTTATTGTTCTGTGGCTTAGTTGTGAGTACAGCTGTCAGCTGACATAACTGGTAATGGAAGGACCACATTCCTTATAGCTAGACAACTCCCTTCAAAATTCATGGCATATTTACAGCCATCAGATTTGCAGTATCAGGTTCCAGACTATAGCTGTGCGCAGCACAATAATATCTGAGCTTATGTGACTGCACTGTTAAATGCATGTATTTAACATCAAAAATTTATATTCATACAAAATAAGGAGGATCAGACCTTCCATCCAGCTATGAGTCTGCCTTGCGTTGTTTCAGAAGAACCAAACTGCTTCGCTGCCCAGCTGGGAACTCTCCCTTCCCTGGAATCGCCCCACGGTGTCACACTGCTGCACTGGCCCCAGCTCCCTTCCCTCTCACACAAGTCCTGGAGAGCACAAGACAAGGAGAAAGCCCCGTGGAAAGAGTAGCCCCATGGTCCCCAGCCACCACAGCAGATGTGTGGAGCAGTAAACCACTAACATAATTTAGCAACTTGCTAAAAAGCAAGTGGAAAAAAAAAAAAAAGGCAACTGCAAAGGTTGTTGGGAGCATACCCATGTGTAGACAGAGGGCTCCGATTCATATTTGCCCAAGGAAAAATATGACAGCCATTTATGCCTTGCCTGTCTTGCTGCTGTTTGAAAGGTGTTTTGCCATCCTACCATCCTTTTTCAGACTCTCTCTGTAGACTCCTGTCATACTTTGAAGGGCAAAAAAACTTCTGTTGGGTCTGGTAACTAATAAGGGAGGACCCTGCCGTCCTGGCATACCTCTTCTTTGAAGGCTCCAGGTAGCAACACTAGTTCAGTGTCTGCTAGAAAAGCTTGCTGTGCCAAAGTTATTTCCTGGGTGAAGGGACCTCGTGGGAATGAGGGCTTATTGACAGCGTGGTGCCGTTGCGTAGGCTGCACCAGGAGCTGCCCGGCCTAAGGTGACTCTTCATGAGGTGTACTGCAAGGACACAGGTCTGTGTCCTCCCCACGCAAGCAGGCATGGGGTGGCACACAGCGATGACCATTCTAGACATCTCATGTAGCCTGAGCCAATCTGGATAGCAACAAGAAGAAAGTATAGATGTGGGACCTGCCGTTCCCGCTGACACCAGTGGGAGATTGGCTACACGCCGTGAAAGCCCCTGGCTGAGATGTGGTAAGGGGGAGTTCTCAGAAATAGCCCCCTTCAAGAGACATTCTTGAAAAGGAAGAAGTTACAACTTCTTGCTCCTCCAGCCAAAAGGTACACAAGTTTAATGCTGTGGGATTATTAGCTCTTTGTGTACTTAACAAAACATGTCAGCAATGTTCTGTACAAAAACTTTCCCGTGGCAGCTGTCAGACTTGTTACAAGCTGCAGTTGAGCAACCAGTCAGGACATGTGGTTTTCTTGGGGAGAAGATTGTTATGAGGATTGTTGTGTTACTTTATTCCAGAAAATCAGATTAGCTCCTTGCTATTCCATATTCTAGCAAGAACTTCCTACCAAAAATGCATCCTCCTTCAGCATGGACTTAGGAAAACAAGGCAAATATAGCTCATTCAAAGCTAGTGGTGTTCAGGAAGAACATTTAGAAAACATTGAATCCTTAACATCTCTGTCCCTAGCCTTTACTCAAGGAAACCTTCTCTGGTATCAGTGGCACCTTTTTTTCTGGGGAGAATTAAGAATTAATTTTAAGGGCAGTCCCATATTGCCGGAAGAAAGGTAAGAGACCAGAATTTTTGATAGAGAATTTATTTGCCACAGCATGCTACTGGACACAGAAATTAGAAGAAAAAGTTTGCTGAGAAGAAAGGCAACCAATAAAATATCAGTAAATATTAGGGGTTTACTAGCAGTGACATAGTGACCCTGATGAAGATGTTAATTCACTTTAGCGGTTATGTGAATAGGAAAAAGCCAGAGTGAAAAAAAGGGAAAGTAGAGCAAACAACATAAGATATTTTTCTGCTTTCTAAACACTGGCTAATCATTCACCCCACTTTTTGCTAGATAAGAAAGTTCTAGTGGTGGCTATTTGTGAGATACTTAATGCAGTGAGACCTTTTTTTTTAATTATTTTTGCCCAGGAGACAAATGTGTAACCATATGATTTTTCCCCCTGCTATGTTAAAAATGCATTTATATTTTTTCAAGCGCACCCCGATTAAAGAGGGCACATCTGTTTTAAGTCCTTCTTTATGAAAATTACTGAGCTTCCTCTGAAAGCTTATCTTTTAATTTCAAAATTCTTTGTAGCAATAACTTAGATAATAACCAACCATATTTCTGTCTTCTTTAGAAAAAAGAGAGAGAGAGAGAGAGAAAGAAAGAAAGAACCGTTTTGAGCTTTGAACTCCCCCTCCCTCCCCTCTTTGGGTCTCCTTTGAAAAGGCCCCCCTCATTTGCGTTTAAAATGGATGTTTCATACTGGTTGATTAGTGTTAGTATGGGATACCAGCCGCTCTGAGCCCAAGGCTCAGCTTGAGATCTGCGGATTATTCATCAACTTCCCCGGCAGGGGGGACCGTTTCTCACTTTCACTGCACAGCAGCAAAGTGTTCAGCTTTGCTTTTTAAGATTTTTTTTCCCTTTTCACAAAGTTGGTTTTTTTTTTCCCCTTCTTCCCCATGAAGGGGTTACTTGAGTGTACATAACACCGGATCACTTTTAAAACCAAACCTTCCCCTCCCCGACCAGCTTTCCTGGCCTGAATAGCACACAATGGATCGGGAGGTATTTACCGTATGTCTGTCTGGTTACAACCATTGTTTAAGGCAAAGATCATTTAAATACATAAATTGAGACTTGGAGAGGCACTTGATTTTATCACTATATTATGGCCATGTAATAGCATCTCTTTTTTTTCTTTTTCCTGAGGTCTGATTGGTGTTTTGTTTATCATATATTAAGTTAGAAAAGATGTAGAGGACATATGTTAAGATGTGTCTGTATTAACAATATTTCAGTAACATTTATCATCACTGCTGCTAGCGTTTTGAGTACCAAGTCTAATCCAGCTCTGAACAGGCTTTTACAAAATTGTTATTTGACATTAGCTACCTGTGTATGTTTGTAATATTTGATTGTTATTATTAATCATACCTACTGAGATAATGCTTCAGGACCAATGAAAAGGAGTTCTCCTTGGGCAGAACGAAAATAAGTAGCAGACAATTTTGTGTGCCTGAAATCTGGCCCACCTTTGTGTCATCTGATCTCACAAAAGACGAGTTCCCTACAAACCTGGGGTCTCTCAGTCCCATAAGCCATTACGGATACAGGAATACAACTGCAACATGAAGAGTTTTTCCAGACATTAGTGAGCATATGTATTTTCCTTTGCTCCTTTGTCTCCAGCAGCCTAAAGGCATTCATCCTTCCTTGAACATAGTGACTACACACAAAATTATAATGTCTACAAAAAGGCAGAATGGCTTTCTTTTAGTTTTAGCCATCTAAAACAGGCATGAACCTTGATGATTAGTTTAGAAGAATCTATTGATGACGGAAAGAAACCAGCACTTGCAGAAAGAGACCATCCTATCAATACTTACGATGGGAAAGAATATCCTCTAGATATGGCATAGCCTATCCCCACTGACAAAGTCCAGATAACTAGTTCAGATCAAACTCCTAACTTTTAGATAGCAGAGCCTGGGTGAGATTATTCACACTAAGACACGCGATGATTTGGTGCAATGCTCACAATCGTTAATTCTTCTTAAAATTAACAGCTACCATGAGCTGAATTTTATCTTTTGTTTCCTACTCTTATCCCTGAAAACGCTGAAAAAAGATTTATCTTCCTTGGTACTTTTAGTGAACTGTATTTCTCCTTCAGGACATCTTTATCTGCTTACAAGGAGGTTAGTAGGAGTAAGAGACACAGCACAGCACTATGCAGACTTTGAAAACAAGAACTTCTTTACACCCACGTGGGCACCCACAGTTCCCCCTTCCTAGTGAATATAAACTAATGATACATTTTCTCTCTTCGTTACCTTATTTTTTGGTTTTGAACCTATACCTCCCAGCTGAGCTCTCTCACCGTGAAACCACTGCATGTAAAAGTCAGATGTGTTATTTTAAAATACAAATGGCCACAACCACTGCACATTGTGCCAGGCTCAGGGATATTGATATGTATCTGGCATGCTCCTCTGGGAATTGGTACTTTGATACTCCCTCTAGGTCCTGTATTCCAGCAGGGCTCAGGCAGAACTTGTACCCAGCTGCTCAGCCACCTATGTCCAGACGACAGAACCGTGAGGATCTGGAAACTAAGTGGTCAAAGAATGATTTTAGGCCTATCCAGGGTTAGACATGAGCTAAAGAAATGATGCAGACTGAAAGTGAGGATTTAGGTTCCTAAATCTCTCTAAAACTTGTTTGGGGCACATGAATGTTTCTTTTGACAGCCCTTAATGCTTCCTTACTCTTCTCAATTTTGTGTCTGCTGCAGCCATGACCACCGCAGTATCTGAGTGTTGTTCAGGACTGCCTCGTGAATTCTGTCTCTTTCTTCTTTTTTCCAGGAGGAATCCACGTAACAACTACAAAAATTTAAATACATACATAGACATATATCGATATATGCATATGTATGTGGACCAGTGGAACTAGTAACCAAGATGTTTGACTCCTGCAGCAGGAGATGGGTGTTTTCATCACAGACATCAAAAGAAATATATGAAGGAGGTGGGGATGACAATGAAGCTGATAAGTCAAAGGATATTGCAAAAGATGTTGCAAGAGATGGAAAAACATATTTTACATACCGTGCTGCATTACCAATGATGCAGTCGACATAAAATACTCTAGAGAGAACTCGGAGAATATACTATGCGGCTAGATTTTTTAGGGCCGCTTCAGCAGGGTAGTGTAAATTGGCACAGCTCCACTGACTTGAACTGATTTGGGCAAATAAATTGCAACAAAAGAGACACCAAAAGAAAACCTAATGAGCCCTCAGTCATTTTATTCAGTTGTCTCTACAGGCATGGTGATACTTCAAAAGTGTTGCTTACAAAGCATTAGTGATAGTGGTAAAGCCATTTGTACTAGACTCATTTAACACGTATCTGCCCAACTCAGTTCAAGTCAGTGAAGCCATGTACGCAAGTACATCATCTGCTTGATAGGATAAATATATTATAATATCAAATATATTTGATAGTACATCTGTATTTGATACATGCGAGAGCAATGCAATGGGTAGCACCATGGATCAGAATTTGGTCCAGAACGGATTTTAAATACAATGGAGATACTACATCTTCAAATTACTGTTACTGAGATCAGGGCCTTTGCTACCATGTTGATCACCACGCTTTCTCACCAAAG
>NW_008824445.1:2004690-2014911 GCF_000699105.1 Pygoscelis adeliae
TCAGCAGGATCATTTGTAACATGGTCCAACAGGCTATGATTTGACATTTTAAAAGTTAACCAAAACAGAGTTTTATAAAGTCATTGTCTGCAAATATTCCAAGGGAAGTGAGTGAAATGATGACAGATGTTTTGCATGTAGGTAGATACAAACTTTGCTTAACATTACATAAAATGTGTGAGAATGATTTAAATTCAATTGCAAAATTAATTATTGGGGTTTTTAAATTGTAAAGCACCATTTGGGCTTTAATGTAACTTCAAAATAAAGAAAATAACTCAGGTATTTATTGTTTTGCTTCAATTTACATTGGTGCTATAAATAGCTGACAAGAAATGATGACAAATAAGCTATTGTAACCCTTTGGGAGTTTATTAGGTCATTTGTGAGAACGTTGAATAGAGTCATTTGTTGCCCTCAGGTGTTTGAGAGTCTCTTTACCCTTGGGAAAGGAATTTAACAAAGGAGTGTATTTCAAAGAAGGCACTCTGTGTTTTCCACCCTTTTTCTGAAGTGTTTTCAAAAACACTCCAAGCTAAAAATTCTCAGAAGTGAGAAAAGGAGGTATATATCATACGACCCCTGAAGCAGCTGACAATCCCAGGGAGCAGAAGATAGGGTCAGATTCTAGATGCTTGAATCCCAAATACATTTTCACCGTAGGAGGCCCTGATTTATTTTTGCCCCACCCACTGGGTGCAAACTTTGAAATGCACAATACAAAAGCGCTGGACTAATGCCCTACTTGCATTTTTTTATTTGGCTGAAGTGTGACATGTCTTATTTCTTGTCTGCTTCCAAAAACACTGGGCAGGTCCTTTGTTACAAAAAGACATTGCATCTGCCTTAATCTATATATCTTCTTAATTAAATAAAGGATTAGCATTTGTTCAGGCTATAGTAAAACAGATTGTCAGGCAATATCAATACAGCCATCATAATGAATCTGCTAGACAGATTTAAGGAAAAAAATAATTACAGTTTTAATTATCTAGGTAGCATCTAGGCAGTTATCTGGTCCAAAAGCAATGGTCCGGACAACTCCTCCAGTGGAAAGAAGGGTAAAAAGGAAGCCAAGGGGAAAGGAAAAATGGAAGTGAATCTGTGCGTATGTTTTTCTTCTTTTTTTACTTCCCTGAACAGTAGCACTGAAATTTAGCTCATTTAGATTCCTATCTAAAATGCACAGAGAAGGCAGTTTTAGCATCACCCATCTTGCATTTAGTTCAGGAGGTGCTATCAAGTGAACTCACTAGCTCATTGCTGCTTAATTAAGATACTTAGAGATGAAAATCTGTGGAAATTAAAAGGTTAGCAGTGACAATGATGAAAGAACAACACAGTCTAACTGAGTAGAGCAAATCTGCAATATGGAAGTCCTGAATGCAACAACAGCAGTTGATGGAGACCAGGTAATAAACAAGACTGTTGTTTTATATTTCCTTGAAGGTTATTGCTGATGGGTCCAAGACAAGATTGATCATCTTTGTTTCAGGAAAAGCATCCTTCCTGTAAAATTTTGCTTAAAATCACTTTTATTTGTAGCGTCTATCAGAGAAGTGAGTCAGACAGAAATAAGGAAACCACAGGCTGAAAAAAATAGTGCAAAAACCTGATTTTGATTAGGGAGCTGTCACAAGGACAGTAGTTAAGACTAGTGTCACAGGTGCCTTTGGCTGAAATAGGGGCAAATGCACTCATGAGATTCATGGATTGGGCCCAGGATATGTAAAATGATATAAAGTAGAATTCAGTATGAATTTTTCTTCATTAATCATAAAGGCTAAATCTTAAGAATTAATTTTCAAATTAATGCTGATCAATATTCTAGCATCACTGCTCTATCCTTTGCTCTCTGTTTGCCCTAGCAGTACAGAAAAACTACAAATGGCTCAGAGATTTTTATATTTTGGTATTAGGACTGATTTGTATTTCTTGCTCTGTACAACCAGATGTTCTATTTGTCACTGTAAGACCATAAACCTGGATTTGGTGGGAGCCATTAAAAACTCTTGAAGTTTAGAAAAGTTTTGTGTCCTTCTAAAAAAATCACTTCTTTAAAAATGTACTTAATGACTTCTACGGGCTGGAAGCTGGTGCTTTTTATCTTACTGGTAGGCTGGAAGATTTCACTGTGTTTTTATAGCATCTGCCAGTCTCCTTTCCGTAGCACAGTGTCAGGTAGGAGTTAACTGCATGTTTGAGAATGAAACAAACAGAACAAAGCAATGTGAAAGAGAACCTGTTTTCAAAACATCTTTCTGTGTTCTGGATGGGGTTTTGTTTCCCTTGACAGAAGTCTGAATGTAGTGGGCATTTCTGGCCTACATTTTTGGGAGCTGAGTATTGCTCGTCTGTGTGTACATAACACATAGCAAAACACTGTCTGTGTTCTCGCTGCGTGCTGGCGGGCACGGATTTATACATTCCCAACACCCTTCAGAGCTGGTTACAGAGGTTCCCAGACCATCTCGGAGATGGTCCTGCAGATTTGGTCGCTGTATAAGTCTTCTGTCCCTGAAAAGACCCACTTCAAGCATTTTATAGCTACAATAGAAACTACCAAAGTACTATAAACTTTGCACCTGGGTTTAGCAACTAGGGCCTCGATGTAATAAAGATGCCTGGCTATTGGCCAGAGTTCCCCTGCACAGTAAGACGCAGGAGGAGTCCCAAATAGCAAGCACATTGAGCCAGCCTAACATCTGCGTGCTGGACTTGAATCCCTCTGTCCCCTTCTTCATGTTTATAGATGGATGCAGGCTTGATTCAGTAAGGAAAGCTCTGCAGAGTAACAGTAATTCCCCCACCACACTGCCTGAAGCGCATGCACCAGCATATGCCGTGGAGGAGGCTACAGTCCCGTTTTCCACCACTCTCAGAAATTATTTCCTGGCTTTACTCAGGGCTGCAAGAGCGTACCATCATCCACTTAGACTCCACTTGAACCCCCTCTCAAGTGAATGCCCTTCAGCTCTTGTCTTCAAATAGTGGTGTCCATCCTTTTTGATCATACAAGTCATGCAGATTTTTCAAAGGCAGAGCTGATGCTTATGGCCCCTCTCCTCTCTTGCTTTCTCATTTCTTGATGGGACTCACTGTGCATTCAGTTCACAGGTAATTCATGCAAATAAGCCACCGCATGCTCAAAAGATGCCCAAGATGAAGAATTCCCATAGGTTGCCCCTATGGGAATAATGCATGTGGCCCACATATCTTTTGCTTAGGCTGTATTTGAGAGCGCACAGAAATTAGCTTGTCAGTAGGTGAATGTTCTGACTGTGACTGCTGCTTATTCCTGGCTGCCGGTCATTCCTGGTTACGCTCTCTTTTACGGGCCTTTCAGTATCGTGCCCATACTGTCATGGATGTAATCCACAGGCTGCATGCATCTGACCTGGAGAGACTTGTTTTCTCCTAAGCTGCCTCTTTGGTGCAAAGAACCTGATCAGTTTTGTCAAGATATTTTTGTGCTGGGAAAGTACAAAAGACTGACTTGGAGTGCCTGAGGAAATCTATAATCAAAAAGTTCAGTGCATATGAAATTAGGCACCTTCAAGAATAGGCAGCATCTAAGCAGGAGATTTCCAGTATCAGTTCAGTATTCATGTTCTGTATTGTACACTGTAAGCACACAGAGCCTGTTCCTCCATACACCTCAAGTGAAAGTTTGTCACGTAAGCCATTTAGGTAATTAAAATCCATGTGTTTATTTCTGGAATGCTTAGAATAAATTAGGAGCTCTGTAGAAACCTGCCAGTGTCCCACTGGACGAAGCCCTGCCTACTGTTGGTTACCGAAATGATGCAACTGTTAAGGCAGGGAAATTTAAAATCTGTTGCTCATCTACAGCAAAATTAGTTCAGTTGTGAGAGCTGATTCCCATCAGAGTGCAGATAATAACTCTTGCTAGTTCCCCTGTTACTGCCATCTGTGTCAGTAATTCAAGCACACAAATGAAAGACTGAATCAATATGAAAACCAAACTAGTGATACAGTAAGCAGTAAGAAACTTACTCAGATCCTGAACTGAAATGCATCTTCAGTATCTGAGGTTACATCCATACTTTGGAGCACCTAAAAAAAAAGCCATTCCAAATCTTTCTCATTCTCCTGACCACCGCTACCTTCCTAACCCACCCACTACCAAGGAAACCAGATGCCATTCCTGTAGCAGGATCAGCACGCCAGTGCAGCCGCTGTTAACGTGGGTTTGTACCTTGTGCCCCCAGTTCCTCAGCAACTCTGGTTTAGCAGATCGCCTCACTCATGTGCCCTGAGAGGAAGGTCTAGGCTGAAACATTCTGTAACGAAACAATGCACTCATTTTTCTTTCTCATGCAATCTTTGCATCACCTGATTATGTGGTGCTCGTTTTTAATTCATTTTACATATAGGAGAAATATCTTTCCATAGTGACAAATGTGCTTCCTTTAAATATGTAGCAGTAGAGATTGAGCCCTATTAATTTTAACTTACTGTATTATATATCAGATCATCATGATTGATTAATTCTAAATGAGAGATGCTAAAATAAGATTTAAGGGAAAGGTTTAAAATTGAGATTAAGCCTTCATTATTTTGCTCTTCAATAATTTAAAACGACAGCCTTAAAAATGGAGCAATGCATTTCATTTCCAAGGTACTTACTAAACTGCATCTGGAGTGAAGTTAAGCGCTAAGACACCGCTGAAATATTCCTGTTGTCGTAGAGAGGGTGCAATACAAGATGACAAAAGTGACTTCAGGTCTTGACAATCAAATATAGGAGGAAAAGATATGAAACTCTTATTAATGTCTTTGACATAATCTAGCAAAGTTTCTGAAAACTATGAATCGTTGAAGAAAGTCTACAACTGTTGGCCAGGATCTTAAAGCATCCATCTATATGGAACCCCACAGAATTGAGGGTGGGTCAATAGAGACTTAAATGTCCATCCATGTTTTGATATCATTGCAACGCTGAATCACAAGCACCCAAACCAAAACCTATTGCCTTTATAGGCAGCTTGTGATAGGTTCACAGAAACTGTGAAAACAGACACGTGTCTTTGCTTATGTAGACTGCAAACAATGATACTTTTGCCAATGCTTCCTATTTGTGCAAGTGCTATATGAAGTGTACCTTCTCTACCTGCTGTATGAAGTGTACCTTCTATACCTGCTGTATGAAGTGTACCTTCTCTACCTGCTGTATGAAGTACCCAAGAAAGGCAAGTTTTCAAGAGCGCAGAGGTCAGTCTTAAGAATTGTATTTTATCTGGATCACTTACATGAATGAAGCAGTAGACTATGAGTAAATACTGCCACTTGTGGAAAGAAGTACATGTTTAAATGCAACATCCTTCAAAAAAGGTCAGGGAGCACCAAATGTTTGTATTTTATTTTCCTTGTAAATACAATAAAGACAGTCGCCTTCATGCAATAAAATGTTTGGATTGAATAAACTGCTGCGGAAACAGACTACAGGGTGTGTGGTTTGGTTGATGCAGCTACCCAGGCATAGAAGACATGTAGAAACATGTTTGGTACTTAGTTGTGCTCTTCCCCTCCTTTCAGCCCTGCAGACCAGACTCTGTATTTGTAGGGAGTCAGGAGAAAAGCGCTTTTTCTAATACCTTACTACTATACTGAGGAGTTTACTCCGCACTTTTGTAACAAAGGATATCACTTGTGGATTTGTGTTCTTGGTTCTCATGAGAGTATATCTGCCAGATAACCAAGAACTTGACCCATCTTTCAGAAGAAATTCTTGGAATAGCGTATTGAAACTGTTAATTCACTTGCTTAGATAGTCCTCTAGATCGTGACTGTGCATCTGGTGTTGTGCACAACGGAGCAGCCGCACTAGCCTCTGCGTCTGTATCGGTGACACCAATACACAAATTCAGCGCTGTGGTCCTGCGTAAATGCTGTGCTGCAAGTCCACTCATTCTCATGCACAGCACTGACAGAGGTTTCACTGAAAACATTTCAAAAATGATTTTGCAACTTAAGAAAACATACTTCAGCAATTACCATTTCCTTTACCATGAAACCAAATTCACTGTACATTACAGCTTTAAAGCTGAGATCTAAGGTTCAGATCAACTCTTTAATCCTGACTGTGGCTTCGGGTACTTCCTGATATTTATGAGAAATGCTCCAGGCCTGCAGCTGGGCTTTGAACAAAAAAATAATGAACTTCGTTGACTGAAGAAAGTTCTACACTGTTTTAAAGAAAGTTAAGCTGTGACATTTTTTAATCCAACACTAAATCACATAGCCCAAATTCTCTGCATAATTCAGGAATGTTCAGAGCAATAAAAGGACAATTAGATCAAACTGGGTTGCTAAATGAGCTGAAACCAATCTATCTAAACTTGAGAACTCTTGCTAGTCTCTCTCCTGAAATACGTCCCATTGCTTTTTGGAAGAATACAGTATTTTACTATGTAATACCTGAATCAAAAGACTGTTTCAGTTCTACTCTAACATACTCCATACACTAATTCGCCATCTCCTCTTATTACTTAAAAATATAATAATAAAGGACTGCATCTTACAGAATTTCATACTTATTTATACAATACACTTTACAAATCTAATTATAGTATTAACCTCTGGAGGCCTTGCTCCTGTCTATTTAATGTGACCTCTCCATTTAATGTGGCTATTTATTGAGAACTTACGTCAAATCACTTCTTGCTCACTTCGCTCAGGATTTGGATACAAATTAAATGTCTGCTAGGACTGATGTGAATTTCTAGTGGGCAGAAATTAACAGAGAATAGAGTTAAGCTGATACAGCACAGGAAATTTTGGCAGGGCTATGATGGTTTGTATGTAAGAGGCCATTTTCTCTTCAGGAAAAGAGGGCTCAGGGCACAGTCTGACAAAACAGGGCTTGGAATGAGCAGTGATGATAACTGCAGTGATTAGATACCCTGGTAAACAGGGAACACATGAAACAGAAAACAGTTTGCTTCTGTTGAAGCAAAACACATTGTTGTCACGGGGAACAGGAGAGTCCTACACAGATTCCAAGAACAGAGCGAGTGATGTTTTAAGAGGAGAGTTACAAAGAATAAGGGCTCAGACAAAAGAAGTAAGGATCTGAAGGAAAAACGGAAATTAGGGATGAAAAAAATAGACTAGAGAACAGCAGAGGAAATACAAAGTTGAAAAATATATTTTCCCTCTTCCTGAGAGAAAATGCTTGCATTATATTCGTTATGCAGCGAGTCGGGTATTTTCTCCTTCGTAGCAATTTTTTTCCATAACATGCCTTTTGCTTTCTGTTTTGGTATGCAAATACTAGTTTCCCTGCGCCCCATACTCTAGCCAAGGCAGTAAGCAAACCAGGCTCCACTGTGGAGGCAGATCAGTTCCTCTAGCCCAAGCATATTTATAGTAAATTAAATGTGACATTAAAAACTTGCATTGGGAAGAAGCAAGACACTTAACTCATGAGATATTATTTCGGATAGTAAGTCAGTCTTTAAAACCTTGCCTCTCTCACTTTAGAAAAAAACTAATTAAGAAGGTAAAAACACTGTGGTCCAGATTCGTGAATACTTAATACCTACCACAGGAACTCCAGTTTTAAAGTTTATTTTTGAGCAATTCCCATTTGAATTTTTTTAACAAATATTTAATAAGATTCAGGAGCAACATGTTGGGCTTTTTAAAATCCAGCCTCACGTATGAATTCCTGAGTTCTGTTGTGAAGTGTTCCTTATTTTTTCTTGCTTCATCACAGCAGACAATACTTTTTATTCTGGTGTCTTGCCGTATTGCCTTTTCTGGGGCTAGAACCAAAAGAGCTATCGATACCCGGACTTGGTGTTACAAGACAGACATGAAGGTAAAAGTTCAACTTCCATTGCTAGGAGTTTGCAATACACTTAAACATTACACTAAAGGTACCGAAGCAAGCATTTTCTTCACTGTGTGCGTTGGAATCACTTATTTATTTACCATTCAGAATCCCAAAGTGCTGCTAACTACACAAGTTAACAGCTGTCCGCTGGTACAGTTCCTGGCTCCCACCTCCTCAGGCATCTTTTTCCTGTTTATACTTGTACATCAAATGGGCCTTTGGAAAAATCCCCGATTTTCTTTTGTTCTGTTTTCTTTGTTCTGTTTCCATGCGGTCTTTTCCCCTTTGGAGATGACATGTATGGGAAATGGCTTATTGTAGCAACAGGAGGCAGAAGGCAAAAACAATTGCATCATGGGTAACACAAACATCAAAGTGCAAGCCAAGTAGCTGTGAAAAAATTATTTCATGTGTGATATTTTGACGTGTTGAAGTCCAGCACTGGTAGGCTTTTTGGCAACACAGAAAAAATACAATGCAAACAGTTACCATTTTCAAAATCTTGTTTTTCTCAGTGTTTCTGAGAAACCAGCCAGGACTAAGGACGCGATGCACCTGTTGCAATTGGTGCATTGCCATTTCCACATTCCCGCTGACTGTGAAAATTCATTAAGCCTACCTGTAGTGTCACAGTTTTAATTGGGCTTGAATTGCTAAAAAAAAAAAAAGCAAGTCTGAAAGACTGTGAAAACCAAATTGGAACCTATTTTTCATTAAGTACTAATTAACTGTCTGACAACCCGTGTATAAAAATGGGGGTGCTTATTGTTGATGTTTATTTTCACTTGATAAGGAATTGCTGTAGGTAGCCAGCCTGATTAAGTACTTTTAACAACTCCCATCTAAAGATAATTAAGTTCTGCAGTGAAATGTAAGGAATTTGGCATAAAAAAATAAACATTAAGTATGGCTGTATTTTAAATGAATAAACAAACATAACTGTTTCCAACACACACGTTCTGCTTTCTCACGATTTATGTAACGTAAATGACTTTGACAACATCTTTATATTCTGTTTATCTTTAAATACTACTGAGCCAAGAAAATCTGCATATTGTGTTTCTGCTGCTTTAACCCTCTGACCCACTGGAGAGTTCTGCAGGCGACAAAGCAATAAAAGTTCCCACTGTGGGTGAAGAGCCCATGGCAAGCAGTAATCAGTGCTCTTAAAAGCACTGAACGTGCCCCATCTAAGTGTAGGTATTGAGTTTGTTAAATGTTTATCCAGATTTATATGTGAATAATAAAAATCACATGCTAAAAGCACTTCAGCTATCTTTAAGCAGCAACATCCACATTTTCGTAGTTTGAAAGCTCTTCTTTTTAACTTGTAAAAGAGAATCTGGCTTCCTAAGTGGGTTGCTACGCTGACATCAGTGAGAAGCACAACAAAACTGGCTTTAGGGACAAACTGAAAATCTAAATCAGGGATATTTGTATTATTTACATTAAGTATTAATGTTAACACTGGCACCCACTTCTACCTGGAATAACAGAGAACAAGGAAAAGGAACCTTATCCTCTATTCACTGCAGGTACCTAAAAAATTGTAAATGACCTCATGAGATCAGACTGGTCTTTTATAATATAAAAGTAAGATTTTAATTATATAATGTTATCTCTTGTCCCTTGAAGTCAGTGTCTCCAGATGCATCACAGCCATCTGATCTTTAAAGCGAAGGCATGCTTAAAAACAACAGAAATGTGCGCTTGAGCCTTGGTGCTGTCTAGACACCCTGTCTTTCCACCGAAGCGTGGAAGAGCTCGCAGAGAGTCAATTCCCACTTAAGGCCACTTACTTCCAATTCATCAGATTTGCTAGTTCTGTTGTGGAGTATCTAAAATACGAGTTGTGGTTCTCTGTAGCAGTCATAGCAATTGAATCAGCCTTGGTACTTAGAAAAAGGCTCTTTTTTCCTTCTATCTGATTGCTAGTCTGCTGAAGAACGTATCTCAGTGGAAGGATGGTTGCTCATGTTTTGAACTGTTGATGCTTAGTCGGATTGCGTCAAGTCATTCCCGCCGAGTTTCCATGCTGTGCACGTTGCGTCCATTGCCAACAGTTTCTGTCTATATTCTGTGCATCCCCGGAAAAGAGCAGTAAGTTTACGCGGCGGCGTTGGAAACGTTGCTGACAAACGCAGCCCTTCACTGAAACAGCTTAGGGGTTTTATTTCTTGCTTTACTGCTCCACCTTCTGGTTAACTCAAATTTATTTTTCAAGCAAGAAGTGGGACGAGGAATAAATACATTTTAGCGGGAAAACCCTCCTCTCGCAACGGTGACAAACATCACTGAAAAGCCCGGTTTTGCCAACGGCCGCGACACCCGGGCGCGGACACCTGCAGGGGGCGGCGGTG
>NW_008824445.1:2015372-2037514 GCF_000699105.1 Pygoscelis adeliae
GGCTGCGAGATGGCTTTGGCCCTAGCGGGAACAAAGTCGTCTGGCGTCGTCAAGAGGACGGCCTGTTGCGTATCGCTGGGGTGGGAGCAGAGCCCCTTCGCGGCCTGGGGGCAGGCTGAGGTAACGCCGAGGGCCCGGCAGGGCTGGCGGTGGAGGGGGGGGCTCCTCCGGGCGTGGATTTTGGCCCCGCAAACTGCTCCAGGCTGGCGGAGAGGTCAGGGCCGAGCCCACGTGGAAGGGAAGGGTTGCTGTGGGGGGAGAGGATGGACAGGTCTCTGGGGCCAGTTTGCATCATGGGGGAGCTGACCAGGTGGTCAGGGTCGCTGTGTGCTTTGGGTGAAGTGTGCGCCGCTCCTAGAATAGCGTAACAAATTAGTCTGAATTGAGTCTCAAGTGTAACTTGAAAGTAACATCAGTAGGCCCCGAGTTATACTTGGCTGAGGTTGGAGATTGTGCCATGCTCTCCAGTCCAGTTGACTTTCTTCACAGCTTCAGAATTTGTGGTGGGATGTGCCAGTAGGTTCAAACTTGACTATAAGAAGCTGTAACTTCCCCACACTAACTGTTGTGGCTGTGCTAGTGTGGCGATCCAAGAGCAGGGAAGTTTGCGGAGGAGGGTATATTTTGCTGAACCAGTTGAAGTTAAACAAGGGCAAATGCAATACTGTCGCTCATAATATTGGAATAAGGATGGGGAAGGAGAAGATTGAATGCTAATGCTGAAGGTGGTTTGTCTTAGAAGAGAAGATGACGGGAAGAGCTAGAGCCAGAGCAAGAGGAAGACCTCCAGGACAGGAGACTGCTATTCCTTCTGTAGGAGCTGCATCTGTAAGTTGGTTCTCTTTTTAATTAGCACAGCTGGGCTGTGAAATGTCATAGCTCAACTACTTCCTATTTTAATATCTGGTATATATGTTAGATGATATATGTGTGTATGTATATATTATGTCAGGTGTATAGTTACGTTAACTCCTTTTTATTAAGGAAATTTTTGTATGCTTACAAACAAGTACTCTGTTGTAATACAGTTGTCATAATAGAGCTAGTGGGAATAAGTAGACGTTTTCGTAGTCTGCTTTGTCCACTGTGATACCCCGCAGAGAAGCAGAACATACTAGGCTGCTGCTGCTGTTGATGCATATTTGGGCAGAACCTGGGTCTGGCAGGTGTTCTGACCTGTTCCTGTTGTTTTTAATTTTAATATCGAGGAATTTCTGCCTCTGCATTTGAACTAGTATTTAGGGCTTGTTTTGTGCATATATACCCTGTTCAAACTGTAGCTTGAAAATGGCTGATACTTTATTTGCAGCCATTGCCACGTACCTGGAGTTTTTTTTAAAGCAGTTCCTCAAATCTGTCAGTTATTAATAATCTTTCATTTGAGAACGTGATTAGACTGGAGGAGTGTTCCTAGTCCATTTCTTGCCAGTGTCAGGTGAGTTTAAATTGTGATAGAAGGTAGTTTACAGTTCTGTTTCAAATAGTGAAAAGCGTCTTGCTTTAGCAGTAGCATTGATGCACCTCTTGGACCTGGAACAGAATTTATAAATCTAGGAGACCTGACTACTTCAAACTTGGTCTCTTTGACTTGAATAGAATTGTTAGCAGAAGTCAGGAGGTGGTATCAGTGTTCTGCTGTGGGTGAAGAGGCAAGTAAAGGAAACGGTGAGGCTTAGGTACTTTACATGGACTATGAATATTGATGCAGTCTGAGTGGCTAAAAGTCCGTTTTGGCTTTTTTTTTTCCCTATGTAGGCTGCCACTGTTCTACCACGTAGACTGCGTGTATCTCCCTCCAAGAGGGTTAGTTCCAGAAGTGTTTCCAAAGACATGTTGAAAAGAGGTTGTGGAACGAATAAGAGGGTTTATATTAGATGTTTGGAAAATGAGGGCTTAGGCATGCACTCTGTCTCAGTTTAAGTGGGAACATAATCTGTGCTGATTGCAGTGGAAGATGGGAACAATTAGCCATGTATTGTAGAAGTGAACCATACCATTTGAATTTTACACTGGACTGATACAGAGGTCTCATAATACACCAAGTTCTTATTACTGAGGTTTTTATCAAAAAGCATTAGTGAGAGTTAAGGAGGTCAGGGGCCTGCCTTTCCTTACTAATGTCCTGACAACCCTGTGATCTTTCTTGCTGCAGAGGTGGGAAAGAGGGTAGGTTGGTCAGTCCCTGGGAAGTCCTTCCCAATGTGGAGACTGCAGCCTCCAAGGAGGATACCAAGAAGATGGGGCTTGGCTCTTTGTAATGGTACATGGTGGGAGGACAAGACACAATGGGCACAAATCGAAGCAAGAATTGTTTTGACTGGATGTAAAGAAAAACGTTTTCATGTTGAGGACAGTCAAGCACTGGAACAGGTTGCCCACTGAGGTTGTGCAGTCTGTATCCTTGGACATGGGATAAATCTCTGAGCAACCTGATCAGACCTCGTGATTGACCTTGCTTCGAGCAGGACGTTGGGCTAGAGACCTCCTGAGGTTTCTTCCAGCCTGAAGTATCTTGTGGTTCTGTGAAGGATAGGGTTGTTGAAAACCCCCTTCCCCACACCCATACAGTGAACCCTATCCCAGCATAATCTCTTGCTTCAGTTTATGACTTGACATGGAGCTCTGCACTGATCCTTTAATGGATGGGAAGGAATATAGTCAGCTCAGGATAGCGGGGCTCAGTGCCTAGCTGTTGGGCTAGAGAGTCCACCTAGGTGACATTGCGGCTTCCTTCAGGGACAAGGATGGAGTATAGGTGAGAGAGGCAAAGCAGAACTGATCTTTCCTGAACTACTTTTATGAATACTGCAGAGAGCATGAAACTTGTGATAATATGCTGTTACTGTGATAGTGCTGGACTCTGATAATTCTCACATCTACTCTTCAGGGTTGCGCACATTCAATCTTTGCAGTAGTGCTTATGGGTATTTACAGACTTCTTAGAGGCTATACTTTTGACAGATCTTATAACGTGTAAAAATAAGGTGGAGACTACAAGAATAGAAAGGCCTGCTTAGTTACTGATCTCGTGTTCAGTGTCAGAACATGCATATGGGAGTCACAAGATGTGCCAAGAGGTCTGAGAGCAGAGGAGTAGAGGAACTCCAGGAATGGATTGCTGGCAGGTTGTGTGACGCTGGTTCAGGGGGTTCCTACTGCTGTGTTGTAGGACAAGACAGAGCCAGGCTGGCTCTCTAGCTCAGGTTTCATGATCATCCTTGATATTGGCCTCTTGCTTGTTTACACTTAGAGAACTTGATTACTCCTGGAGGGACTAACTTGTGGGGCAGACTCCAGTCCAGTAACATGAGACTCTGAATTGTGGGATTGCTCATGGCTGAAGGTTGTGTGTTGCAGTTCTTCCAGGCATGACACTTTTTAATATTACTTATTCGCTAGACACTAAAATTACGAAAGCTGTTTTTATAAAATAAGTAGTCAGCTACTTGAAGTATCAGAGGGGTTGTTAAAAATGAGAAGTTCAGAAATTTTAGTTAGAGCTTGGAAAGAGAAGATTTGCATTTACTAGTAGTTAAATGAATATTAACTTACAAAAAAAAATTTCCTGGATCCTGTTATTTTGGAGTTTGAAGTACAGAGTAATAACACTGCCACTTAATAGAGGAAAAAAGATTTAACTTTATGTAACTGTTACACTTGGGTATTTGAGTATTCTGGACTTGATTACTGACTTCGTTTTGCTGTACTCTTGGAAGTATGCTGTTTCTTCAGTTGCAGCAGGAAAAATTGTTCCCAACTATTGCAGGTTCAACAGACTTTGCCAAGTCAGCCACCCGGCCGTCAGCAACCTCAGCAGCCGCATGTTCCTCCATCAGTATCAGAAGAACCTGGTGGCCGTGGACGACAGAGGGGCCCTCAGAGTGTTCTACAAGGCCAGAACGGGAGAAGGCCAGAAGGTCAGAAAGGGTGAAAGTTCATTGCCCACAAGAGCAAGCGTTTTGAAGAGAATGCAATTAAGATATTCTTTAGACTGTATTTCTAGTTTTTCTTTTCAAAATGAGATCTTTTACTAAGATTTGGAAAAGTTGACTGTACATACCTTGTGACAATAGTATTGTCGTTCTAAGGTGCAGTATAACTGAACCAGGAATTCTGAAAACTACCTTAAGCGTGCTCTACTCCATCTGTACCATCTCCTCTATCAAAATAGTTTAAAACAATGAATTAGAAAGCAGTTGGCAGAAGTAACTGCATGAATACCAATAGTAAATTTCATTTTGAGATTTCATTGTTTTTCTTGAATCTTAATAAGGAAATTAAACTTTCTTACCTATTTCGCATCACAGTGTATTTAAACATTTCGGTGCTGGCTGGAGCTGAAATGAAAGACCTGTCCTCCCTGTATTTGCAGAAGAGATTATTGATTTGAAGGGTTTACATCTTTTTTCATCTGGCCAGTGAGCTGTTCTATTGGCTTACTAGTTCACTGTCTGTAAATCTTAGGAAGCTAATATGTGTTACCTGAATTTACTGCATAGCAAAAGCTGAAACTTAACATTTAATGATTTCTCTTAATTTTATATATGATTCTGACTGTCAAAATTGAATTGTATTTAATTGTTATTTGTATATAAAACCTGATTGTAATTCTTCCTCTTCCTCAAATTTCAAAACAATAGGATTACAGATTTCGGCAGGATTTCAGGAACTGTCTTTAGCAGATAGGGGTGGACGTCGTAGAGATTTCCATGACCTTGGGGTAAATACTCGGCAAGCCATAGAACATGTTCAAGAATCAAAAACTGGTATGTTCAGATTAGACTATAGACATATAAGCAAGTTGAAATGAAAAATAGTCTTGCTTTGTTTCTGCTTTTACTATCCCCTAGAGAGCCAAATAAAAAAAATCTTCATCATGGACTAGAAAGATACAAGTTGCTCCCCATATCTGAAGAGGAACAGTAAGATGACATGTCTGATGCAAAGTGCTTCAGACAGAAGTTGTGTGGCATTTTAAACTGCAACTATTTAGACATAAGTGATGAGCCTTGTATGTTCCTGATGTCCACTTCTTCAAGCAGGACTCTTCAGGACTCTGTAGGTTTGCTTCTAGAAGTTCTGGTTTGTAACACAAATTTGTAAAGATCTCCTAATAAATGTGGAATTTGAGACCTCTTCTGAAGCAACTTTTTAGTTTGAATAAAGTTATATGCTGCTTTCCTTGAGATGAAATCATGCATATGAAAAGAAGCAGAAGCAGGCTGTCACGATGGTCCTGCCTTCTTGCTAGAATGCAGTCGTTGTTAATGTTCTTTGGTGCAGGTTCTGTGCTGATAATAGTTTTGCGTTGCAAGTGACTCTGTGAGACATCACGACAATATAACAGCAACTGTAGTCCGCTTTTGCTTAATTGAACGATAACTGGAGCATGCCACAGGCCCAGGAATGGTAGGGCTTAGTTCTGCTCAAGTCACTTTGGGCCGGAAACAGTTATTTTCTTTCTCACCTGAATTTTCTATCTAGAGCTATGCTGATGATAGATCATGGATCGCTGTACTTAGTACACAGCTCTATTGCTGGCCTTTTGTTTTCTTGTTATAGCTTTGTACAGTTTTCTAGTATAATATACATGCTTTGTATGTGGCAGGATATTTTTGTTTTCTTCTGGGGTGTTGTATTTCAGATAGGAAAAAATGGATAATGAAAACCAAATTAAAATGGGTGATCTGTAATTGTCTGCAATGTATTTTTTGTATTAGACTTGTGTCTTTAGGTCTAAAAGAAATTGAAATGAGACATGAAAAAATGGGAAGAAATACTTTAAGTAAGTGATCTGGAGCTAGTTCTTACTGTTGTGTTTTTTTTTGTTTGTTTGCTTGTTTGTTTGTTTGAAAAATCTTGAAATACTGAAAGAAATGTCATCTTGGCACATATGAATGGGAATGTGGATATCTCTAGTGCTTGATACTCTCTGATAGTTTTTGTTCTACGTTTATGATTCATGTAAAGAAAGATTAATTTGTCCACAAAGGAAGTTTATGTTTTGGTGGAAATCCATCTCTCTAGTACCTGGTACTAACCCTTTGGGAGACAGGTTACTGATCTAAATGCTCACCTCATTTGATGTGAGAGTTTTCCTGACAACTGAAGGAATCACAAAAGGCGGGTGAGTGTCTGATAACACTGTGCCTATGCGAACGTCTCCTGTAGCTTACTGAGCTAGAACAGTTGCAGAACACAACTGACTGCTAATCTTCGTCTGAATGCCTTAGTTTTTTAAAATTTCTCAAAGCTGTTGAATTAATATAAATTGGTAAAATTTTGCAACTACTAAGATGTTTGCCTCTCATTTTAGGTTCTTCGGGTATTATGATAAAATTAACTACAAATTACTTCCGTTTGATGTCTCGACCCCAGTGGGCTTTATATCAGTACCATGTTGGCTATAGTCCTGAGATGGAAGCACGCCGTCTTCGATCAGCTTTGCTCTTTCAGCATGAACAGCTAATTGGAAAGACACATGCATTTGATGGATCAATATTATTCTTGCCAAAAAAACTAGGAAACAAGGTGTGATATGAGAATGGTATTTTTTTTATTTATTTTGACTTGCATTTTGTGATGCCTCTTGTTTCTTACTGGTCTGGGTGAAGTTAAGAGAATTGATGTCCCATGAGCAACATTTAGTTGGACTGAATATAGTATAAGCTAGTTTGCTTTTGTAGAGCAATTTGGTAATAAACTTCTGGTTCTAATGCTTAGGTTCTGCAGGCTAGAATAATCCTCTGCACGGAAGTGGATAGTACAGACAGTATTTTTCCTTTAGTTTTCTTTCTGCTTCGATCTTTTCATAACTTTTGTATTTTAACTCTCGACATAGTTGAAAGGGTGGACGTATTGGGTGTATGTGGCGAGGTTTTGGTAGCTGGGGGGATCTGGGGTGGCCCCTATGGGAAGAGGTTAGGGGCTGCCCTGTGCTGTACACAGCCATTTCCAGCTGGCTTCACAATGGACTCACCACAGACCAAAGCTGAGCCCATCAGCAAAGTTGATGGCACCTCTGTGCATTTAAAAAGGGGGAAAAAATGCTGGAGCAGAAGAAAAATCTGAGAAGAGAGGAGCGGCAGAGGGAAAATGCCATGTACTGATGGTAACCCCTGCCTCCCCCCCCAGCCCTTGTGCCACTCATTGCCTCACTGAAGGGACTGAGTGTAACCAGTGGTGTTAACAGAGGGAGGCAGAGGAGTCTGGAGTGGAGTTGAGCCTGGAAAAGGGAGAGGGGGAAGATACATTAAAACACGTTTTACTATGTGTTTTAATGTTTGTCTTTTTGCCTCCCAGTACCTGAATTAGTAATTAAATATAAATTGGCAATATATTAAGTTTATTTCCTCAGGTTGAGTCTTTTTCCCACAATGGTAATTGGTAAGTGATCTCCCTGTCTTCATCTTGAATTCAGCTGCTTTGGGGATAGCCTCCATTCTACTCTATTAGTTGTCTTCACCCAAATGAACGAAGCATTTTCAGTTGTAGTTTACAGTCATAGTAGAAAATCAAATTCCTGTTTCAGCTAAGTCTTGGATTATTACTTAGTACTTAATGTACAAGTCCAATTCGATATTAATGGAGCAAAGTCCAGATATAGCCCTGTTTGCCTCTAACTTCACTTTCTCAGGTTACTGAAGTGTTCAGTAGGACTCGAAATGGAGAGGACGTGAAGATAACCATCACGTTGACTAATGAGTTGCCACCTACTTCACCTACATGTCTGCAATTTTACAACATCATTTTTAGAAGGTTTGCAGTCCAAGTTATGTCTTTATAAGAAGTCATTCTAAAAATATGACTTAAGTTTTTCCTGTCCAAAGAATGGACTACAAATCAATATTACAAATGTAAATTTTTAAGCTTTTGTAGCTACCGTTACTATGTGGCCAACCACATCTGGCAACATTTTAATGTGCAGTTATATGCATGTTTCTGGCACATGTTAGTGTGAAATGAGTTTATACCTTTTCCCTGAGCAAGCAGATTCACACTGGAGTGCTAGCTGTTGTACGGGCCGTTAGTCCTATCTCTGCCCTCCTTTTGTGTCTGTGGATTTGCCTCTTAAAGCAAACAGTAGTGCAGGACCTTGAACTGGCAAATTACTTTTTTTGCTGTAGTCTTTCCACTTAAACTTGGTACCTGGACTACCTGGTTCATCTGAACTGTAGCTAGTTTAGACTGCTACCTTCAACTGGTTGGTGAAGGGCTGGTTTGTATGCTAACTTACTCTCAACTGATTAACTGTCATTAGTAAGTGTTCATCGCCTTTCTAAATTGAGCTTAATGAAGAGTTCACATTTGTGACTGTTTTATCTAGTCAGATGAACAAAAAATGCAGTTCTGCAGAGGGATGGGACCATGCATAGTTTGATAAACTGAATAATAATGGTAAATGATATCCATATTTCAACTTCTAGGCTTTTGAAGATGTTGAATTTGCAGCAGATTGGACGTAATTATTACAATCCCAGTGACCCAATCAGCATCCCTAATCACAGGTTTGGCAAAAAAGATACTCGGGTTTAGGAGGGATGCAGGGAGAAAGGATGGTATTTTGATACTGCTCTGGTGGTTTATCTTGTAATAAAACCATGGACTTAAAAACTGGTATTCCTGGGAAGCGAGAGACCTCATTCTCCTAACTTAGTTTCTTCTATGTGTAAGATCTCATTACTTGTTACCAGTGTGTCTTCTGCTATTACGTTTTACTCCAATGTCAGAAACCTTGCTTAAATGTCTGTAAGGCTGAGATCTCTGAATACTTTAATTCTAAAGCTCGGGAGTGTCCAGCCTTCATTCTGAAGGCCGTTTAATCTGCCATGTAAATTCATACCTGGCCATACCCTGCTGGATGGGTAGTTCTGGAACTCACCTATTGCTAGCTGTCACGTCTCGTTCCCGTTCGGTGCCAGCGTCCCCTACAATGTGACTGATGCTTCTGGCTAGCCCTAGGCCTATTGTACAAGTTAGTAAGCTTGAGTTTGACTGGGGCCCCATCATATGGCTGTGGTGTACTCCTTGCCATTAACCTAGCCTACATCACCTGGTTGGTGGAAGAAACTGGACAGTGGTCTACTAGATAAACTGTTGGTCTTTTTCTCTTTAAAGTGTCCTGAATACCCATACTCTTTGTATGCAAGATATTTAAGAGTAATAGCATGAAATGGATGTCTTAGGTTTTGAGGCATCCTTTCTTTCACTTCAGTTATATTGCTACATCATTCAGTTAATCTTCTTTTATCTTAGGTTAACTGAAGATACCTGCATGTAAAATACTTTTCATTTTGTTAACTTTCAGGAGCTTGTTTATATTTGGATAGTGGTTTCTTTGTGTCTTGACTGCTTTCTAGTGTCTGGGAAAGTGGACAGAAGAAACCCAAGGGGTGAGAATAGAGATGCTTTAAAGCACATTAAGATTCTGTATGCTCTCTTTTGACAGGTTGATGGTTTGGCCGGGCTTCACAAGTTCTATCCTCCAGTATGAGGAAAGCATTATGTTATGTACAGATGTGAGCCATAAGGTTCTTCGCAGTGAAACAGTGTTGGATTTTATGTACAGTCTGTATTACCAGGTTGAAGAGCAAAGATTTAGAGATGCCTGTGCTAAAGAGCTGATAGGTTTAATTGTCCTTACAAAGTAAGTCTCTTCGGACTCTTGTCATCTTAGAGATCTGTTTATTTATTGGATGTCCCATGTCCTGAAGTATACAATGAAGCATCAGAAAGCATGAAAATGATGTCATTGTCAAGCTAGCAAACTGATCGAGGTGATAGCATTTACAAAAGCAGGAAGTACATACTGGACTAGGTCTGTTTTCATTTGGTTTTATTACAATTTAGCTTTTAGTAGAATTGGTAGCCTATTACAATTGAAAACTTGAAGTTACTGCTGCTGATAGGAGCAAAACTTTCAACTTACATGAGTACTGCTATTAACTTTTTCATCCCGCAGTTCTATTTCTTTTCTATTTGAGTTAAGATTTAAAAAAAAACTGATGAAATTGTTTATTTAGGTACAATAACAGAACATACAGAGTTGATGACATCGACTGGGATGCCAATCCACAGTGTACCTTTAGAAAAGCCGATGGTTCTGAGATCAGCTACGTGGACTACTACAAAAGGGTATGGAAACTTAACTGTCAGTGTATGCGATATGCTTTAACTTGAAACATTAGAGCGTTGTTAGAGGTTTACTTATGATGCGTGCATTTGTAATTAATAATTTTCTTTAATAGAATTTTATTTTTAATGGATACTATGTAATCTGAAAGCAGTAAATAACCTACGCAGCATGATTTGGCATGAGTAGTCCATCCCAATGAGTAGTCGGTCAGGCAAAAATGCCAGGAGGCCTGCACTGATGAACCAGGAGCTCCTGGGAAAACGCAGAAAGGAAGCATAGAGAGGGTGGAAGCAGGGACGGGTAATCTGGGAGCAATACGGAAACATTGTCCCAGCACGCAGGAATGAGGTTAGGAAAGCCAAAGCCCAACTGGAATTGAATCTGGACAGGAATGTTAAAGGCAACAGGAAGGACTTCTGTAAGTACCTAAGCAGCAAAAGGAAGACTAGGGAAAATGTGACCCCGCTGCTATGAATGAGGCAGGGCCCCTGGTGACACAGGATGTGGAAAAAGATGAGGTACCGAATGCCGCCTTCACCTCAGTCTTTACTAGCAAGACTGCCATTCAGGATTCCCAGGCCCCAGAGACCAGGGGAAGGTCTGGAGCAAGGGAGGCATACCGTTGGTGGAAGAAAATCAGGTCTGGGAATACTTCAGCAAAGTAGGCATAGCTAAGTCCACGGGCGCTGATGGGTTGCACCTACAAGTAACTGAGGCAGCTGGCTCATGTCATTGTGAGGCCACTGTCAATAATCTTTGAATGATGGTGGTGATAGGGAAAAGTGCCCGAGGACTGGAGGAAATCAAATGTCGCTCCTTGAAGAAGTTTGAGGAGGATGACGCTGGGAACTACAGGCCAGTCAGCCTCATGTTGATCCCTGGGAAGGCGGTGGAGCAGCTAATCTTGGAAAGCATTTCCAGGCATGTGAACAACAAGGAAGTCATCAGGAATAGTCAGCGTGGCTTCACAAAGGGGAAATCATGCTTGACCAACCTAATAAACTTCTATGATTAAATTGACTGGCTTGGTAGATGAGGGGAGAGCAGTGGATATTGTCTACCTGGACTTCAGTAAGGCTTTTGACACTGTTTCCCGTAAGGTTCTCGTGGAGAAGCTGATGAAGTGTGGGCTGAATGAGCAGACAATGAAGTGGGTTGAAAGCTGGCCGAATGGCCAGGCCCAGAGGGTGGTGATTGGTGGCACGATGTGTAGTTGGAGTCCAGTAACTAGCGGTGTACCCCAGGGATCAATACTGGGTCCAATCCTGTTTAACGTCTTCATTAATGATCTGGATGATGGGGCAGAGTGTACCCTCGGCAAGTTTTGCTGGTAATTTACTGGTGGTAGAATATATGGACAGTCAGCTTAAGAGAAATTAGTGTTGATACTTTTGGTTCTTTGAAACAAAGTTTATGTATGTCTTTCATAGCTTAACTGCCATTGAGGCCTACCACTGTAATTGTGAAATCTTTCTGCACATCAGTTTCAACTCTAAAACAGGATGGGACTTAATGAACTAGAAGCAAAATTTATATTATCCATTCTAGTTCAGGGTGGAGTTTATAAACGATAAATTTTCTTTTATCATTTGTCAAGGCCTTCTTGGCTCTGATGCGATCTCACTATTCTGTTTTGAAATGCTATCCTTTGGATGGTTTCTGAGGTGTGGTTCTCTTTAAGAAAAAGTTAAACTATGAAGTTTGTTTGTTGACTGTCAGCTTGTGTCCCCTTTTTGTGGTGTTTTGTTTTTTTTTCTAAACTAAATTAGTGACTGCTAGACAGACCAACTCGTGCCAGATGCAAGGAAAGGTTGTGGGAGGGTTGAATTTCAGAAACTTCACTTGGAATCTTGTTTGATTCTTGTGATGTCTCGAATTAAACTGCTCTATAGGGCAGGAACCTTTTGATTGCTGAACTAGAATGAGCATCCTAATCTTGAGTTAGATACTCTGGGTGTAACTGCCTTGAGCAAGGCAGAAGCATTGTTTCTGTTGTCTCTTACCAGTCAATAATTTGATGGCACCAATAGAGAGAATAGTGCTTCCCTGTTTAGCCTTTTCTGACAAAACCAGTTTCTCTCCAGTTAGGTGTGCTACTTGAAAAAGGTTGCTGGTTGCTTTTGTTCTGGTTTTGTTTGTTTTAGGAAAAATACTCATTTCCTAAAGTGAGCATTATTATTAAGAAAACTGAGTGTGTGTTATGAATAAACTAACATACAATGTATATTTCTAATACAGCAATATAATCAAGAAATTACTGACTTGAACCAGCCTGTCTTGATCAGTCAGTCGAGGAGAAAGAGAGGAAGCATGATGCCAGGACCTGTGGTTCTAATTCCAGAGCTGTGCTTCCTAACTGGTACTGTAGCATTTTTTCATATCGAAGCATCTGTCAAACCGTAATGCCTACTGAAACTGATATTTTGACAGCAGCCTCTTGCCAAGTTCAGTAGAAATGTTTTATTTGTATAAATGTGAGTTTAGAAACAAGTTTTATAGCTAAAAGATTTGATAATTAAATGAGGCTGAAAAGTTTGAGGGGTTTGGATGTTGCATAGTCTTTACATATGGTGTTCAACACTGGCCTGCTGATAACTTGCAGAGTTTTTTGGCGGTAGAACGTTTTGTTGAAAAAGAAATTTACTATAAATTGCTAATTTTGTAAGATACATAAACATGTATTTTCCTCTGAGATACCCACTTTGCACTAGCAGTACCTGTCCATCTCAGCACTGTTTTGTTTTGCTTTGGAAATGTAAATAAAGAGCTGCATGTCTCGTGTGGTTTCCTCTCAAGTGCAAAAATCCAGATTTTTTTTTTTCTATGCAGATAGGAATGTATGCCCAGGGAGCAACTGAAATCCTTGATTACTACTGACACCACTTTATGTGTCTGCAGCACGTGCATAGTTAATCTGCATGACTTGCAAGCTTACTTTTCTTAGTCCTTAGTCTAACTTTTACTCAGAAAAAGATTTTGCTATTAACAGGATTAACTGAGAAGATGCGTAACGATTTTAATATGATGAAAGACTTGGCTGTTCATACACGACTGCCACCTGAGCAAAGGCAACGTGAAATTGGAAGACTTATTGACTACATCCGAAAGTATGCTACCTTAATATCTTCTGTACTTCTTTGTCATGAAACATTTGTATGATAAACTTCTTTTTTGCAACAAACTTTGGAAATCTTACTGGTTTTAAAAAAGAAAAGTGTCGGCAAGAATAAATTTCTTTGTTTTAATTTAAATCTTGTTTTTAAACAGAGATGACAATGTTCAGAAGGAACTCCGAGACTGGGGTTTAAGCTTTGATTCTAATTTATTATCCTTTACGGGAAGAGTTGTTCAAGGAGAAAAGATCCTTCAATCAGGAAATGTGGTAAATAAAACAACTTCTAAAATCTTCTGGATCTCTTGCTGATGAAGCATGTCCTTAAGGAAGGAAATACTACTTGTTGGTTTATAAATGAAGGATTATGAGTGAGAAAGTTATACGCAAGTCTTTGTCCAAACAGGAGACTCGCAAACTTCTTAAATTGTTTACGAGTTCTGTTTAGAAACACCTGAAGATATTTCTGGCTTGCATTACAATAGCGTCTTCCTTGCAAAACAGTCCCTCTGTCTAAACAAAGTCATTTCAGATACACAAACTAGGAGACTAGAGATGTTTCTAACTAGTTTCCATGTATTAAAATACCAAGGCTTTCAAATGAAAAGCCACTAATTATTTCAGTTCAGTAGACAGAACACATACAGAGTCTGTTTACTCAAAGGTGGGGTGACTCTTCAGTATGAATAACTTAGATCTCAAATATGTCATAGATGGCCATAAAACATTATATATTTGCTCTGTAGTAGAGGTCTTTTTGTTTGTTTTGAATGGATGCTAGATGGAAAAGGGCATTGTACAGTATCTTGATCTGTATAGCTGTGTATTTGGTAAAGCTTTTCTTGTTATTGAAAAGATCTGATGTCTGCTTTATAGTAATACTTGTCTTTTTCTCAAGCAGTTACCTTTATTAAAAAGAAAAATGGGAGAAAAATAAGTCAGTACATGAGCAGCTATGTCTTTGTAGCACAAAAACTGTGCGGCAAATAGTAATAAGTTACCTGGGCTAAAAATCATAAGTATGTTTGCATAATTATGAATGAAACATTTGAAGAGTGTAGGATTTCTTGAAAGGGCTAGATAAAGCTTATTTTAAGTTAGTGACAACAGCAATAAAAAAATAAGTCATTTGTTCTAGGCAGAAGTGTTACAGTCCGTTCGTGAAGTGTGTCAGGAAGTAGTTGTGGTACAGGTTGTTTGGTAGGGTGTTGATTTTCGTTCTCTTGCATCTCTTATTTACAGTTTGATTACAATCCTCAGTTTGCTGATTGGTCAAAGGAAACCAGGGGAGCTCCCTTAATCTGTGCAAAGCCTCTGGACAACTGGTTATTAATATACACACGGCGCAACTACGATGTTGCTAATACATTACTTCAAAATCTGTTTAAAGTCACACCATCTATGGGAATCAGAATGAACAAGGCAACCATGTAAGTGACTTTAGAAAGCTGATGGAAAAGTGATTTTATACTTATTAAGGTATATCTGTTAGCATGCTTAGGCTGTTAAATGAGAAGATAGTATAGTATGTCACACTACTGACTTCTGTGAGATTTTTAGTAAAACAAAGTTGCTTTCAGTATGCAAATTGTTCAGTTTTCTCTAGTGACTGATTTTTCTTACTCATACTTTTATTTGTGAGAGATTTCACTGGGGGTTAAAGCATGCCAAAACCAAACAGTATCAGACATACAGTCATTGAGCAAAACCTTCTCAAGTGGAGCTATATGTAATACAAGAAGGAATGTATGCTTTCTTGCTGACTTTGGACGTATTCTGATTTGTTCTCACTGCAAGTACCTTCCTTTGAGTACCTGTGCTTGCTTTCACTTTGAATTTCATTGCTCTTGGAAGCCTAAGTTGGGGATGATTCCTCTTAATCTTCAAAATGTGTGAATACTGCACGTTTATTAATAGCTATAAATGTGACACTTCATACAGTACTGATGCATAATGAGCATTTTTTTTTTGCTGAAGTTTCAATAGCTGTTAGTTGTTTTTTCTGTAAGTATTTTTTCTCTTCCTTTTCAGGATCGAAGTAGATGATAGAACAGAAGCTTATTTAAGGGTTTTACAGCAGAGTATTACCCCGGACACAAACATAGTATGTATCTGAATCCATAATTTCAAATCATGTTAATCTCTGTAATTGGTGTTTTAAGACTAGTGGGATTCCTTCTCGGAAATAAAACTTTTGGCTCCTGAGTATCTACTACATGCCTACTCATACTCCTGTTCAAGCCCCAGACTAACTATGAGTATCCGCCTGGAAAAGAGCCTTTGTACTTGGTTCTGAAGTACAGACACTGAAACTTTCCAGGTATTTCTTCCACTGTGAACACTTGAATATTTCTCTTGAGCGTAAGAAGCTTTTCCTGAAGAACTACAACTGTTACACAAATCTGAGAATGCAGCTGCTTAAAAACACTTTTTTTTCTTCTTTAAAGGCAGTTTGTGTTTTGTCTAGTTCCCGAAAGGATAAGTATGATGCTATCAAGAAATACTTATGTACAGATTGTCCCATTCCAAGTCAGTGTGTGATTGCTCGCAGTTTAAGCAAGCCTCAGACTGCTATGGCCATAGCAACAAAAATTGCCTTACAAATGAACTGTAAAATGGGTGGAGAGCTTTGGAGTGTTGAGATCCCAGTAAGTAACTTTTTTTAAAATGGTAATGGTTTTCTTTATTGAGCCTTATTTAAAAAGCAAGCCTTTTTTCCCCCAAAAAGAAAATTGAGTATTCTTTGTGTAGTTTGTTTTGTGTCTATGAGAAGAGGTATGAAGTTAAATATGACATAAGGAGAAATTTAATTCAAAATTCAGTGCCCACGGTTTACTTAAGTGTCCTGAAACCATACAGCCTATGTCATGATCTTGTCACACTGCAGGACGGAGATGATAGGTGCTTTGGCGTCTCTTCACGTACTAATACATGTTCTGTATTGATTCCTTTTAAGCTGAAACAGGTGATGGTTGTGGGAATTGATTGTTACCATGACACTTTATCTGGAAAGCAGTCAATTGCAGGATTTGTCGCTAGCCTGAATCAAACAATGACACGGTAAGATTTGAATGCCAAAGGGGGGAAAAAAAAAAGGATCTTTCCCTTAACTGAAAAGTAGCTTAAATATGGTGCACCGTCACAAAAGTGTCCAAATTGATTTACTGTATGTTGTTAATAAGAACTATATATTGTGAATTATTTTTTCCATGGTATTCCTTAAGGAATAGCATTGTCCTTCTTCCATGGTGCTTGGGAGAGGGGGCAAATGGTGGGGCAGAGGCTGGGATGAGTAGAGGGCATCAGGGTGACAGGCTCCTCTCCCTTCAGAGTTGACTTGTGTGAAAGTTTTTTGATTGAGAGGAATTACACGTGGTGGTAAGGTACTTGTATACCACAGGGGCTTTGCGAGGGAAACACTCTCATGGTACACCAACGCTTGCTTGACTGCCTTGACCCACAATAGCCGTAAAGACTAAGTGGTCATAGCCATTTGAAAAATAACTTCATGGAGGTAAGCCTGGGAAATGCCTTGAAGGTCATCTTTTATTTTGTTCTTCCAGGTGGTTCTCCCGCTGTGCTGTTCAAAATCGTGGGCAAGAACTTGTGGATGGGCTCAAAGCCTGCTTGCAAAGTAAGGGAAGGCTTTCTCCTCTTGTTGAGTCAGATCTAAGGAATGATAGTTTAGCTTCCTCAAAACACACCTCCTCGGCTGCCCTGAGGGGGGGAGGTGTTACCAACTTGCAGTTAGATAAAACCAGATTAAAAATACAGTTGTAGATATTGCTGAAAATTAACAGCATTTTGTGTACATTCTTGCATCGATTCCCATATTTCTTAACAATAAATACTACTTATCAATGCGCTTCAAAGAACACTTTAAAGGAGACGGATTTACAGAATGACAGCTCCTTGCTGTGAGAGAGGCCAGCGGAGTAGATAATCTCCTTGGGTTCTTTCTCTTTGTGCCAGTACACAGGTAAACCAGAATTCTTCTTGCAGGAAACATCTGTGTGTCATGATGCATACCCATTTCAGGTTACTGAAAGATTGAGGACCTCAGGTTTCAAAACTTACTGCTCTTTTTCCAGTAATAAAAATTCATTTTTGTTTTGGAATGAATTGTCGTCATAGCTAACAGCTTTTACTCTTTTTTTTGTTTTTTTTAAGCTGCTCTAAGAGACTGGTTCAAGTGGAATAAATATTTGCCCTCTCGTATTATTGTGTATCGTGATGGTGTAGGAGATGGGCAGCTGAATACTTTGGTTAATTATGAAGTGCCTCAATTTTTGGATTGCTTGAAGAGTGTTGGTAAAGACTACAAGTAAGTCTGTTTCCAGCAACCCCCTTTTTTATACTGTAAGAGAAATACACAGCGGGATATAAAAAGTGGTTACAGATGAAGATTGTGTCGTCTTTTCATCCTTATTTATTTTTACTTGAGCGCAGATAACTGCTTTTCTGATGATTGTTTATGTGATTTGAGATACCTAACTTGTAATATAGTAGGAAAAGTCTTCAGTGCACACACCACATGAGTAGTCAATACACGCATACACACACGTGCGCATATACTCTTTAGGCATTCTTGATGCCTCATTAATACTTTTTTTCAACTGGTTGATCGTAGCCTGATTACTGTCACGTGTCCGGTAGGTCCATTTTTTTCTTTCCACTTCTGAAAGGACTAGCTGTTCTCCAGTGGCATACGTTCTGCACAGTTTTCAACACTCTGCTTGAAAACTTACCAACTGCAGTGACTCGGTTTCTTAATCTGCTCTGAAAAATGAAGACATTTCCTGACACTGCAGGCAGGCGGAGCACAAAACAAGTTCTAGATAGAGGAACTGAAGTGCTTACTACTTCTGTTTAGCTTCTGTTAATGGCTTGCTCTTTACCAAAAATACTGTTAAAACACAGTGTTTTCTAGATGAAAAGATGAGGTAGAGAGATAGTAGAAATCAGATCTGTGTTTAGAAGATCCCTTTTTGGTCTGTCTTCTCTCTCCCTATGAAGTTAAATATAAGCTGGATTGGTGAGAAATAGTATCAAAGCTGCACCTGAGACTAAAAATCTAAAGTTATGAACAACATCCTAATTAATCTAAATCAATGAACCACTGAAGACTTATATGTGAAATTAATGCCCTGGAGAACTCTAAAATTGCTTTTAATTTGAAGCTCTAGAGAATCTGCTCCTGAAATACTCTCAGTGCATTTGTTCAGGATTGTTTTTGATTTTTTTCCTTTATTTTCATTTATTTTAGTCCAAGACTTACTGTGATAGTTGTGAAGAAACGAGTGAATACCAGATTCTTCGCACAGTCTGGTGGAGCACTTAAAAACCCACCCCCTGGTACTGTGGTTGATGTGGAGGTTACCAGGCCAGAATGGTAAGTTAGTACAGAAGTCATACTTCTTCTGTTTGCCGGCAGCCTGATGATAAAGGAAATAGATCCGATATTAAATTGACTGTGGGATCAAGAAGAAGAATACTTTCCACACTTCTGTGCTTTTGAAAAGAAATCAGAGTGAATGTGTAGATGAAAGAACTGGAGAAGCTTAAATTTTACAAATTCATTCTGCAATTATTTCATGGTTTTCAACATGTAGTATTTGAATATATCAGAGTATTGTGTATGCTTTAAGTGTCTTGTGTGTTTCACTTTTTGGTGTTTCCTTTTTTGATTTTTTTAAAGGTTTAGCACCGAATGAGTGCCTATTGATAGGATCCCCCAACTGTCCTTAACGGCAATTAAATTCTGTCTGGCTGTAGTTTTGACATTGCGCATAAATTTTATTACTTTGTAAGGGTGCATTTTGTGAGCAAGTGTTGGAAGTATTCTTCGGTGCTTGGGAAGGCGAGTCAGAATTGTGCAGTTATGTGTGTAGGTAAAACATGTACACGGATCTCATTGACTTGACTCGCTTGCTGTTAGTATTGAATGTTTTCACAAGTCACACTCCAGGACACTCAGGTCAGGCGTGTGGGAAACGCAAAGCTTCTTCAGTACGTGATGAAAGGTTTGGCTTTGGTCCAGGGACACTGGAATCATAGAATCACTAAGGTTGGAAGAGACCTCTAAGATCATCGAGTCCAACCGTCAACCCAACACCACCATGCCCACTAAACCATGTCCCTAAGCGCCTCATCTACCCGTCTTTTAAATACCTCCAGGGACGGTGACTCAACCACTTCCCTGGGCAGCCTGTGCCAACGTTGAACCACTCTTTCAGTACAGAACTTTTTCCTCACGTCCAATGGAGGAATGTCCATTTCCTCATGTCCAATGGAGCGCGTAGGGAACAGTGCAGTCTTCTGTGGCGGTGCAGAGTTCTGACAGGTAGTTTTGCCTGCCTTTTTTTGTCTTTTACCAACTCGCTGCAGGTGTTCCAAGCGTTGCGGTAGGTGACAAACATCCACATGTGGCTCGGGGTGCTAGGGTAAATGAGGAGCATAAGCTAAGTACGTGTGCAGGGCGGTTATCAGGAGGAAAGCTGTGTATGAGATCTCCATGGTCTTAAGACCTGTTCCATATAATAAGAGTATTTACATTCTTCCAGATCTCCTGGCCTTTCAGAAACGGATCGTTTTGTGACCAAAGCATAGGCATGCTTTTGGGGTTTACTCAATATGCATAAAGTGACTTGAAGAAAATAAGTGAGACAAATTTGTGGGGATTTGCGTTTTTCTAAGAAAAGCAGCCCTTTCTGTACCAGACTTCCTGGGTTTTTTTTTTACTATTACAGGTATGATTTCTTTATCGTGAGTCAGGCAGTGAGAAACGGTTGTGTTGCACCCACTCATTATAACGTAATTTATGACACTAGCAAACTGAAACCAGATCATGTACAACGTTTAACCTACAAACTTTGCCACATGTACTACAACTGGTCGGTAAGTATTTCCTCTGGGAAATGATAATATTTTTCTTCTAAGATAGTGCGTCTCTGTGCAGTAACAACCCACAAGAAGGTAGAAAAAGATATCCTTAAAACAGCCATGCAGATCCAAAAAGCCTGTGAGTATGCCTCTTGACCTAGAGTGGTGGTCTGAGAACTAGACATTTTACAGTTATGTGATCTCTCTGAAGTCTGAAAATTACTTTAATCTTTATTCTCACCAGAAAATACTTGTTGTTTTGAGTATTGTTCCCAAATTCTATGTCAAAAGCAAAACTGAAATGATTACTTCTTACCTGCAGAAATACTTACTTCTTTGTGTGGAGATGGAACCCTGTTCCTCCATTTCCTTTGAGGCATCTTCCGTTGCATACCAAGATCAGCACACAGGCAGCTCACGCCTGAGCTGCGCGTTACATGTGTCAGTTTAGTAACCATAAATACTGCACGTGACTTACCCACGTCCCACCTTGGTGCTGTGAGATCCAGCATCAGTGGGGGGGGGTTAATGTGTTCAGGGTATGTAATGTTGTTTTCACAAATCTGCATAAACTACAGGGAATATAAATTTTACATGTATCCAAACTTCTGAATTCCAGGACTCTCCTTGTTACAGTGAATGCACGCTTATTTAAATGACTGGAAAATAATTCCTCTTTTTTTTTTTTTCTTCCTTCTGCAGGGTGTTATCAGAGTACCTGCTCCTTGCCAGTATGCTCATAAACTGGCTTTCCTTGTTGGTCAGAGTGTTCACAGAGAACCAAACCTGTTGCTTTCAGACAGACTTTACTATCTTTGAAGTCGAGTTACCAGCAAAAAAAAAAAGTGTAGTTCCTTTCTAGGGAATGTAGAATTGTCTGGGGGTTTGTGTGGTTTTTTTGTCAGGTTTTTTTGGTTGGTTTTGGTTTGGTTTTTTCTCCTTAAGAGACATGTGCATGGGAGAATGAGTATGTGCCGTTGTGGAACTTTATTTTTATTGTAGCAGGAAAAAACTTGAGATAGCAGGTCTGCATTTTGACTAGCTCTCTGCTTGCTATAAAAACTATATAAGAATTTATTTTTTTTAATACTTATTTACGGAAGTGTTTCTGGGATTCTTCACAAGCGATTATCAGTTCTTATTTTTATTTTTGTTTTCGCGAAGTCTTAAACAGGATTAATTTTAGCACATGATATATATGGTTATGCGGATCAAAACCCAAACTTCTCCAGTTAGCACATTACACTTTTAATTTTCAAACTGCAGTTGTTGCTTCCTTGTTTTTCTTGGCTGTTAAAATGAGGGCAAAATTTTGTCTCCTAAACTATTTCATATGTTAAAGAGGCTATCGGCCGTTCCTGGTTAGCAAGGCTTTGTTTTGAGATTGCCCAGTGCTGCAAAACCTGTGGAAGGGTTTGTAATACCTGCCCTTGTAAGCGATTTGCAGACCAACGAGAGACAGTGGTGCTCACCCGCGTCTCCCTAGGAGTAGAGGGAATGAAGTGGGACTTTTTCAAACTGACGTAGCCGAGGAGGAAGTTCTGTGTATACCAAAGCTTCAGGAACGAGCGGCAGCGGCAGAATTATTTCTGTATCTTGTCACAGCTATAGGAACACCTTTATTATCTCAGGCTACGGTATTCTCTCCACAAGAAGCGGTGGCTTTGTCTAAGCTTGAATGCTGTTATGGGGCCTGCGTGACTCACAATGGACTATCCTACAGACGTGCTTTTTCTTAGTCTTGTAACTTCATCTTTACTACACAGTGTGAGTAAACGGTTGGTTTAGACAACTGCAAGTTCGTAACTGGAATGAACTAAATTTCTGGGTTGACATTGTTTAACTGCATGCTTGTTAAATGAGAAAAATAATTTCCGTCAAAGAATATCAGTGCACTGGTGTGCAAAAACATAGAGAGTGTTACTATTCATGGGGTCTTTTTGGTTGTGCAGGTCCAAGTAACAGGAAGCGCTTAGGCCTTGGTTTGTATCGTGCTTCTAAGACTTCAATTGG
>NW_008824445.1:2037531-2070041 GCF_000699105.1 Pygoscelis adeliae
TTATAGAGCAAATAGCAGTTGTGTTGATGGAAGTTGATTTCAGATTTTTGCATTACCAGGCACAGAGTCAAACTACTGCATATGGAATTACTTGGACTGGCGGTGGTTTTCTTTAACTGACTTGTTGTGAACCTTGTTCCTCTTCTTTGCGAGATTTAAATAAAGTTGTTGCTGTAATCCTTGCTGGTTTGATCGTGTTAGATGTACTTGTGTACAGACTTCAAGACTGGGCTTTGGGCATACTGTGTGACACGTGCTGGAGTAACTCTAACCATTCTTTACCTCTGGAAAGCTCCTGGAGTCTTGCGTTTAGATGAGTCTTTCTTCTACGGAAAATCTCAGCAGCTGTCAACAGTTCTGAAAAATGAGGGAGCTCTGTGACTTGTATTCAGTTCAGGTTTTTTTCTTTCCCAGGCTTCATTACAATTTCATGTGGCAGAAGAGAGGCATAGGGGGGTTTTGGCAAATATTTTGGTCCTTCTGATGTCACACAGTGGTAGCTTTCCCTATTCACTACTTAGTACTTCGTATTTCTTCCTGGTTACCCGTCGCTTATTTATACCTGTCGGGGGTATTCATTCTGCTCTGGTTTCTGTCATTTGAGGTCGATAGAGAAGGAGCTCGTGCAGCTGCTTCCTTCGTCAGCTACGGAAAGGTAGGAAATGGTCACTGCAGACTGTTCCTTCTCCACGTGGGTGCAGTGTTTGAACGTGTAGCTTGCACCGTTACTGCATGCTTAACAGTCGCTCCCTGGGCGTGGATCTCGCCATTTGTGTCTAATCCTTTAGGGAGGGAGGGAAGGCTAACACAAGTATCAGGCAGCTGATACAGTAGATTCATGAAACGTACTGCACTCTACAAAATATCAAATTATTTATTTATATAAAATATAATACACAACAGTTGTACACATGCACACACCCACACAGTACTTTACCACAAATTTAGGCCAGTTATTTCCTTTAATTAAATGTTATAATCTAGCACACGGTATCTTACAGTAATTTACATTGTTATCTGAAGACACAATGGGGAAGCTTTGATCATTCATTTATAAACCTTCCATAAATTACAAAAAGAAAGGCAGTCTGAAAAGTATGTATAAACAGTAAAAACAATTTACAAATGGACAAGAATTACAAAATAGTTAACAGCCAATGACTGCCATCAATGTGTAAGATTGTTTGTCTTGAGATGCCAATATTGCAATTAATATTTGATTATCACCCGTTGCAGCCTTTTTACTGGCTACGGCTTGTGTATGTAACACAGGTTTTTTCACTTTTTACTTTAGACATGCACTTTATCTTGAATCTGACATCAGCAATATGAAAATGCCTTTTAACTTAGGCCTGTACCTCCACAGGAAAAAAAGTTGGGGAGTAAAGGGGTTTTGTTGCGGAGTTATTTTGGTGGGTTGTTTTTTTTCTTGGTGTCCCCCCCCCCCCGGTAATTTAGAACAGTGAACCAGGAACTCCAAAGCTGGAGGTTGTACGGTTGAAACTGGGTGGTGAGTCTCTGAATAACTTACACTGTATCTGATTTCAGCTTCGTGAAAAGGTTGACAAAAGAAATCAATACAAGGGTTTTGCTTTGGAAAAAAAAAAAAAAGAAGCCAAAACCAAAAAGAAAGCATTTTTCACAGCACTTTCAAACTCCCAGGAGCTACATCAGACATTGAATGGAGTCGGTAACATAGTACTTGATCTTAAATTACCATGTTTTAGGGAAGATGAAGACAGTTGAATACACAGTACATACAAAGTATACGCTGTATATTTATTAGACAGTACAAATCATTGTGCATTAATAAGGCAAAACATCAAGGCTGATTAAACTAGGAGTTTCAAGACCATTTTCGTTTATGATAAAGATTAGGTACAGTGGGGTGATCTCCCTGAACCAGGAATCAATGAATAGAGTTTTCTTCCCCCCACTCGTGGTTAAAGGAGACTAAAGGCTGAGATTTATCCAGTGGAGTTGCAGGTGTTGAGTTGACTTCAAATAAAACCATGTTCTTCTGGTCTTAATCCCACAAATTTTTTTTTAAAGAAAAAAATATTTGCAATAACAAATCCACTTCCTTTTTTCTTGCTGTTTTGAGTAAGCAATTCGCATGATTCTATTGATGTCAGAGTTAAAAATGCAAAGGTTTGGTAAAGTTGTACTGCATAGTCATGAAAGCCCTAGTTTTGACGTTTAAAATAAAAATACACAGACTGGAAGCTTTACAAGTTGTCCAGGAGTACATGAATCATTTCACTGCACCAAGCTTTTTCAGCAGTTTCTTCCCTTTGGAAAGCAGCCCCTTTTTCTTTTTCGAGGACATATCCCTGCCTCTCCCGGGACTACCAGAACCCATAGGTGACGTAGGTGACCCAGAATGGAGATGAACTGTGGGGGATGGTGCTCTCCGTGATGTACCTGTATTCTCAGGAGGAACCTATTAGGTACATTGTTATGATTTATTGAATGCTTGAAAGCTTAAAAGCTATTATCATCAAGAAAGTTGGTAACATCACTTGTCCCATTACCCACTTAAACTAAAGGGCTGGTTCCTTCCTTCTTTGTGGCTTAAAATACCGTATGGGCTTACGGAAAATGCATAAATTTTGGGGAAAAGTATAGACAGTAGAAAACACTCCAATACAGTCCTGTTTTGATTATACTTTTTGAAGGAACGAGTTGGATTTGCCATAGTTCTGGCCACAAAAGCCACAGAACTGGTTTTGGTTTTGCATTTCAGTACTCTGACAGTACAAAAATGAAGAGGGATGCTTTTAGCTATAGATTTAAGAAAAATAAACGTGTGTGTTAGTTACTACAGATTAGCAATCTATAGAAGCCAAACTGTTTTCAGAAGAAATTACTTAAAATGCTACATGATCACTTATTTTTTTAATGTCCTTTACATGCCTTTTCTTTAAAAGTGGCTAGCAAACTTCATGGACATATTTGAGAAGATGGCACACTGGCTTAAAAAAAAAAGAAAAAAAGGAAAAAGAAAAAGCTAAAATGAACCTTAATTGCAATCAAAGAAAGCTTAAAGACCCTGACTGCTTGATGTGTATGCTGCAGCTATGAGGTTGCTGAATGAAGGTGAATACTTGTACGATAGTTAGATGATGGCATTCCTAAATATTTTAAACGGCTATTTTTTTCAATCATCAAAAAGACTTGAATGAAAATGCTAAAGCTACTTATAGTCAGCCTATCCTAACTACTAAAATGTGATACTATCCATTAAGATGATATTTTCATAGGAGAATCCATGCCTTAGGGACCCCTGTTATCTTGTAGTTCAAGTTCAAACATCAGCAATTTACTGCTTGTTGTGCAACAGTGAGTTAAGCAAAGGGGCTTCAAGCCTGCTTTGATTTTAAATCAAGGTCTAATTCTAATGAAAAAAACCAACTTGGTAAAGCACCCCAACGTACACCTGAAGATACCATATATTTAGTCTAATGCATTCATTCAGTGAGCTGCATGTTTCATACTGAGACTTTTATTGCATTGGTAAACCAAACAGTTGCTAGTATTTCAAATGTGCACTTTCTAGGAAAAGCCGAGTGAATTGTACCGCATGAGGGGATGTTTTCAGAATTGTTCAATAGTTGGTCTTAGGCAAACTGGGGTATAATCGATCATGGAAAGCACATCTTAAGGCAGGCAATTTGTAGCTATATTTGAGTGTAATGAGTTTCAAAACCAACTATACCCTTGTAAACTACCGTACGTTATCAGCTTACGTTTCTTGTGTGTGTTCTTTAAGGGTTGGGGTGTTGTGCTTTTCTCTCGATACAGGAGCTTGGCATTTTTCCATCCCGGGTTGGCTAACAATGCAATATGCAGCTTTTCTTTGTAGGGTAGTTAGACATCAAGCTCTCCTTTCTATGTAAACATAAACACTTAGCTCAGGAAGAAATATGCTCCAAACGTTGACCTTCATAAAGTGAGGTCTAATTGACTTATTTTTAAGGATTCCTTTTCAAAGGATTTGTCTCCTAAAAAACTAAATTGACTTGATTAGAGATAGTAAAAGCATACAGCCTGTTCTTCTGTGGCCAAGGATTTCGGAGACATATTTCTTTTTTTTTTTTTTCCCCCACAATTAAGTTTCAAGACTTGCATTAGATAGCCAGGTAGCTTTAATTGAAATCTCTATTGGTATCTTCAGTTGCTCACTTACGTGAAGGCTACATTGCCTTATTAAGGTGTGAAATGAACACTCTTCTTCTGTTTCCAAGCAGATGAGCAAAGAAATAAAAATATATATAAAATATATAATATATAAAAATATTGCAGTGATGAAACAAAACCAAAAATGAGATACTCTAAACATGATTAGTCTTTCATAAAAGAGAAGTCTCTGGGCAATTAACTAATGCCAGTTGGAATGGGACGTCATAAGGATTAAAAGATGAACACTGTCAATCAGCTGCATCGACAGTTTGTATTTAAAGGAAGGCGTGTACCAGTCTTTCCTCCACGAGAACTTTTGCTTTCATCTAGGTAGTGCACGTAGTAGGAGTAGTTTAGAAGCATTAGGAAGTAACTACTTTCACCAGGGAAAAGCTGTTTAAACTCAAAATATAATTGAAGGTACTGCAATGACTGCGATCAAATGCTAAATTTAGTTTCTTCATTTACAAATGTATCGAGCTAGCGGAAGGCTAAGTCAAGTCACTTTTCTTTAAGTTTATATATTTGAAAGTTAATTTTAAATAGGCAAATGGATTTAAAACGTTAAAAGTAATGTCTAAATTATATATGGGACAGAATGAAATGGAAAATAAAAACTTTAAGTTTTTCTTATTCGGTTGCTTACCCTTTTTGCTTTTGTACGCATCGGTGTATCGTGAACGTATCGCGAGGGTGCATCCGATAGATAGACTTCAACATCATCAGGCACTTCTTCAAGAAAGTTGGAAGGAACCAGCCCCTTTTGTCCATTAAGTTCACCCTGCAACATGACAAAAATTTCAGTGGATGTTGTAATTAGAGCAGATGTAGGTTCTCAAGAAGGTAAGGAAATACTTTTGACTATTTCAAAGCCAGTGAGGAAGAGGAAATATCCATCTAAGGTCACTTGGGACCTTAAGAGTGTACACGCTTTTGAAGATCACAAGAGTGAGCGTGTGTAATGGAGAGCAAATGAACCCCGGTGGTGGTTCTGCGCAACGGAGAAGTGGGAAGTGGATTCCCACGGAGTTTCTCGACTTGGGTCCTTAGGACTGCAGTGCCGCAGATAGGCGTGGTGCTAGGCTGCACGACCTAAAGGCGCTTCGGAGGTGATCACCGTATTCCTTTGGGTCTCAACAGGGGTCATGTCTAAAATGTGTCTGAAAGAGACAGCTGGGCCTGTTTTCTATGGCCAAGACACCGTGGAAATGGAAGACGCAAGTTCAAGATGCAGCTGGGCAGCTACTATCGACCTGAAGAGAGTTCAGCTGGGCAAGCGATGCTGGCATATTGTCTCCCCGATTAAACTCTTCTCAAAGGAAGGACAGAATACTATGATCAGTTAACTAGTGCTCAGAAGACTACTGAACTATTTTATTGGTTTATTTTAATCAAATAACCCTTTATCATAGGGACAGGCTGGACCTCGGTTTTTCTCCCACATGAAATGCCTTACCCATTAGAAGTCATTCACATGTTTGCACAGATACATGTGTGATCAAAATACACGTTTTCAGCAAACTGAGGCAAATACTACTTACAAAATGCCAGCGGCAGCTCTGAGCTGCGTTCACAGCAATCCCCAAAAACCTGTGCTGAAGTGGCAAGCATGAACCTTCCTCGGTGCCGTACGATCCCCTCCAGCTGAGGGGGGAGCTTCTCGGGTTCTGCTACAGTCCGTGCAGCAGCGGGAGCCGTGAGGCCGGGTTCGTGTCCCGGCTCTCTAACAGGATGTCGGTGACCTCAGTCTGCCAGGTACCAAACGGGGGGGGTGATGCTAACCCCATCGTGACGGTGCCCCCAGGCGTGCCATTTGGGTTGACGTTTTTGTTAAATTAGGATCACGGCTGTTCCCACAACACGACAAGCTGGAATTGTGCCCCGAAATCCCCCCCCCCAGGCTGTCATTTAATAATGCACGCTAGTGAAGAGTGTTCTAACGGTTTGTAGCAGTTTGAAGTGACTGAGCAGAAGCCAACTTACATAGTAAAATCCATCTTCATCAATTTCACCAAAGACAGTGATAATGTCCCCTGTGCAGAATGTCAGCTCGGCCTGCAGAAAAAGGAAGGCGTGACAGTGCATGTTCTGTTAGGCAAAGGTTAACAGTTTCTTTCTTAATTGTAAATCCAGTAATATTTTCCCCTCCCTTTTATGTTATGACACGGTTGATGAAACCACGTTGAACTTTTAAGAGCAAAACCTTTTTCTTTTAACTTATTTTTTCTTTTGCCTGCTAAACCTGGCACCTCTCCCACTAGGTTCTAGACACCCACAAGACTAGCTGCGACAAACGAGCTGAGTGCAACCAGACCTTGGAGAGACTCGGAACTCATCTGCGCGAAGCCTTGAACAACCTGAACAAACGTTGAAACGTTGAACTATGTGACTTCAGCGGTCCCTTAGAGGCAATCCTTCTGTGAGGGGGGAACAAGGCGGAGGGGGGAGGGACATGGTTCGGGGCCATGCTCTGTACTGAGCTGAGCGCTAGGACTAACGGGTACGGGAACAGCCAGGACTGCTTTTCCTGAAACACACAGTTCCTGAACTAAAATTGTGGAGCTGTACTGGATTCTGTTCAATAAAGGCTTCATAACAGGCAGCTCCAGCCCCTGATCTGCAGTGTACTGGGCTCTTTTTAATTGCCTGTGGTTTAAATGTAATTCAATTCGGGTTTTTTTAACTTAGTTTTAATTTCCTTTGGCCGTGGGAAAGAGCGAACAAATAAACTGTTTGCAATAGATCAGGACAATTTATTTGATTTGTTGCCCAGCCTACTTCGAAACACCATAATTTAGAACCAGATTTGGTTCAGTGAGAAACGTTAAGACAACTCTGGCTGAGTTTTAAAGCATCGAGTCCTGCGTATTTCAAAATTCACTTTCTTCTTTAAAAAATTCCAAATTGTTCTACAATTCACCAGTTAAAAAAAGCATTTTAAAGAGTAACTGAGGAAGCTCCTGGGGACACTATTTTTTGAGAGCTTTGAGTGTACTCTGACATTCTCACCACAATGCATATATAAATGAAAATTGCATCAAATCCTGACTGAGGGACTTGCAGTGTAACATCAAAGACAACGTAAAAAGCGATTCCATTGCTGCTGCTGACATAGGCAGGGATGGGAGACTGCACGTAGGTAAACGGAAGATAAACCCATAGTGAAGACCCAGCTAACGGTCAGCTGGTTTTTTAAATGACGATTGAGCTAATGCTGAGCTGTTGTTTAAGATATCCTCACATTGTTATAAAAAAGGACTGCAGACAAGACGTACGTCCATGAGAGCTCAGATGCATCAATTAAGAGAACGAAATACAATATATGACAAATGCTGTTCTACTGTGCTACACTGTTCTGGTTTGGGCTGCGAAGGAGGGTTGAGTTTTGGAGGGGTTGTAGGGGGGCTTGCAGAGCTTTGAAAGCACGCTGCACTACCAGCTTGTCGGCATGAGCTAGGACACGTCTCAAAGTAGTCATATTCTTACGTGGAAACGTACAACGGAAATTTGAAAACAATGAGTGGAAAATAATCATTCCCTACTATGTATAACTCCATGCTTTTTTCCTTACAGACTTTTGTAATATAGATAAGTAGACACATATATTGCACAACCATAGCTCCATCACTGACTACATACTGCATTGAGCCACACTAAATAACTCCTACAAAGGACATCCTTTGATTTTGTTTGAACAGGAACCATAAAGCCACTTGTACAGCAGTCATAAGCTTGTCATACACATCCGCCCAAAATACACTTGACCAATGTTTGTAACGCTGAACTATTATTTTTTTTTTGCACACCCACTGTAAATGTACAGCAATGCTTACTAGTACCAACTACGATTTAACAAAAGCATGGCTCATAAACGGTACACACAGTACCCAGTTCCGTCAATACCTCTACGTCAACGTTAGGAGAGCTTTCTCTTGGATCATAATCGTACAGCGCCACCATCCTTCTTGTAGACACCGAATGTTGCCTGCCACTCCGTCTGTTTCTTTCTGTTCCGATCACAAGGAGAGGAAGGGAAGGAAAGCTATCAAAGTTATTTTGAAAAGAAAAACAAGGTGCAATTTTTTCCCCACGTCATTTTCACAACAGTGTTGGTATTTCTCTAGCACAGTGATAGAAGGTCACAGATTACCAAACCTATTAACACGGATAAAGGTTTCAAAACAGCACGTACGTTTCGTAAATAATTTTTTAACAGTTGGCTTGCCCTCTTTATTCTAAGCCACCAAATCCTCTGAATGGTATTTATCCGCAAAACTAATGTTCCAAAATTTTCAGCCATTCGTGGTTGTAAGAATCGGAGGTTACCAGGCTACACAAAGCCAAACATTCAAAAGTCATGTTTGTTTCGTTTTCTTCAAACTTCCACATTTGCTCCCTCCCCCCCTCCCAATCACGAGGAGTTTTGTGCCTGGGATGATTCTTCAATTTTCTGCTGGGAGACTGGACGGAGACGCGGACGCTCTCGGCTGTCCCAAGACAGAGGAGGCCACCCCTTACGTAAGTGGTTTGCAGTATGTTCAAGACTCTGACTACAAAAAACACATTCTCAAGAACGGTTTAATTTTACAAGTTTCCTTTGTGGGGAACAGAAGGAAAGGAGTAAAATTTGTAGTTTCCAGGAACCACGTGAAATGTTTATTGATTGATATTAAACATTTACAGAGAAGTCCCAAATGGGCTTCATTTTGAATTTGAATGGTATTAGCATGATTCTTGCGGATGATTGCTGTAGCAAGAGAAACATGCTTGTTAGTGCTACTTACAGACAGGCACTGAGGGCAGGTCTTACGAGCAGTATGCAACGTGACAAAGGAAACCTGGGGTTGGGAGGCACCCAACGGTTGTCCCGGCAGGAGGGTGAACACTAAAGGTTCGGCTAATGTAGGAGCAAGTACTGAGTGTAGCATGCACTCACAGCTGTCACATCACCCGCCAGCTGACACTGAGGCATTCAGTCAGAGGAGATCACTTGCTTTTGCAGTGGGCGGTCTGGAGTTATTTTCCCAGCTACCAATGCAAGGGATTTACACAGGACACAGGAGAGAGCCAAAATGAAGGCACGGACTGTAACGGACGCGGGACCCGATCCCCCTGGTTCCCCAAAGCCTGGGTCAACCCATACCTAAATGATTGTCTCAGCGTCGCACTTTCCATTTGGAAGTACATCTCGGGGGCAAGACATTGCCCACTGTTCAGGGTCAAGGGCCCTCTACGACCAAGAAAAGAATCCAAAAGGGACCCTATACATAATTCCTGCGTGACAATCTTTTCCAACTTCCGGTTTCCAAAAGTTCAAAGGCATAAAAAAAATAAATCTAGACAGCTCAAATCATTTCAGCTAATTTACAGCTTGAATCAAATTATTGGTTCTTAGCACAGACCTCTTTTAGACTTTCTGGATCTGCGGTGTACAGAGCGTGTGCTCTCTTTGAAACGGTCACAGTTGGCTTCAGGAAAGGAATGCATACAAATAAAAGAAGAAAAGATATGAAGCTGTTCAAAGTTCTGTTTTTAAGGATTTCATGTGGGCAAAGGATTAAGAAAAATATAGTCATATGAGCACAGCATGTAAAGTGTCTGATATGACATTAAAAATACGAGTAACAATACGAGACAGACCGGCAATTAGAGCCTGCTTCTGCTAAAAAATCCACGTGGGCAGCCTCTGCGACAGCGAGGGTCTGAGCACGTGGATATCTGCTATTCAGAATTTGTATTTAGTTTAAAATTAAGCCAAACTAACTGTTCTTTCCAAATCCATTAGTAAGAGCGTTTGTTGGTTTTCATTTTTTTAAATGGCTAACAATTTAAATCCATATTGAAGAGAGAAATACACGATGCTTTTAAAGCGCTAAGATATTTAAAGGTGAACTGCTGGGGGTAGGTTGCTAACAGCTCGCTCAGAAACATCCCAGAATAAAAAAACTTGCTTAAAAATGTAAGGCAGGGCAACATTTCTGTCACAAATTGCCTCTCCCTCTTTCCAAGATACTTTCTGATTCCTCAGCTATGTCAGGAGACACTGCCAGATGAGCACAACAAAAAAAATCCAATTACATCTGCAAAATATGACCCGTAGACAGCCAAAATATTCCAGTTATGGGGAGCTAGGTAGACTACTGGTTTCAATTTCTCAAGTGTTCTGCATCAACAACTTGCTGACTTCGGTAAGAGCCGAGAGCACTGAGCAGGACTTCCTTAAAGCAGTAAGTTTCAATCGCAGCTGCTTAGGAAGACACTTTCTGTACCCACACGTGACCTATTGCTAGAAGCAGAAATATATTTGGACACTTGTCGATCCCATCAGGCCCCCAGCTGTGTTTACAGATGTACCTAAAGCGGGTTAGGCATCTCATCCTGACAGACTTCGACTGACGTAGAGCCAAGCTAGAACGACTACCTGTGCAGAATAACGCTGTAGGCAGCCAGCCTAGTCAGGCACACCTGTAGGTCCCACGTCTGCCTATCCTGCGGGTTCCTCCTATACATGTACATGTAGGTGCATGTGCTATACCCAGAGGAGCAGACGGGCAGCGGGGTTCACAAGTGCATGTGGGTGGGAGGATTTGTTGTATTTATGTGGCAGAAGTAAATAAATACACAGATTTGAACTAGGAACTCAATTAAGCATTTAAGAACTTAAATCATCCTTCCCTTTCGTGGACCATGGAGAATTTTAAAATATCTCAATATCTTAAAAAAAAAAACAAAAAATATTTTGTCTCACATTTACTAATATGATTTTGGAAGCCGTAAGGTTTTATTCAATCTAAGAAAACAATTGTGGAAGATTTCTTTGGGTTTTTAGCAACCACTTCTACAGTTCACTTTTAAACAGGACTGAACCAATTCCAGCCCTTTATACTCTCTGAATCATGTAGAAACTTTTAAAACATATTGAGATAGTTGTATGAAATTTATTTTTAGAAAGAAATCGAAGTGAAGATACTTGCATTGTGTCTCTGTGTACAACACTGAACCAATGATGTAATGCAAGTGGTTCATAACACAGAATTGTTTGGCCAAACTCTGCTTTTTAAAGGGTTTGTTACTGCAATATCCATAAAATCTCATAATATGTAGTGCTATCCCAAATGAGATTCCACGTAACCCTTTGCCACCATCCCTTTAAATTATTGGTAAAGTAGGAAAATACAGAAGAGTAAAAATAACAACAAAGTCGTGATTCTTTTTATGCTTTGCAGCAGTGAGCGTATCACAAAGCACCTCAGCACAGCACACTCCAAAGCACAGGGATCATGTTCTGTGTCTAGAAATCTTTCAGGTGACAAAACCCTTTTTTTTTTTTAAGTAAGAAAAGAAAGTAACGGGTGGAGTGGTGAAGATACAAGTCCTCATTTGCAGCAAAAGACGTGACCGAGATTAAATATTAGTTGAATAAAGTCATCCAGATACTGACACAGAATGTATCCCATGGTGTGGTAAATTGCTGTAAAATTTAGATGCATCTGCATATAGTAAAAACAAAAGGCCAAGCGGATCCAGCCAAGTTAATAGCACCCAAAAGTTAGGAGAAGTGAAGCGTATGTATTTTTCCTTACCAATTTTCTCAACTGGCGTGTTCAAAGGAAGAAAGCCTTGTTTTAGAAGCTGATCCATCATCTCTTCATCATCTGCTTGGATCTCGGAGACCATATTACATGGGATAAGGCCAATTCTTGTACAGGTTTCTCCACGATAGAATCCGTCAGCATCTTTGTCCCCATAAACCTGTTTTTCAAACAGTGATAGTGTTGGTCAAGCATTCAGGAATTTTAATCCAGGCTAAATGGTTACTAAAACCTGTTATTCAAACAGTGATAGTGTGGGTCAAGAAAGGCTTTAGCATTCAGGAATTTTAATCCAGGCTAAATGGTTACGAAAGCATAGACAGATGACTACAGTTTGGATGTGGAGTTGTATTCGTTTTTGACTACTCTGACTTACGTTGCAAAACCGGAACTGTTATGCTAATGTGAATTATGACTTCAGATACATAAGCAGAATTTGGACTTTTTTTGTTAGCAGTGAAATGCACAAAAAGTGAGAGACACCATTAAAAGTCATCAGTTCCTCCCTGTGCTGAGCCAGAAGCGTACTTAATGGTTTTCGCTCCTGTTTATGCAATTATTCACATGGCACCATTTTGGGTGCCATATGAACTATATTCAAAATGAAGCATTTGAAAAACTGTGCCAAAGTGTTCTTACTTTGAATAGCACAACTCATATATGATCAAAAATGCCTATCTAATACTTAATATACTTGATATATGCACTTACCTAAGCTCTGCTATTGTCCTTTAGGTATATCGTCTGCTATTGTCAATTAAGGTATAAAAATAGCATGAATTTTCATCAATAAGAACAGGTAAATCCAACATTTCTCTTAAACGCTAAAAATGCAGTCTGTTCATAAAGGCTACTAATGATTCAAAGGCCTAGATGGAGGATTCTACTAAACAAAAATGATGTTCTTAAGGCCAAACTGATGACTGAGTTTAGACTGTTCCTTGTTTAGGCTCAATCATTTTTTCTTTTTTTAAAAACAAACAAACCCCCCCAAACTAATCCCTTCAGTTCATTAAAAATGACCGTTGAATAGCCTCAACTTTCTAGAGCAGGAACGTTTTTCAGTTTTAATCGCTATATATCCATGACTTACCTGGCACCACTACTACTTCACACAGTACAGCGTATGTGACTTAACACATATACGGGACAGACTTCGTATAGCTCGTGGTGGAACTGACCCTCCACCATCTCGCTGCTCAGGTAATGTACAAAAAGTATTTTGAAAACGCAAACTAATCCATCTTCACAGCAATTTGATGAGAAATTGAAAGCAGCAGATCACTCAGTAATAATCACCGCGGTCCCAAATATAAGCTAAACATCACTGAGAATAAGTATCTGATGTGGGATCTCTCTAGACTTCTCAGTGCCAAACATGTACATATTTGTGAAGACATAATTAAAATACCTGAGTGAAATGAACATTCTTGCAAAGAAAAATAAGCTCTTAAACAAGTTCCATATTTTTGGCATAAATCTTCTATCATGGAAGGAGGTAAGCAACACATCTAACAAGGTATTTAACATTAAAAAAATTGTGATTTAGGATGCGGACATTTGTGTTAGGATCCAATCCAACACGGTGGAAGGCACTCGGTATTTTAATAGCTTAAGTTACCATTTTATCTTTGAAATGGGTAGTGTGACAAATAAGTCTACATTTTTTCAGGTTCTGTTTCAGATCACACAGAAATCTCAGTTACCCTTGGACTACCAGCAGCTGCTCCTTCTGCCTCTCTCATTTCTGCCCATTTTGTGCCAGATGGGTAAGACACAAAGCTGTAGGAGGAGACGCTTACGTTTGCTGATTCAACAGAAAAATCTGCTAGCTTTTTAAAATCAGATCAGCAAACTAAACAAATCTGCCTTGCAGCTGCACGATCATAAGATGAGGCAAGCTGGGATAGGGGGCTGGCTAAAAACATTGACAGAGCCCAACACAGTCCCCGTCACCTGAAACAGGGCTGGATTTGCCTTCTGCGCCCTGTTTAAAGGCAGCTTGTGTATTTTACACCGAACAGTCGGAACAGGGAGTGGTTTTCCCAGGCTCAGAAGAGGATGACTCTATACCTAATACCTAACTTCTGGACTTTAATTAATCCTAAGTGTATACTAGCTAGGAGCGTTCAGCGTTTAAAAAAATATAGCAGCTCTGGTATGTATGAAGGTACAACCTAAGCACTTCTGCGGTGCCTTTCCAGTTAAGAGGACGTATTCTCTGAAGCCTGCAGAGTTTGTGGCAATGGACATAGAGGGCTTCAGAGTCACAATTTTGTTCTTAGCACCTAAGTCTCTAATTGAGTCTGGCCCTAACTATCTATAGCAACTTCGAGATTTTTGCCCATTACCTAATTATTTTTAAGCCATTAGCACTAGAGATTAGGTTCCAGATCCAGTGAGATTTACAGCCTGAACCTCTGGAGGAAAAAAAATCTTGGACTCTAGTCACACAAGTTGCTTTCTCCGTGGGGAACAAAGTAGACCTGTTTATAAAACTGGGTCCTTCGTTTCCTTTGTTTTTAGATCCCACCTTAATGATCTGTCCTTCTTTAAATGGCAGCTCTTCTTCTGCAGCATCAGGATTTGGGGACATGGTCAGCGGATCGTAGTCAAAGAGTGCAACAAATATTCGAGTAGAGATATCCTCTGTGCCGGGATCTGTTTCTGATTCTTCATAAATATCTGGAGAAAGATGGTCATGACCACCATAGCCATCTGTGAAAAGTAAATTCAGAAAAGAACAATTCAATAATGCAAGTTGGCCTCATCTTTCAACTATTCCAGTTAATATTTGAAAAATGTTTGGCATGTCAGTGAAAAAACCCTAATAACTTAATGCATGTCCTATTAAGCTTGGTGGGGTTTTTTTAATTAGCAAGTTGTTTTTTTAAAAAGCATATACAATCTGCATGCACTTGAATGTGGTGGTGACCTCCTACACCACACTGACATTTACACAGGTCAATACAGCTCAGGTAAGAAAGCAATTTTTGTTAGGTTTACTAGAGTTTGCCATAAATTAATGAAGCATGTTAAGAGTGACATAATGGTGAGTCTGATTGATAGGCTTTAGCATTACTGCAAAAATAACCATGCTTTGGATCCACCTGTTTTCCAGCACAGCTGCTTCTGCTCTTCATGGACACAAGAAAGCACATCCCAGCTGTGTTGACATACCATGTTTTAGGTACCAGGTTTAAAACATGGTTATAACCCCTTCTCTCCAGACAGGCAAGAAGAAATACATTTCAGCAGTGTTAGTTATGCCAGGGTTGGAACTACACTGCCTATGATTTTGTTTAAACACAGTCAATAGAGAACATAGCCAGCAGTGCCCCAAACCAACCCAAACACTAACAAGATGTGTTAAAATCCAGGAGGGATGGTTAGCTATGACTGCATTTAACCATAAGCTCATTAGGAAAGATCGTCCATGAATACCACAACAGTTGACACTGCACTGAACTCTGTCCACTGCAGGGTACCAAGTCAATTAGGATGTAAAAAATGAGAACTGACGTTTTGTCTCGTACATCTCTCAGACTTTTCAAATGACCTGGAGAATGCATTTAGTCCACGATTCAACAACATACTTAAGGATGGACTTCAGTAAAACGGAATTAGAAAATTAGGCCAAAATGGCTAACAATGAGTGTTTTGATTGACAGGTTTCAAAGGCTTTTAATTTTGTTTTGAAAGAGCACGTGGCAGCACTTTCCCCCCAAAAATAGGCTCTTTCAAGATATATGAAGTTGAAGTCCCCCAAAAATAAAACCCTCAAAATCACAAGCCACTTCTGAAAAACTTGGCTTATTGTGCAAGTCCCTCTAACTTCAGTGGGAGTCACGTACTTTTGTTCTTTGCTGAATCAACACTTATCATCCAGTTTACAAGATCCTTCACAATGAATAAATTGAGAAAGCGATGTTATGAATTATGATGAAAGCGTAGTTCAACTATATCAAAATTTTTCCAAACAATTTTCATAGTAATGCAATTTTGCTGTAATCATCTCTCACAAATTAACGATCCCATTTTTTGTAATAGTTTGAACATTCAATATGGAACATTTTAGATAAAATTCCTCTTTTTGCCTCAACATCAGAGGCATTTTATTCAACATTTGGTATTTTTAAACTACCAGAATAAATTTTCAGAGGGTCACAGCTTTAAGGGAACAGCTACTAACTCTTGGGTCCAGAGCGCAAGAAAGAATGTGAATAGGGAAAAATGCAGAACAGCAAAAGGGCAGGGAAAAATTCCAGCCAAGAAGCTTTAGGCACGCACAAAGCACAGAAAGGAAGTGTGGGAGAAGGGCACATGTGGGACAGAAAGCAATGGGACACAAAGGATGGGATTCTTCTCTGTTCTGTTTTCCTCCGGCAGTCAGGTTGCAGTCATTCTGTGGTTCATACTCAGGCCCACCGGGCAATGCAAAACAGGTGGGTTAAGGGGTGTTTTGTTTTGCTTTTTAAATTAAAAACTTCCATTTTCGCATCCAACTCCAAATGCAGTTAATGGGGGTTAGGTGCAAACATGAATTATAGCCAAATGTATCTCTGTTAAAAGCACTGGCCTGTAACAACCTGACTCAGAATAGTCATGTTTGCTTCAGTGAACCAGAAAGCAAATAATCTCTTGATTAGCTCATTAGCGACTTATCTTATTCTTTCAAGAGGTAATACGTACATCATACATATACACACACGTAACTGTGCGTGTGAAATCTTAGTCTTTGGAAGCAGCTGGCCAGATTCCCAACTGATGCACAGCTGCAACCACAGTTGCATTGAATTCACTAGATACACACCAATGTACGCAAGCTGATGACCTGGTTGTAAGTCAGTCAAATATAAGTTTGCTTTGAAACTCAACATTAAGTTATGATTTACCTAAATTTTCAGGGCCCCTTTTGTTTCATTTCAGATATCAACAAAACCCTAACGTGTTTCTTAGCTCTATATATGGCCTGGGCTGCTTTTATGGGTTAAGCATTAGACACTTCAATTTACTGTGTTATGAACTATGAAAACCGAGTTGTTGATCATGTAATGATTTCTATGTTGATGAAGCAACAAATACTATCAGTAGTGGGTATAATTGCCTTACTCGTGTAATACAAGTTTGTCATTATGATGTAATTATTCCTAAAAATAATTTTTGTCTTCACCAAGTGACACAGCCAAAGTCTTGCGTGGTCACTGAAAAGACCCCGAATCTTCGTGTAGCCCAAGCCGTAAATCAGAGTAATATTTGGTAACTGCTTCCTATTATAGGCCGTTGGGCTGTGATTTACCAGCCACTGTTTGTCCCTGTCCAGTCTACATGAATCAAGTGGAAATGTGGTCATTGTGATGAATGGTTGTTCGGGTGTATACAGTAAATACTGACTGGCATTAGTAGCAGCATAGCTTCACAGAGGGTCATGCAATGCAGTGTGCTTGGACTCGGTCGAGTATGGAAAGGTGGCTGCACAGCAGTTTCAGGACAGAGGACTAAGGGCTGTTTGTCCCTTACAGCTGAGCCGGAGAAACTTACCTGAGAGCAGACAGGACTTAAGAGCTAGTTCCCCTGGCATTCTGCATTGCATGCAATGGTGTCATACAGAAACCGCACTTGTTAACACGCAGCTCTAAAACGTGTCTGTCATAAAGGATGAATAATGTTCGGCATACCGTATCTATATTCAGAGGCCATGGTACGCTGCTGAGGCCATTTCTTGTGTCCACCAATGCTGCGATAATAAGCTTCTTCTTTTACAGGTGAAATATTTCCCTCACTACCTGACCGAGACCGACCGCCTTCACTGTTACTGTCCATTGTAATTTCTATGGAGAAAAAGGGAATGATCTATTAAAACATATTGTATAGCTGTCTTTGCGGAGGCTCCTGTGGGCAGGCTTTGCCTACCTTTTTTTCTGACTTGCATATAGTAGGAAGGCGAAACACTGCGTAAGCTTTGCCAGATGTCTCAGCCTCTAGAAATCCTCCTTCAGCAGGGGAATCACAGAAATGTGTATCTCCTTTTTTTAAAGCATCTGAATTTTGTGCTTTTTAAAATTCATACAGTGTAAATATTGTTTGTTAGATCTTTGGATAGGAATCATCTTTTATTATGAGGTTTAAACAATCCTACCTGCCAGATCTGCAAGGTCAAGAGCACTGTAAACTGTGTTTCACCTTCTAAAGTATCAACCTAAAAACAAAAATTAATTAATTTACTTAAATCCTACCTGCAAGAAGATAGTAATCCAAAGTATTTATAGGTTAATGGAGAAAATACCTCAAAGAATTTAAATTCTGGAACATTTTGGAGAAAGGTTTTATCATTGGAATTCTAAGAACATTACAATTTTGAAGGTCTTTCCCACCAGAATTAATTTAACCCCCCAGAGCTGCCTTAAGAACTTTCCGTTACTAAAGTGACCCTTTAGCTGAATAACTCAGTAAAACTCCAGGCACACATGTAAAGGAATAAGCTGCTGCCAAGAAATTTGGAATCCACATTTTTGAGCTCTATGCTGAGGCCAACAACAGTTTCACATATTTAAGCAGTCTAAACTTTGCCTCAATCGTATTCACTTTCTTCTTTCCTTTTATTTTACTCTGCTTTTCACTTCGTGGAACCACATATTATAATGAACTATAATAACTTCCGTCTTCAAAACCCATACTTGCAGCCCTTATTCATGGGAAACTTCCTCTGTCAGTGGGAGTTCTGAACAGCGGGTTCAAGTTTATACAATGCTCTACTATATGCTTTTGGATGCCCTACTTCTACCCCATTTTATTTATCTGAACTCTTGATACATTTCATATCTTCTAGATATTTTTTCCAGCAGGCTTACAGGAAGCAACTTTTGGGCAGAGTTTTATCAAGTGTTTATATTTGCTTCACTTATCCTCAAAGTGATTTATTACAGTATGATGCTGAAAGCGAGGAATATTGCATACGTATCTTTCAGCAATTTTAATCGCTAGTCTTTTAGTCAGAAATTAGGACTTTCAAACTCTAAACCACATACGGCCTTTCAACAGCTTCATAGCAAATCATTTTTTTTGTTAGATACTGAACGTAATGCTCAGCAGTTTGCTTGTTACCAGCATTAGACAATATTGTAATTTATTCTTAATGGAACTTCCCCAAAGAGCATTTGTGGATTGTACATAATACAAAATACACTAATTCATTCTTTAAGTTACACTGAAAGAAATAAAATCTGAGATTTTATTTTCTATTTAATTAGCTGTTTGAGCACAGATTGACTATCAGAAATCAATTTCTTTATCTGATTCCTAAGCTGTTGCTATTGAACTACTAAACAGCAAAGTCATTACTTAGCAGTTTCTGTGTCCTAACTTTGTTGAGAGAAAGTGAGCTCTCATAAATTTAATCACTTCCCTTATTTTTTAATTAAAATGAAAATTAAGAGGAAACTCAAAGGATTAATTCAAACAAACCTGTCTACTCTCTTGCTATTCATAAAAAAATGTTTTAGCTGATAATATAAGAGAAAACTTTGTTACAAAACTTGCTTTAAGTAGTCCAAACAGAAACCAGAAATCTTTACTCCTGAGAAAAAAAGGCTGCTTTCAGAGGAAAGGAAAAAAAGGACATGAAAATCTCACAAAAAATTTTCACACCATCATCTAAAAGCTATTTGGTTCAGCTAACAATAATCTGTCAATAGAAGCACGAGAGCCTCCCTGGAGCTGATTCTCCCCCATACCGTTTTCATACCAGTGTAATTCCATTGGCATCTGTGAAGATTATCCTGGGTTACACCAGGATGTGGGACGAGAATCAGGCCTCTGGAACAGCCACGCTATACTGAAGACACTAAGAAAGTTTCACGCATTACAGCTGTGTTTGTTTTCTGATCTACGGTTTCAATAATAATAATTACTATCTACTAGCTATCAAAATAATTGTGCTCACTAGGGGGATTTTGCTTTTAATTTACAGTACAGGCATTTTAGTGTGATTCTATGAAAAGGGAAAAATATTTAATGTTTAAAAAGAAAAGCATTCCTTAACGATCAGTCTCTTTCTTTCTGATAATCCCCATTTATGATGTCTCTTATTCACATAAATGTCAGGTGAGAATTGCCTGACACTGCTTCCTCCTCCTCCTGATGATGCCTACAGTATTCACAAATTAGAGTCCCGGTTAGGGACAGGAACTGGACCGACTTTCCATCTTCATGGACTAAAGTTCCGCTAATAGCTCACAGAACTCTTTCTGCATTTGTTTTGCACGTGTTTCCTGATTTTCAGTGTGAACGTTTCTTATTTGTCAGTATAGACTGCAAGTTTTAACAGATAGGTATTTGTCCATAGTGTCTTGATTCCATTATCTTTTCTGCACTACTTTTTGGATTTTCTGGTATAAACCAGCATATAGTTTAAGTCATTAGTAAACCAGAATAGGGATGATTCTGTGAGAAATATCAAATCTAGTAAATACATGCAAGTTCTAACAACTTGTTACATTTAACAGCTTCCATTTTTCCTGCTAAATTCCAAAAAGTAGTCAAGAAAATGGAAAGTGAATGCAAAATGATGGTTGATGAATGGAAAGATGGATGGCTGAATGGATGGCTGAATGGGTACATTTATTTTACTGATCATATAGTAGCCTGCTTGCATTATAATGTCTTCTTAGGTAAGATCTGACCGTATCTAGGCTTAATCAAGCTTAGAAAAGCTCCAACACCCACTAAATTCAATGGAAAGACTCCCAGCGATGTCAATGACTACTGATTCAGCCCCCTGTGAGACCCCAGTACACTCATATTTAGATGGAGATGTTTTTACTTCCATTTAATCCCATTTAAACTAAGAGTAACCATGGTTCAAGGCAAGTCTCTGTTGTTTCTTTTTTAAGGACCGCCTTCCCAACTCTGAGGCTGCAAAGAACAGAAATGCACCAATCTGTCCAACTAACCAATGGAAGGGACCAACATTGGTCGAGACCTTTGTGGCACTGCACTGCCATGAGAGGACCTTCGCCCTGCATGCTCCGCCCTTTCAGGCCGTCCTGCAGATGATGGATTACCTAAAAGCTAAAAAACAACAACAGAAAAAAACAGGTTTGTAAGTTACATGCATGGTAACATTATGGTTATATGGTTGGACATTAATCAGGTCAATCACATTTGGAAGCATAAGCTCTAAAGGCAACTAAACTTAAGTTTTTAACTGAAAGGTTAGCTGAAAAGTAAATACTGTTGCCTGGCAAACCTGCAAAAGAAAAAAATGGTTCCCTGATTTATGGCAGAGTTTTGTAACCAGTAGTCACACATCAGAACAAAAAGAAAAGAAAAGAATAGTTTTTTAAATATTCTTTTGCCTTTGTTGTTGCTGCTAAGATGACGTTATAATCTCCTGAAGAGTAGTACAACCAGTCATGAGAGCTGTGGAGATTGGACTGCAATGAAAAGGCAAGTCTTTTTTGTATTCAGGTACATAGCTTTGTCCAGTTTGCAGCATGTGAACGAGTGTACATCCTCCTGTCTTTGAGCACGCTGCTTTTCTATAATGGCCTTCGGTTGTCAAAGCCTTTTAAAGGTCATTGAAACACGTAAGAAGGGAATGTAGACACACTTCGTCTCACATCACAGCTGTCTCTTTCTGTTCACTACGCTTGCAGAAAATGTTGCTATTTCAATAACTAAATGGTACTATTTTAATGCTCTCCAGAGTTTATCATGCAGTCATTGAGATTAATACAGCTTGGGCACCAATTTTAAGGATCATTTGGGAGAAATTTTTAAGGATCATTTCAGCCTAAACTGCTAGGCTAGAAGAGCAGGCAGCTGATTTCTACTCTTACATGAAACACACTAGATTTGAGGTTTCCACTCTGGACTGTGGCAGACTGAGAAAGTAAGGAACTTGCTTTGGTCTTTAGGGGGCAGGCAAGCCTACGGATGCACCTATCAAAGCGTGGAGACTCTGCTAGAGGTTCATGGACAGAAATGCAAATAGGCAAGGTCACGCAGAGGCATCCTTGAAAGATAAGGAACGGCCCTGGCCTCTCCCTTTGGAAGAAGCTGTTTGCCTGCATTCTCATGCAGAGATGCAGTCTGCAACTTCAAAGGCAAGAAGAGATGGTCTAAAAAGGAAGGCGAAGTAGTGACAGTGCAGAGATAAGGTAGAAAATGGAAATATGATAAAACTCGTGACTCCGTAAATCTGGGTCACTGTCACACTGGGGAGAATCTTGATTCTTGTCCGGAGATGTTTCATGATAAAGACCATATCCTGAAAATTCTGGGAATGAGGTGAATAAAAACAACATGATGAAATTAATCCCTTGACATTAAAAAAAAACAAAAACCAACAAACAAACAACTGATGAAATACATTTCCAGTTAAAATGCAGCTTTTTTAAAAGCAACATTTAGATGGGCAAAATAAAGAAAAACAATCTGTTGGAAGAATTATAATTCAGCTAACCCTTAATTAAAATTTAGATTCAGTTGTCCTTTAATAAAAGCAGCCATTATTGTAATTTGTTCTGTGGGAAAATCATTGTAAAGCAAATTAAACTGATTTCAGCATGACACAAAAGAGGACTGTAAAGGAAAGTGCAGAATAATAAACAAAAATGAATGGGGAGGGGGGAAAAAAAAAGGGAAAAATGTAGCAGATAGATAGGTCCAAAGGATGGACTCTCAAAATTAATTCAGAAAAAAAAGAAAAAGAAAAAGAAAAGAATAAAAGAAAGAAACAGACTGATTTGGCAAGCAGATGTTAGAAGGAAGATTTATTTCACACACCAGAGAGTCTTCTGCATCTCTGTGGGATGGCTTTGCAAGTAGACCAGCTGCCCTAGAGTCAGCCATTTTTAAGTCGGTCTTCCAGCCTCCCTGAACATCTTCATTAACCAAATTATCTGTTCTATTACATTTCTGAGTGTCATACTTTTTCTCGTAACTGGGTTTGACCTGTTCACTCCTGGGCTCTACAAAGGAAGGGCCCAGGTCACCAAAATCTTCTTCGATGCTGGTTTGTCTGGTTAAAGTTTTCCTGCGAGCAAGCAATGGCCTCATGCTTTTCCTGCAGGAACAGTTAGCAGTCTCTGCACAACAGCTAGCTGCAACGTTGGCAGAAACTGAATCGCAAGTGTATCTGAAATTAAAACGAGATTCTTCTTCTTCACTTCCACAGTCTAGTCCACTGTCTGGGCTTCTCGATAAGGATCGGCTATATTTACATCCTTTGTCGTCTGCAGCAAAATCCTCCATGCCTGAAATTCTGTGCTTGGCTGGGTACCAGAAGTTGTGCTGCTGGTCTTGATTGTAGGGCCTAGGTGGTCTAGAGTCTCTAGCTATTGTGGGATTCTTTTTATAGGGCATACCTAAACCCTGCTTGTACAGCAGTTCAGAGTATTCACCATCCTCTTCAGCTACTTCTGGAATACTGAAAAGCTTTTTACTGTGATGTATCTGCTGTGAAAAGTCAGGCTGTTCCAAAAAAGTGGCTTCAGTGGTCTTATTCTTATCGCACTCCTTAAGATTATGTAATGTTAAAAACCAGACAGGGAACAAATAGTGTGTGACAAAAATAAAATGGGAGGGAAAAGGGAGAAGAAAAGAAAAATAAAGACAGAATTAGTTTTAGAGCAATGGCAAACATAAGACATGCAGCTTATTTAGTGAAAAGGATGTCATGCTTTGAATGAGAATCTGTGAAAAATAAAGACATGATTAAGAAGTTGCTGGGTGTCAGACCCAACATGAGAGGTCAGTACAAACAACTGAGTGATGGTCTTAACAAGAATAAACCCATGCATTTAACACAAAGCAATAAAAGCTGCATACAGGTTCCAGCATGATGAATGAGAATGGCATTAAAACACAACATAATGCTTAGTATGTTCCTTGCCCCGTGCCAATTCGTTATTTAATTTTTCTTTGTAACCAGAACCCATATCTGAGAATGAAAATTCTGTTCTAGCATGCTTTCTTGCTTTGCATCTGTTAAAGCATCCTATATAAGTAGCAAATACTCCTAAATCTCCTGCCAGAGGAGAGCTATTCTGCAGACATCATTAAAGGAGTTCTAGTTTCCTTTGTAAAATTGTAAAAAAACTGCACCATTTTTAAAGCTTGGCTTCCACAGAAAGAACCCTGAGAAGCAGGCTGCTCTCTGATGTCACTTGGTCTGCACTGTCATCAAATCTTTCATCATAATCTCGTACCTGCTTGATAAAACCAATATTTGAAAATCAGCCTATGAGCAGAAGTAAGTAAAAGTCTGTTTATATCAGAAGTAGGTAAAAAACTATCCCAGCCTGGATAAAATAAGCATTCTGAACACGACAGATACATTTGTAATTTTTCTACTACATTTACACAAAACACAGGTCAGTGTAACAGAAGAATCCTACGCAGTATCTTTGTTGGACTCTGAGAAGAGACAAGAGAATAATGATGCAGGAGGTGTTGGTTTTCACTGACATGGTTTACAGATTCTACATCGTGGAGATCACCTCTCCTTGTACTTTACTCAATGCCCAGATCAGGAAGGTCTCTGGACACAGCAGCACCCATCAATATGGACAGGATCATCTTGGGAGACTTCAGCAATACCTCTCTCTCCGAGCATGTTAAACTTAACCGGGTTTTGGATGTCTTCCCCTTTCAGGCATTAGGAACTTTCTAAGTTACTTTATGACTATATTTGTTTCACCTATTTTCATTCATTTTTAAAATGTGTAGCACACTTATGAAACTTTTGAGACAAACTGCCAAAAAAGTGGAAAAAAGTCAACAAATATGAACAAGGATAGTTTTGACTGGAGCTCAAATATCCCACATTTTAGAAAGCTCAGATTGGGTAAGTGAGTTGAATCTTCCCTTGATCACCCGTGTCAGCCTTCGTTTTAGGGAACCATTGGAGGGAATAATAATCTCCCAATAAAGCAAATGTATATCTGCATGGAAAATTTCTTGTTACTTGGGGGCATCTATTAACTCGGGAGAGAATACTCGATTACAGCTGCAAGGGCATGGTTGGCATACTTTCAGATGCAAGAGGAACAGGAATCTGATTACATTATGGAAAATTCAGTAAACGTTTTTCATTCTTTTGTTAATTACTGACATTGAAAAGTGAAACTGTATCTAGTGAAAGAGGGGGAAATTATCGCGCACTTTGGGATCAGAATCTGACCTGCATTTTACATCAGAAAACTTATCAGCATGGTGGGCCATATTCTCCACATGAGACTCAGACATCCACGAGTCCTGCCCCAGGAAGTACTCACACACTGAATTCCACTTCTGCAGGGTGACTCAACCAACCGTACCCTTCACGTACACTACTACATCAAGAGAAGTATGCCTGCAGACTTTAACAGGTCTAAAATGATTTACTACACCAATTAAGGGTCTGGACCTTTCTTTTTAGATATCAACATTGGCAATACTAATTTAAAACCAAGAAGTAAATATACTTTCTGACACATAAAGAGCACGAACAGTCTAGGGATAATTCACTTTTTCCCAGAGGAAAGGGACAGAAGCAGCATGCAGAAGGATTTCAGTTTCAACCTTTATGTTAGCAGAATAATAGAAACACTGATTATTTTTTCTTTTGAAAAAGTACCTGTCTCATTCCAGATAGTATCAGAATAAAAGGACTGAATTTATAGTACATGAAAGCAGTTACAAGAATGGTCAAAATTCTTGTATGCATGAGAAAATAGTATTGGTTTTTAGTTAAATAACAGCATATTGGAAGAAAAATCAACCTGTGGGTTTCCTTATCATTCAAGTTATCCAACTTTCTAAGAAAACACAATTTAGTGTAATTGCTTGACACAGAAAAAGCAAATACAATTTACACGTACAAATATACTACGGGAAATATATATTCTGTATTGGGTAGGTTCAACATTTTATGTATGCTGGAATTGTTATACTGAAGTTGTCTTTCACGATGAATATTCCTGTGCAGTGTTAAAGCAATCTTTCTGACAGCTATTTCCTCCCGTCTCTGGTGATTCCTTAATAATCAGAGCACGAGGACTTCTGATGATGCATTTATCAAGCGAAGCTGACCCAACTCCCTTTCTTACAAGCACGCTGTAAAGCCTGTGGAAGAGGTGGGACCAGCACTGGAAACAGGGACAAATTACTCAGATGTGAAAAACCTGAGTTGTTTGTTTTCTATATGTACGTACATTTATATAAATCTCCTTGCTCAGAAACAACTCATTGTCTGGGTAGCACATGTGGTATATTGTCGTATAGATGTGGGAAAGGTCCCCAGATATAGAACAGAAATTGCAACTTCAACAAGAAGAGGAGAATAGTCAATTAGTAAAAAGATTAGCTATCAAATAATACAAAAAAAAAAAGGGTAATAAATGTATTAAAGTGGCCCTGACATCATAAACAATGTTCACCCCAGTTCTAGGTCTATATGACAGTGTGAGTTTTAATGGTCAGCAAAATCCATAATTGACTACAAGAAAAGTTTTGAAGGAAAACTCAAAATACGGAGGTACTCCTAAGGTTTCTCTGCAGTCACACTTACCTTAAGTGCATTGTGTGAAGTCACACTGACTCGTCGCCTTCCTCCATCCTCCAGCTGCATTTCGGAGTACAGCTCTTCCTCATCTTCTTCCATAATATCAGACAAGTCAGAACCTCTGCTGCTCTCTGTATGGTACTCTTCACCATGGCAATAGTGAGGCTAATTGACAGGGTGAGAGAGAAAAATCTGTACTGGCTGTAAAGCTGAAAATCCTTGTATAACACCAATGGGTACTAGAGCATTTCCTAGGTTTGAATATCACACTAATAACCACATACAAATTACATCATGCGGCTTGCTGCTCTGTTCTAGTGGAGAGATCACATATAATTTTTTTTTGCCCATTTATGCTCCCAATTCAAGAAATCCAATCTTAATCCCATCGGTGATACAAAACAGGATGTCTGCATTCACAGCACCAAATCTAGTTTTAGTTTTGATTAAATTCCCTTGATTTAAAGAGGTCCTTCATGCATCAGTGGACTTGCTGACCAAATTGTAAAAGCCCTAGGTTAATTCCCATATCAACTGTTCTTCACAGTTGTTTGTTACATCACATTGTAATTTAAAAGTGATCAGCATTTAATTCTTGCAGGATGTTACCATCATCGTATGACATAGCTAGCTGATGGAATTTGAAACTTTCATTCTCTTAAACATTGTAGGAATAGACTGGCTAAAAGCTTAATTGTCTTTTAAAATTAGTCCAAATATTTCAAGTTCCTATAAGTTTCCAATTAGTTGGAAGATAAGGAGAAAAAAGTATGTCCTACTGAATTGCTAATGTTAAATAGGAGTGGCCTCTGTTAAACATCACATCTAACAAATCAGATCATAAACCAAACTCATTGTATTTCCAAGGACAAATTTTCAAATGGAGTCATCTGACTGTCAGATTGCAGTAGACTATTTGAAGAATCAGATATTTTAGAAGTACTAGAATGCTAGAAATTACTGCATTCCTTCCCCCAGCAATGCTAATGAAGAAATAATTTCTGTAGTACCAGATCAATTCCCATAGCTATGTAACACGCTGATATCAATCACTCCCAGCAATGAGAAGACAATGTCTACAACAAGCAATTTCTCCAAAGTGAAGACGGATTTGCCCTCCAAATACAAGAGACAATTTATCCTCTTTTAATTCTTTGTTCTGGAGCTAAAAAGATTGTAGGGTGAAGCTTTTAGTAGTAATTCTCAGTGCCAAGCCCATAAATGTTTTCAGATCCTTCAGATGCATTATATTAGGATTATCTTAGAAAAAAAGCCACTGCAGTTTCACAATGTTTTTGGTTTCTTTTTGAAGTTAAAAGATCAGACTGTATTCTAATGCTTCATTTCCACATCTAAACTTTGTGGCTTTTATACTAAATTTTATTATTTCATCAGTTCCATTCCAGCAGAATCTTGGTCCTGTTTTTCATAGAAACTCACTCCTGTTCTCGGCTGTATTCAAATAGACTTGGGGGTTGCACTGGCACAGTACTACAAAACTTGCCCAGCGAAGTGCACAATGCCTTGTAGATGGTCGAAGGCCAATACAGCTGGAATAAAGCCCTGATGGCTTGGGCAATGAGACTACAGAGACCCAGCAAACTGTCTCCGAGGCTTATCGGCTGGGGGTTTTACAGCAGGGACGCCTTCACCCACTCATTTATTTCAATAAATCTTCTAATTCAAGCACTACAGTAATTGAGGTATAAAATGTAACTAGGAGATATTATATAAGTAATAATTACGCAATTCTGCTTACAATCAATTAACTCTGTATGTAATAGGGCACACATACTCTATGTTCAATAACTGGCTGCATTTACACATGCAGATTTCCAGTGAAACCTCTATGGCCAGATATTCCATGCACCTGTGGTTGTTATTTCACATGTTTTCTAGCACTGCCTTTCCTGCAAATGTCCCAGGTTGTCTCTGAATTTCAGGTCTATCTCTGATACTTACTTCCCTTGTCCTTATTATCTATTTACAGAGCAAATCAACAGCTTACGGAAAACAGTATCTTCATACATTTTTGTGACAAAAGAAAGAATTATTATTCCCATTTTAGTCTTGGTTGACAGGCCCGCTGACCCAGATCCTCAGAGGTATTGAGATATTTAGATGCAGAAATACACGTGAGGAGCTGGGCAAGAAAGACTAACTTTCTAAGTCTAAGTTCACAAGGAAGGTCTGTGAGAGACTGATACTGCACCAGTTTCAGAATTGTGATCCATGCCACCCTTCCCCATGGGACATTTTAAACTGGGGAGGTTAAAATCAATATATCTTCCTACAAAATGCAATGCGACAGACATGAAGGATTTCCATTAGTAGCCATATGTAATGCTAATAAAAATAATGCTTGATGAAAAAACATTAATGTTACTTGCATTTGCTTGCAGTTTTTTTACTCTTATCTATGGAGTAAGGGAAGTCAACTGATAGAAAGCCGAAGACCTTTGAGAGGGAATCAGAATACAGACTAGCACTCGCTTCTGGAAGATACCAGCAGCACATGAGCATTAAAATGAAATTAGCAAACTAATAATTTCTTATGGAGAAAACCACCGCAGATTAGGTTTCTCCAATTTTCTCCAATTATTTCTTCACTAACAAACCAAGCAGTAAAAGCGATCCTCTTTCATAAACAATGCAAATGAGCAATTACACTACAAATAGGTATATCTCTGAAGCTCTAAAATAAACATTTAATAATCAATTTACACTTAACACACTGCAGCTGTTTTGCCAGACATAATTTAACTGCTATTTCTCAAAGTGCATTTTTTGACTTCGTGTTTTAAAGCAGTGAAGAATTCTTTCAGCCATACATGAAAACTAAATTTGAAACCTAATCAGATCTGAGAATACTTGTAGCCAGAGAGATTTCAAATGTAGCTTTGAGGACGTTCCTAGTAGATAACAGAGCTTTATGTTTTGAGGCTTCAAGAAATATAACTTTAAGGGTTCCCAGCCTTCCAGTGTTCATATCCAAACCTTCTATTTTGTAGAGCTTGGCAAAGCAGACACACTCCAAACCACTCTTTAATGATCTGAGGTAGTAAGTCCACACGGAGCGGCAACTTTGTACTCACATGGTAGATAACCCCAAGTTTATCTACCAAGGTTAAATATGAAAAATGGTTATCAGAAAAATGAAGTTGACCTTGGTCCCTTACAAAAACTCTAAACTTTTTACACTGGGCCTTTTTAATAAGATCACTGGTCCTGTTCGAAAATCTTGGCCTTTTTGTGTCCAGAATAATTTTAATTGTATACAGAGGTACAGATGCATCTCACCCACAAGCACATTTTGTAAGCACAGCGTGATTGCACGTATTCTAAAAATGGGAACCACTGTATGTGAAGATGGAACCAAATCAAATCCTGAAGCCACATATTTAGAACACCGGAAATTTGGAGCAATGTTTATACATTCATAAATGCCTGAACTTCTATAATACATGGAACCAAAATTCCAGAAAGTCTCAGAACTGGTACGAGAAGGAATGCCATTGCTTGGACCCTTCAACATGGGAGGTCAGATGTTTGGCTAACAAGATTATTTGACCATGCTAAGACATAAGAAAATACCTCTTTGCTAGAATTTACATCTCTCTTGAAAGTAATGTAATAAATTACTTTATATTTGGTTTCAGTGGGATCAGACTAAAAGCTGCCCAGATGTGCAAAATTCCTCTAGCAACATCTTTCTGTTCATTACAGCATGCCAAGTATATACGGTGTTGGTTTTCTGCTAATTAGGATTACAGGCTATGGCTTTTATGGAACACAAAAATCCTTCCCCCTTTCCCTTTTTTCACAGCATGTTTTCATACGCAGTAGTAACACATCCTACAGAAAAAGCCCAGAGCCCAAACATGACATTCCGGTTACATTTTCTGTTTCAATTTTTTCAGCTTCAGTTTTTTCAGTTTCCAGTGCTTAAGACTGTTGCTTGGGATAAGGATCTATAGATGCATGGTGCCAAGCATTCAGTTGCCATTAGACAGTGTTATGTTCCAGTAACAGGACATTCATCTACCTCCCCACAATTTAGCTGCTTGTCTGTATAGTTTACCAATATGGCTGCAATAATCGGATGGTGACCTGGATAGCCTGCTGAGCTTCATAAAATACTTGTTTCGTGTTGGACACCTGACACAATAACAAGACCAGGCTACTTACTTGCTTTCCGAGTTCTGACCCTTTCAGGAAATCATCAACTGAAGCCCCCCTTCTTTTGACATTAGGGGAATCATAGCCATCTTCCTCCTCATCTGAGTTAGCGTACTGGGCTGCATTACTCCTTTCGCTAAAAACACTTCTCCTCTCCATCTAGTAAAGCAACAAAAAATGGAAAATTGTGAAGCAGACTTGTTCCTGCAACCAATGGAAGAAATGGCAAATATAAGACATAAGGACTCAAGAACACAACATTTACATCTACTCATGGTTTAAAGCAATGCTAGTTTCCCCTGACTGTAACCTTTTAGGAGTTTTCAAGAATTTTTTACTTGTTGTATCACTCTTGCTCATAAACAATTATATGCTTTTATGTGACCATCAACTCAGCTGCTAGCTTTCTTCCCAGCACCACTTATGCCAAACTTCTGAGTATTCTACAGTCAGGGGCTGCTAACAAAGACACTAATTTCCCCTTGGCAGAGGGTTAGCAGAAGACTTAGCCACTACAGCATTTTTGACCTCAGTACAAAAAAAGCTATGGAATGAGACTTCGTGCTCTTCCTCTGCTCTGAGGTGACTCTCACCCTCAGCTACTGAATCCTGCTGCTTCCTCTCATGACAATAACCATCAGCCAGCCAACTAACAGGCTGGATGAAGGGCAGGGAGAAGACACAGCTTCTTCTGCAGCAGCCTACCACAAGGGAAGAATTTCTACTATTGGGGACTAAACATGACAAATGTCATTGGCAGATTTTGATTTAATTTAGAGTGAATCCATCTGTAAACTTCTGTCCAGATCCCTGAATTAAACATTTCAAGCATCACTAAAATTAATGTAATTAAACATGGTTCAGAGCATATGTTATGTCAGCAATTTTTAAAAACAGAGAAGTATTTCAGTCCTCTGTCCCTATATGGTTGTTAAATCAACTTGCACCTCAGAGTGCCAAAGAAACTAATTGCCTTTTCTCCCTCTATTACATTTATTCCAGTTTGCTTTATTTATAATGAAAAGGAAGAAATAAACACATGTATATATATGTATTTAATCAGACCTTATTGATCTAGAATTATTCAGCTTCCCAAAAGCTCTATCATCACCCACTGGCTCAATTCTGTCCCAAAACAGGGACAGTAAAGAAGTTGGGGCTGTCAAGACATGTGTGAACTGTCAAAATTAATGGAGTTATTTTGGAGATACAATGGGAGACGAAAGACTGGACATAAAAACTGATGACTGCCAGACGACGGACCAAGAGAATGTATTAAAAAAGTGACACCGGAGCTTGCAACAAGTAACATCAGTTGTGAGCAGCTTGTGACAAGAAAGTAACTGCCCAGGGCACTGGGAGTATTTAAATATTGTATGCTTGGGTAGGAAAACCAGAGCATGTTGTCAGGATGCATACGCATCAGCTATGCTGACCTAAGAGCCTCAGAAATGGGATTTAAATTAACTAGCAAACATCTGAGTCACTACAGCCACCATGGGTCATAATGGTCCCAAAACCAGGGAGTCTCCTTTGGGCAGTGATGCTTCTAGCAGCTACAAAAGGAGCTGTAATGAAAAGCTTTCACATGGCAGCTATGTTGAAGCTTTTGTAAACATCTGTGAAGGTGTAGCACTGAGAAAGGGGCACTCTTGAAGGGCAAATACGTAAAATTGCCTGTGGATCCATGACAGGATACAAAATAGTGCTTTACTTGCATCTAAACTGCTATTTGGTATTTTGAAAAAGCAGATGGTTTTAGAATACAAGCATGTCTCTTATCTGACTGCTGGTTAGATTCCCTTATAGAAATGAGACTGTCCTCATTTTGTAAACTGTCAAAAAGATTAGCTCTCACAGTAAGTCTGCTCAGGACTTTTGTCTATCTGCCTATTTCCAGACCCATTTTTAAACTGCCCTTTATTGTTTTGGTCTCTTTCAAAGTACTTCAGTACTTGGTTGACTTTTCTCACATAGGCACAAGCCTCCCTTTTGACTCCTGCAGGATC
>NW_008824445.1:2070063-2108904 GCF_000699105.1 Pygoscelis adeliae
ACAAAACATTTGGCGCCTCCCCCCCCCCCCCCAGAAGTAAGGCTCTGTATTTTTGGAGACAACATTTCTAGTGATGTTATGGGGTTTCTATGATGATCAAAGACTGATCAATGCTCTTCATGGTTACGAGCATATTTGTGGAAGATGGCACGGAATTTTAGCACACTGCTTCTTCTCAAACTACAGATCTTCAGGGTTTAGGAATAATTAGCTGCTCCTTAAAGCATATGATGAAAAAATTCTTCGATGGAAAGTGCCACAATGAATAAAGCTAGCCCAAAAAACCCTTAAGAAAAAGTTTGCCTTTACCCTATTGCTCTCTGCAACTCGTTGTGCAGCTTCTCTTGCCATGGCTTTTGCGACAGTATTTGGGACAGGTGTGCCTTGAGGTTGAGGGAGTATTCGGTTAGGCGATGGAGACCTCCTCCCCTGAAGCGGGCTGTGAAAATTAGGGGCAGGTGGCTCAAGCGTGTGTCCATGAACAGGGGATGCCGAACGAGTCTGCTCCCATGACTCATCCATTTTTAAATGTGGACCTAAATGTTCTTCTTTGGTTTCTGGGGCTCCGGCACTTGCTAATGGCTTAGATTTGGGAGCAGTTCTGGGGTGAGGGGTTGGAGGCACCAGTAGGTCAGATGGAATGGCAGCAACAGAAGAGTCCACTGATTCCCCTTGTGCAGAGAGTGTTCGAACTGTAACTTCCTTTGTTTCCAAACTCCTTAGTCTCATTAGCTCCACCAATGTGTTCTCTGCTGTTGGAAAGATCACCTCCGCCACCTGAGTACACAAACAAGCAACTTACTAGCATGAAGACATCCATTTCCCTCCCCTCAACCCCATTAAAGTACAACCTTCAAAGTCTTAACATGGAGTGAATTATTGCCAACACAGAGTGGGCTGCAAGAGCCCACATTAGGGCTCCACACCAGTTAGTACCAGTCGTCTTTAATCCTTTCAACCCATTTGTCCAAAAGCTTAAGTGCTTATAGAAAGGAAGCTAACGAGCAAGTTATGCACAAACAAAAGAGTAGGTTCTACTGAAAGCTGAGAAAACTCTGTACACATTCAAGTGCTGTCACATGTTTATTGTTGACTTTACCTGTCAGTTGAAATTCACCTAATGTAGATGGTCACTGTAACGCTGGAAGGAGAACTCACCCGTTGACCTTTCGCATAAACACCATAGCCGGTGACATCGGCGCCATGGGAGGTCCCTGTTGCTGTCAGAGTTGGTGGTTTCCAGGACACCTGTATGGTTGCTGGGCTGGACCCAGCCCGTACAGTAACATCTTGAGGTGGAGCTGGAGGACCTAAGGAAGATAAGACTGGTCACTGTTGAGCCTTAGATCAGAAGTATGTACGTCAACTGACATACTTGCAAGTTGGAAACTACAGATCTCAAAGCATTTTATTTTTTTTTTAAGAAGACAAAATATCCTTATTGCAGTTATTATGTAAAAACAGAAGCATACACTCAGCAGGTCATGGAGCCGGGAACTGACCCTCAGCTTACAGCCAGCAACTAAGCTATATTTCGTTGCAAGATGGTCTGTACTTGCAACTTGCTCCGGACCTATTTTTATCCCTCCAGGCTGCGTAACTGCTATTTAGTCTGAGTGCAGATGATGTTAACAGAAAAATGCAGGGAGAAAAAGGCACAGGAGTGGCACTTCGCGGAAAACTGCTGCAGGTGACAGCAAGTGACTTTTTGGTATGTATCTCTTCACTGAATGCACACTACATACTCAGAAATCACTTTCAAATTCTGCCTCTCTGGACTATCAGTGGCTCCAAGTCACGATTTATGGGCCAGAAGTTCATTGACACTAAGGTGCAATGCCGACTGCAAGCTGAAACTTTAACCTTTTCAATCAGCAGCATGCTGGTTTAAAGGACTCAAAGTCTTTTCGCTGCACTGAAGAAAAAAATACGCCTACTAACCTTTTAAGGCAATTACAGTATGTTAGTGTACTAGCACACCAAGTACATCCTTAATTAAAAGACATTATTACCCTACTATAAATAGCTCTACTTTGGACAGAAGGCCAAAATAAAAATATCATAGAGATTATTAGTTCATGAATATTTCAGGCATCCTGTTGTGTTAATTTACCAGTCAAACCCTGAGAAGTGTTTCATGCTAAAACATTTCAGAAGCAGGGTTCAGCCGTAGCCATCTCTGGGTAAAAGCTGGGAGAATACCAACCTTGGTTGCTGTGAGTTTGCTTTTGCCAGTGAACTAAGCACAACCAATTGCTGTTCATCTACCAAAAAAGCTACAAATGTTTTAACTGTGTGCATTCATTGCTACCAAACAGATCATGATACAAGTGTAAATATCACACAAGCTTCAGCCTCCAGATATGCTGGCAAACCGTCAATGCATTTCAGTAGTTTGCTGTCACTGAATTTCATCTTCTAATGGGCATGGAAATGAAATTATGGTCATGTTCAGGACACTACAGGCACAACGTGAAATTTTTGCCTATACCATCCCTTGCACCTATAATGTATTTTTAACTTGAAAGGCCAAAGTATGCACACTGACCTAATACTACTATTGGCCAAGACGCAGATTTTGGTTTAGGATTGAATTTCAGCTTCCCTGACCACCCTATGTTATTGACAGCCAGCACTCCCAATCCAGCAAAGCCCCTCAGCTTACAAGAAAGAATGCATCTGATCTAGGCCAGTATCTTGTTTATGAAAATGACATTAATCTGCTCCTGCAGGAGAAGTCACCTTCCTTCCATTCTCCCAAAACCAAACAATCCCCAGAGAATCTATCTCGACCTTCACAGGCTGTAACAGAGACAGGTTTAATAAACTGTAATGCTCAAGGCTTAGTATGGGTTCTGTTTCCCCCATCATGAAATGGGAAATTACTCTTGATGACTCTTGATGGTCTTTGTCATCAACATAAATGTTTGTTTCAGAATTCTGCTACAGTTTGGTCTTCAAGAATTTATTACCTAAATTAGCTCAAAAACCATAACAATCCCATTAGTCCTAATCCTGTGCATACTGATGTCTTATTTTTAGATCTGAGCATGCAAAAGAGAACTACTTCTATTTTAACAAGCAATTCTAATGCTTTGATGAATCAAGAAGAGGAGTTCAGCTGCTCAGCTACTAAAGAGCTGTTACCCAGCTTTGGTCCGACAGGAAGCAATGTGCTTTCAAGTATAAATCATGAAAAACATGATATATCTACGCAAAGAGAAAAATGAAAAGGTGACCTCTAATTGTCCTGTACTTTTCATGTAACTGCTCTCTCGAGCTTTGAAATGTGAGCAGTTATCTCAAGTTAATTTTTGCTTAACGTATCCCTAAAAAACCCTCTGAGATTGATACACTGTGAAAATTTTAAAATATTCACTGATCCCCATTCCCTTTTTGGTATAAGTGGCTGATGGTATCCTTTTCTATAAGGGTATCACTGAACCCACTAGTAAAGAGCAGAGCTTCTCAGCTTCACATAAAACAAGCACATGTATTCATTTGTAAACATATCTGAAGCCCTTAGAAAAATGTCAGTACAAACACTAGCAGCCGCCTGTGGCCAGTTACGTTGCAGTTCATGCTGCGCTGTCTGCTAAACCTGACATTCACCACAGCTAAAGGTTTATGTGAACATCACTCACCCCCATGCATCTTCTAGAAAAGCACAATAACAAACGATTCCCTTCACACAGCATATCTGTATTGCGCTCTCGGCATACTCTAAAATCATCTTTGAAACATGCCCCTTAATGTAGATCAACTGAAGATATTTAAGGCAGAAAAATAATCCAGAGTCTGAGAGAAAAAACAGTATTAGTCACATTAAAGACACTTTCTCTATTTTTTTTCCTTTTAACTTCTATCTTTTAACTGTAGTTTGGAAGAAGAGAGATGTGGTTACTCGAAGCCAGTAATATTTGCAAGAGGAAAACATGACACACTATGATGTTAACTCCCATTGCTGACTCTGATTTCACGGGCATCCTTTTCCCTTTGTTTCAATGACTTTTGAAGTACAAGCATCAGCCTCTAATCACTTTAACAGTTGCTATTTTATTTTGCTATATAACAGTGAAAAGTTGACACGCTTTTGTACAAATGCTCTCTGTGAAATGAAGTGGTGGAGATGATTCTGGGTCCTCTGTATGTAAAAGCAGAGGCTTCGCTGCATTTTAGCTCCTCAACAGAGACCAGCTCATTTATTGCTTTAGCATACTTCAGCAACTAGAGGGAGATACAGCATGTTAAGTGTTTGGCCTGAAAAAAGCTCACTCAAAAGGCCCTTCCCAAGTAACAAAGAAGTCTGCATATCTAATAAGTTCAAGCCACAATCTAGGCAGTATCTCCCGACTCTGACAGAACGTATACAAAGTTTAAAATGCCCCCCCCCCTAGCAGATTCTATAATAGCACTACCACTTATCTCACTGAAATGATTTAAGACAAAAGAGTAAATGCCCAAGCTGAGGACATTTTTTACTGAAACTATAAATCAACAGCATCAAAAGCAGTAGACATACAAGCTTAACTCCCTCTCTACTCAGCCAGCATTACTGTCCTGCGTTACTGTCCCGCGTGTCTCCTTACATGTAAGTCATGCAAGCCAAGGAAGAGACCAGAACTGATTCCCGCCCCTTTGCTAGAATCAAATCCCAGCACGGGGTCAATTAAGCCATAGCACAGTACATTCTATTGAAATTTCACTCGCCAGGAGACGCTTGTACTTGACTGTCCCTGCTTCAGAGGCATTCAGTGCTCTGAAAGTCTGAATATATAATGAGTCTTCTACTTGTCCTTGATTAGATGACCTTGGTTAGATGGATCTATAAGGAAAGATGTTCAAATTTTTCAGGTACTGCCATACATCCCCAAAATTATGAGATTATCCTTTAAATGCACTACATTATTTCAGCTCTAGTTTTCAGCATTACTTCACTGTTCTTAAATACTGGGAAATGACTGGTAACACTCATCAACATGCCTAATGTAAAAGCAAGGTGGGAAAAAACCTTGGACTTTCCAAAACACGACCAATTTGTTACCTTTACAAATTCAAATTGTACAATGTGATTACAACTTCACAAACAAAATGCATTTACATCCTCTAAATGACTGTGTGGTCCTCTAAGATGTCTGTGTTGTTTTTCATTACAGAAAAGGGCTGGATCATCCCTGTAAGAAGTGCTTTAAGACACACAAATAACATACAAATAACATGTCAGAAGTAATAACAGGTTTTTAACCAGTGTTCTTCACACCAACGAAAATAAATTACTACCAGAAATACTGTAACTGGACAAATTAAATACAAATGGAGATTAATCTGATAAAACACTTAGCATGTGATCTGTGATGATGATAAGCATGGCTTTCCCTCGTTTATCTCCCAAAAATGCTTCAGTCCTTACCCAGGAACAAAGAAGAGAATAACGCAGGACAGGAATTAATTTTAGATATCATAAAGCAATCTAATAATCCCCAGTCTGCTCATGAATGTGTCAGGGATTAGGGCATAAAGCTAAAGGTTAGATTAATTTATCTAAAATTTTCAGAAAAACTTAACCGGAAAGTTTTGGGGTAGGGTACCTGCTGGCAACGTAGAAAATTCCACAAAGGCTTCCTTTTTTTCTCGTTGTTCCAGGGGAAGCTGCCAGGGCATCTGATGGGGCTTTGCCATGACCTTCACCTTGTAGGCCATATTGGGCTTCAAATTAAAAAAATGGTACTTGTAGCTAGCAGCTTTGACAATATCAAATTCTTCTTCATTAAGAAAGATCACATGACTGTAATTACTATTTGTAGGGAGCCAGGACAGCTCAGCAGAGATCTGGGTTATATTGTCCACTTTAAGATTAGAGGGGGCTACTATGACATCCTTCCCAACTAACAAAGTGCACTGCAGTTCATCTGAGTTACCCTTGTTTGTAATGCTCTGAACTGATATTCGGTATGTACAAGTAGAAATGTTAAGCTTTTCTATAAGAGCTTTCGTTCTGCTTCCCAAGGCTATGTTCATCCGTACTTCTTTGTCAACCAGAACATTGTAGCTGCTAATGGTTCCCCATCCAGGTGGCACTACTGGTGGCTCCCAGCCCACAATGACACTTTTGGCTAGTTGTTTAATAAGGGTGATTTTTCTAGGATAAGGCACAATGTCTTCTCCAATTTCATCAATGTTCACATCCAGAGTCCCTGCGCCATTGCTGATTACACTAGAGTCTATGTGAGTTGGTGGACTTATCTCCAAGATATCTCCTTCCAAAGTAGGACCCGAATGGTTGATAAAATTCTGATCTTGTTCACTGCTTAATGTGCTTGATAACCGGGTCTCATTGTCTTGAACAAAATCCACAAAATTTGAAGGGACTAGTCCTCTTTGTCCATCTAGAAGTTCCCCTGGTGAGAAAGAACAATGCCATTAAAATCCTTGAAGGAGCATACCTCCTGCAAGTCAATGCATTGCAAGTGGACAAGATAAGGAAGAAAATCTAAGTGAAAACTGTACATAAACAACATTCACAGTTTGAGAATGTAGAGGTTCAGTGAGGCAAAACCCAGAACTGCCAGTAAGTTTTCTTGTCAACTTAAATCTTGCCAGTAGGAAAAGCTGACAATATAAAATATCTGCTGCATCAAAAGAAGCGTGACCAGCGTGGCCAGCAGGTCGAGTGAGGTGATTCTCCCCCTCTACTCTGCTCTCGTGAGACCCCACCTGGAGTTCTGCGTTCAGGTCTGGGGCCCCCAACATAAGAAGGACATGGACCTGTTGGAGTGAGTCCAGAGGAGGGTCACGAAGATGATCAGAGGGTTGGAGCACCTCTCCTATGAAGACAGAGAGTTGGGGTTGTTCAGCCTGGAGAAGAGAAGGCTACGGGGAGACCTTATAGCAGCCTTCCAGTACCTGAAGGGGCCTACAAGAAAGCTGGAGAGGGACTTTTTACAAGGGCATGTAGTGATAGGACAAGGCTTTAAACTGAAAGAGGGTAGACTTAGATTAGATATAAGGAAGAAATTCTTCACTATGAGGGTGGTGAGGCACTGGAAGAGGTTTTCCAGAGAAGTTGTGGATGCCCCATCCCTGGAAGTGTTCAAGGCCAGGTTGGGTGGGGCTTTGAGCAACCTGGTCTAGTGGAAGGGGGCCCTGCCCACGGCAGGGGGGGTGGAACTACATGATCTTTAAGGTTGCTTCCAACCCAAACCATTCTATGATTCTATGATTCTATAATTAGCTATGCCTGCAAGGAGCAGCTTTGCTGGTGCAGAAACTCTGTTAATTAACACAATGATGATGGGGTAATTTTAGCAACTGATTTGGTAGTAGATGAAGGAAAGAATTGGGAGCACGTTTGACAGATGAACTGATTTGAATCTGCGTGAATTAGCATGAATTCACAGAAAACAAAAATACCTTCATAAAAGCCATCTTCATCCATATCTCCATACACATAAAGGTACTTTCCTGCCGTAAGGGGGAGCTCTGCTTCTGGATTTTCATTTGGTCCATCAAAAGGGTTGTAACTGCGATAGAGTACAGATGGAAAACATGTGTGTTCACTTACAACCCCCACACAACTGAACACTAATCAGAAAAAGGTGTACAGTTCTAATTCCTCAGTTCAGTCTTTTCGCTTACCTTCTGAAACATATATTCTGAGTGGAGTCTAGGTGAGTTTGTTGTTGTGAACTGTATCACCAACAGGCTGCCACGAAACGCAACCTGTTCACTTAAGCGCTATACATTTAAAACCACATCCCTTTCTGTAGAATTTCCTGACACATTTCTCACTTAGGTCTCTTTGAATACACTGGCCAAAATCTTCATTTTTTAAAGTCAATTAAAGAAAACTCACTTGTAGGGGTCTTTTACAGACCCCATATTCCATTTATTTTATATGGCAGTCTTTTACAGAAGTTTATTAACTTCAACAGAGACAAGTTAAATAAAGACAAAACCAGTAAGTTACAGCTAAAACAAGCTACTCGTAGACAAACATTTCCTATAAAGTATTTAAATCCATATCCATCCTGAAAGATATTGTTAGCCACGGAAATTTTTATCATGATAGTACTTTATATCTGAAATTTTAATGTGCAAAGTAAAGGTGTGAGGAACTTTGAAGTCTTTCTTGCACTGACGAAAAAGCAATTTGTAAGAACAGATTGAGACATGCTCTATAAAGTAGGGGTACACATTCTCATCTCATTTAGACATTGAAGGCTAGAAATACAGGAGTGAGTAAAAGAGCCATGCCATGTTAAACTTTCTCTGACAATTAAAGCACATGGAAATGGCACTATTTTGCAGCCATGGCAAACAGGAAAGGGGTCTGATATCCATAACATCGGTTCTGGGTAATAATTCAGCGCATAAATAAAAGTGAAGCAAAACCAAATGTTGAATATTACAAATATATATTATATATGGAATGAGTTTGTTTTGTTACCTATAACGGGCAATGCAAAGATGGACTTTCCCAGAATATCTCTGCTTTGAGGTATTGGAATTCTGATCATTATCCATCTGTAGAGGGGAAAAAAAAAAAAAAGACAATGTCATTTCAAAAAGATGCATGCACTGTTTTCCTGACAGGTGATATAAGTCAGACAGCGAACATGCAACATTTAAAAAAATAATATTAAATTCTAACATGGAACAGAACTGGTTAATTTTACTTTGAATGGTTTAGGCTAAAAAAGAATTGCAATCCACATTCTAACAGGGCAAAGAAGTTGAGCTAATTCCTTGACATCTTGCTAGAGATTCAGGTCACCTGTCAGACTGGATGTTGGTTTTCCTCAAAAGCTTGCAAAATTGACAAAGCACCAGTAGATTGGTGCTTTGTTATTTGCTCAGTGGAGATGTGATATTGTCCACACCATTCCCTTTCATGCTGCTGACTAAAGAAATAGGGACGACTTAACCATACCAGTCTCACTGATCACCTCACCCTCCTGACTAAGCTTATACTAAAGTTTCATTAAAGTACAGTAAACTCAGTTACTCCAAGACGACCTGTTGTAAGTGATATGCCTAGTGTTTCTGGACATAGTACAGCTATACGATCACACAGACAACCTAGGGCGATACCCTAATATTTTAGTCAGAAAACAATAGCAGAAACCTGATACCAGTGACTAAGTACTTAAGACAATTGCTAAGTTTTAGAGCTGCTGCAAGTGTCAACTTCCAAACACTTGGAAACAATGAGTATCACACAAAATATACCCCTTTGCCAATCCAATCCACAGCAGCAGCATCTGTTGAATTCCACTCTTAAGAAATAATATAATTCCTCTGAATTTACCATCATTTAATTCAATTCTGCAAAGCCACACATTTATTCCATTACAAATGTGGTCTACAAAACCTGGAAATCAAATTGTGGTGCTGAATCAACACAGACTTCACCTATTTTAGCTCTGCACTAGGTATCTCACTGGTAAAATAGTAATTCTTTCTGTTATGCTTTGAGCCTAGTAGTTTTTAAAGTGAGAGATGCACTTCTTTCCTCCACTTATTTTACAATTTGCTGTGAACCATTTTAGGAAAAATGAACAACTTTTCCCCTCAGCTTGAGAGAACTTGAATTAAGGTAGAAATACTAGGTTTAACAGTGGGATCAAATAAGATAAGCTGTCCAAAAACTGACCGAAATTTTACAACTGAACAGAGTTAATATTCAGCTGCAACTTTCAGGCCTAAACTGGTCCCTGCCTGGTTCCCAGTATGGAACAAAAGCGCACCAGAAAAATATTGAGTCATGTCACTTTTCATCTGAATTAACTCTTAAGAGGTGGGTTAGCTTGTTGAGATAGCACACACACACTATTCTGCCAACACTCCACTTCCAGTGAGGAGGACAATAACAGTCAGCTAACAGGCATTCTGCCCTGTGTAGCATTTGGGGATGCAGGCAAATTTTCAAGGGTTATCATCCTGATACCTTTTTATGGGCATGTCACAAAGCTCATAACTAACCCAATAATGCTTATTCTAGAAGACTTTGTTATTAGTAACAATCAGGGAAGTTGCAGATATATTTTTGCAGAGTATCATGTCTTCATTTCAGACTTCACAGCATTATGCTCCATTTTTAGATTTTATTCATACACTCTCCCCCTGGGTCTGGATACCTCTAAAGAAGAATGGAGCTTAATTTCTGTGAGCTTGCATAATGTAAGTATGTATCACATAATTACACTCTAGAAGGCACACAACGAACAACTCTGCAAAAGAGGGCTTGACATTCTCAGTGAGAGGTAACTCAAGAATAATAGAAAACGGGAATTGAATTTGACGTGCACTTCTTCTGTTCCTTGCTGTTAGTTCTGCTTCCCTAAGTCTTGTTGCTAAGCTGCTTTTTCTGGTTTGAATACTTCAGGCTGCTTTTTCTGTGGCCTCTTCAAAAAGCAGTGAATGTTCCCACTTTTCAGTAATGCTGCTACACATAAATATACACATATATTTATTTGTGCATAATCCTTAGATATGCCCATGGAATTCCTACTATACAAGAATATAACATTTTGTTGACTATCCTACACCATACTGAGGCATGTGATCCATTTAAAAACGTTTTGATTCTATCAACTTTCACAGGTTCAGTAGCAATTAATATAAAATAGATAGAAAATAGGCACACAGTTTCAATTTATTTACTTCTGTAAAGATTAAGAATGGGATTCAGGACTGTTAGGTGAGGGGTAAAATCTAAAGATCCTTTCCTCATGGCTGTTTGCCCATACAAAACAGGCTTACAGTATTTAATAGAAAATAATACCCTTCTATAAAGTTTTCAAAATGTGTCCTATACCTTCTTATATTTAACATTTGTCCTAAATATCAACAACCAACTTGCTATGGCACCTTTGTAAAGCTCTTCTGAGCTTCCCATTGGCTTTCTGCTAGAATTCTACTGAAAACCAGAAAACCTTTCTGAGAAAGGAAGAACAGAACCTTTTAAAAGTACAATTAAATACAAGCTATAAAGTTGAAAGGTGGAAGAATTTAGTGACAACATCCTGCAACTTTCACTTCCAGGTTACAGGCTCGAAATCAGTTTAGGAGAGTGTGCTGGAAACTGCTGTTAGTGGGTGGTATCAGCCTAGTTGTAGTGAGAAGATTCACATGCCATGAAAACCAGGCAAAGAACAAGTCCTGCAGAATGAGCTACTTCTTTGTCAGAGCATACCTGCCTGGACAGGGCACTGCATGGAATTTCTCTTCCATTTGCCCAGGCTGTATCAAAGTCACACCTTTTGGTAGATGTAATAAAATAATAATAAACCCGCACGACACAGACATATGCCAAAACAGACACAGACAGAAATGCTGACTTACACCTCTTACGCACAGAAGCAGTACAACACTCTGAATGCATCACTGAAGGCTGATGTTTTCATAGAAGCTTGAGGTTCTCACACAGCCATTTTTTATGCTGTGTAACTAGGATATCAGCTGAGACTTCTTTGAAAATCTCAGTTAAATTCCCACTGGTCATGTTCCCAAGTTGTCTCAGAAAATGAGAACATTCATGTCTTGACTTGTTAAAAGCAGGTGGATCAACCTGCATCGGTCCCCTGGAGAAGTCTTGGCCCCATAACATACATTTTCCGTAACAAATTTAAAAAGACTCACGTCTGAATCAAATCTGCATCTTGGGGTACCAGATCTTGACTTGGACAGGAATGTAGGTTTGACAGACAATTGTTCTGGTTTGTCTCCAGATATTTGAAGGGGTCGTATAAACTCTGAAATCACACAACGACTTCCAGAAGGACTTTCATGACCTGGCAGTGAACAAAACACATATGAGAATAAGTAAGAAACAAAAAAATAAGTTTCTCAAGCAGAAACACTGCCAACTAATAAGAAGCAGTGAGTTATTTTCTCCACCTGTTAGAAATCATTCTAGAAAAAGACTAAGGTAGGTAGACTGCAGAGCATAAAAGTAGCTAAGCCTACTAGTTCCCAGCCTTTCGGTAAATTATATAAGTCAACCATACGTAATGGAACATAAAGTAGAAAATGAAGGTATTTTAATTAAAAAAAAATCAAAGTTAACGTTTCCCCTAACGAAACAGAAGTCCACCTTTGTTCTGAGCACCTTGAAATCTTTGGAGAAGTTATCTGACATGCTGTTTAACATGCTCAGCACTAAAAAGCTGCTGTGGAACCCTTCCATTTCTTTCAGGGACTCTGTCATATACTGGAAAGTAGAATCAAGTCGTGCATTTATCTTCTAAGAAAGGGACTGAAATGGTACTAATTTAGTTGGCAGGATATTCATTTTGAAATGAAGGGAAGTGGCTTGGCTTTTTGCAGGGCAGTAAGTTTCAAGAGCACCTGCTTCATATTTCTTAAGAGCTCCTCGTTAACACCAGTACTAAAACACATAATTTGATGACAGTGCCATCTCTTCAGTTTCTATAAAACAGAAGACATAGACTATGAAAAAGGAAAAATCTCCAGAAATGCTTTTTGAATATTTTTATTGTGCTTTTTTAAAACACTTAAAAATAAAAAGGACAAGACAGTTTATATTGCACATTTAAAGGACCTACGGAGGCAGCCTTAGAAGAGGCTGAACACTCTAATCTCCTATTGACTCAAGTGAAAACCAGGTCTAACGGTGAGGGGAGGCAAGTAAAAAGAACAACTTCCTCAAGGTTGCAAGAGAGACTAATACAGTGTAATATAAAATTCTTCTACATTTTTTCCCTTTTTTGTTAGTTTAGTCCCCAAACCACATGAAAAGAAGCAGAAAATTGTAAACTGAGCCTAATTATACTTGCAGCATCAGCAGAAGTTACAGCAAAGCACAGAGTCTAGGGCGTTGCTGACACAATCAGATATCCAGAGTGCCTTCTCCTTTCTCTCTCTCTCATTAACATAATGAGCCTATGTTATAATTTTTCAGACCCTGGATATGTGTAGGTTCAGCATTTCCTCTCCACTTGTGCCAGAAGTCTGGACAGCAATGTTTTGCTACTGAATTTGCAAGCTTCCCAGACACACATCACCAGGAATTACCAGTGGAACCTCTTTATTCATATTGCAGAGGAGAATAAGCTCCAAAACATATAAGCAGAGGGTTTTTCTGGTGTGCTCCTTAGTCCAATATGATTAATTTTCTCTGCATCACTGTAATTTACAGCAGGACAGCTTAAGCACATTGACAGCAGGGAAATATACAAGTCATCATACAAAAGATTAATTACAACCAGCCCGCTTACAGCAATCCCCAGGCTGGAAAAGGGCACATTTTTTATTCTTGGAACCTTTCTCACATATATAACAGAAAAGTCATCCCCATTCAGAAACCTTCAGCCAATTTAGCTCCTTCTGTTTGTTGTTCATGTGTTTGCTATATCAGCTTGTCAGCGCCAAGCCTATAAATAATTGGTCCAACTGTGATTATTCATTCAAAGGAAACTGCTGTTTGGTCTCATACCTCCTCGATTTTTCAGGCTTTGTCATTAAATCAGTTGCACTACATACAAAATGTGGAGAAAGATTCTTGGACAATATAGCCCTTGCTTTGCGTACATATAAGATGATAACCAGGATAGGAACACACATTATCAAGAACTCCAGGAATATCAAGACGCTAGAAGATATTCAACTGTCTTATTTTTTCCACTTATAAAACAGCGTACATAAAATTTACCTTGAGTCCTTAATACATCGGAGAGAAAACTGTGTGGTAGTTGCAATTGCATCATGTGACTGGACACATCTATGGCTCCAGATGGTGCTAATAACTAGATGCAGCCTACTTAAATACCCCGATTCCCATCGGAGTAATTCTACACCCATATCCATCAATGTCTGTGGAAATACAGCTTCTGCTCCAAATCTAGCTATGCAAAATGGATCTGTCTTCCTAACTGGACTTATTGCCGCCTTCAGTGTCCTCTGTTTCTCTATTCATTGAGCTACTTGTGCAATGTAACATCTCCCTGCTCAATAAAACCTGCGCTGGGTGCCTTCAACTCCTGTGACTTTATGAAAAAGTGCGTGAAATAACAGAAGCTGATCCTCTAAGGCTCTTTCTCATGCTGTGGGAATGCTTTTACCTAGGACCACAATGTGATCTATTTCTTAAAGCAGCTTAAAAATTACTGCTTTTTCAAGGTATTCTAATATCTGCAATAAATTGGAAAGAACAAGTTTTTGGGTGAGCCATACCATACAACGTTAGCAGTTAGTTCCTGTGTATTCTGTACAGGAGACTTTTTTAAAAGGTCATCAGGTGCTTAAATAATATATGTAAATTCATGCTGATTTTATGTATGCAGAGCCACAGTTGGATTAAAAAAAATAAACACAAGCATCATCAAGCAATGCCTTTGCAAAAAGCAAAATTGAGGTTCACTGTGCATGAAGCACCTTCCTCCTGAAACCTCCTGAATCTCTGCAATCTCCTGATCATTTCTATAGAGGATGTCTACTTTTGCGGATTGTGAATACGTGAGTACAGACAAAAATGGCTGCATTTAAAAACTTTACCTCCAAAATAAGAAACAATTTCAACTAGATTCTCTTGTTCATCCAAGGCAATTTCACTGATGTCCTCGGGCTTGAACAACAGAATGTGGAGGAATCAGACCTATAAAGACTGTTTTAAAACTTGTTACCTCACTGGAAACTAAGAAAAAAAACCTGCACCTTTCCTTTTATATTTGCACTCTGGAAAAAACTAAGAGTTAAAAATGAAAAATACAAGAGGTCAGGTGATGCGAACATGCAGCAGCTTCTAGAAATGTCTCTTTTTTCTGTAAATACTAGAGAAGAACCTTATAAAGCCACAGGGTTTTTGTCCGTAAAGTCTTGTAAAAATGCATATATGCTCAAAATGGCCTTTATTTTCCCATGACTGGCCAGTATCTATTAAGGAAGTCTGAAGAACACCATTTCAAGGAAAGAGGCAAGGAAGAGCATCAGACTTAATTTAAATGTCTCAGCAGAATTAAAGCCGGCCATACTTGTAGTACAATTAGACTCTCCATTTTATTTATTGGAACTGCTGATTCATTAGGGACTGCCTAAATTATCTAGAAAGGCCATTTAAATGAGCCTTTTATCTGATGAATAGTAAATCTTAAGGTTTCTGTATCTGATTGTGACACTATTATATGTTTAGAGTGAACTTTTTACGTTCTAATCTATTCTGGCTAGGTTTATTTCATTTCCTGATACATTCAAACACCACCAATTAAGGCAAAGCAGCTGGTCATAAACTGATCTCATTTCCGTCATTTGCTTTGCTTTGAAAGCTGTCCTTGTGTTCCCTCTTGTGTTCTTTCTTCCTCACACATAATAAAAATAATTACACTTCTGGTTTGAAGAACTTGCTGTAGCATTACCATCATTATTGTGAAATGGCTGATTTCAATAATTAGAAATCCTGCCCACTTGCTTAAACATTACTTTATTGTTATCGGTGCATTCATACTGAGAATGAATATTATCCAAGGTTTTCTGATGTTTATACATCAGTGCTGCAGGCCCTGAATTCTAAGTTGCACAAAAATCAACAGGTTATGAGAAAAGGTTTACAGAGCAAGGCCCATAAATGACTTCAGTACAGATCTAGCTGCGTTTTCTGTGTTTTTACTCAAGGAGCTCTTGGAAGATTTCTGTTTGTTATGTTTTGAAGGTTTTTTAAAAAGCTGTTTCTATTAGTATTTCAAGAATAAATATAAGTTAGTTTGGAGAGTTTGACTGAGGACCTCAAAAAGTTTATTTGATTTTTATTTGAGAATTGGGGCCTATTTAGATCAATTCCAGAGATACAGACTGGACCTTCACTAGCTGCCTAAAGGACATTTCAATACCTAATTACCTTTCCTTTAAGATTAATTGTTGCTTTGAAAATCCTGTCCTTAGTGACATGAGGCGCTAATCCTGTTTATATTAAGGAAATGTCTACTAAATTCTTACAGCTATCAGGTAACGCTTTCTGAATTCTCCATTTTGTGCACTTCAGTATCCATTTAGGTAAGACTTGCAGCTCCGGAAAAGCCTATAAACTAATATACACCACAATGGGCAAGACTGCAACCAGCTCGGATTTTGTGTTCAAAAACCCGAGGCATACAAAGTAGCATGTGATTTACATGCAAGTCTTCTGGTAACCTCTTGCCTTGATCTTTTAAATTTTCTTATGAATAATGAATCGTTAACAAAGTTGTGTACTTAGGAGGAGCAGTTGCCTCTGGCAATAGGAGATGACCTGCCAAAAGTTCAACACAGATCTTGGAAAAACACATACTGTGTTGAAGATACTAGGCACTATAAGAACACCAATACAGATGTAATTTTTTTTTTTTACCTTCTCCATTTCTTTTAAAGAAAAACTCAAATAAAAAATATTTTTGTTGTGATTTTTCTCCTTCTAAAACACCTGGCAGTTACATGTTCAATTACTATTTTAAACACAGTTAAAAATCTAAGCACACCTTTGCAGAGTTTAGTAAGCAACTGTAGATATTATTCCTATTCAGGTCTGTTAAAACATATCCCATGAAACTCCTTTCCAACCAAAATCACTTTGTGACAGAATTTGTGTTTTTGTAGACAGTGTTTGCTTCCACTGAAATTTTTTTTTAATGTTTTACTTCCAGGTTTTTACGGAGAAGTGCACATTTTCTGTTAAACAAATGCAACTAAACCAAAAACATTTTCATGTTTGTCAAAATATTCCATTCAGTTTTCCCATTTTCTACCCAGCTCTATTTACAAGTTTCTTCTATGTAATGGCTAATGCAGTGTGGGGATTTCTATGCTTTCTTTCCCCGTGAACTTCTACTTCAACAAGATAGCAGACCAACTCCTGTCCCTGAAACAGTGAAGGTTTTACAGCAAAGCCTGTATATGCAGACAGTCTTTCTTCTTCCAACAGAAGTAGATATTTACATAAGGACGACATCATTTTAACACTGAACAGGTTTCTCACCGCTTCACCCAACAACAATTAGAGAGAATTCTGCTCACAGCAGTGCCCAAATAAAACTGCAACAACCCCAGTGAAGGCTTAAGAGATACTCTGAAATTTAAACAAGTCACAAAACAGGAACAGGAGCGAATTCTATCTTCCATTTGTACAATCAAACTCTATTTACATCATTGAGTTGCATCTTAAAACCTACAGGGCAGAACAGATACCTACAAATAAAATGCTGGTCCTTACCTTTGCCTATAGAAGTGGCTATTCCATTCATTAACTGGGATAAAGATTTACCAGGAGAACCAGGGATATCTGAGGATGCCACCGAGTTACTGCTCAGGAGATCAATCTTTCCTGCTTGCTGTCGAAACTTCTCTAGTTCTCTGGACAAGAGGTTAAATTGTTCACTCTGTGTCCGGCATTTCTCCTCTAGCTCTCGGACCTTGGCCTGCAGAAGCAAGACATAACACAGACATTTGACTGCGATCAGAGCGAGCTATGACTGCGTCAGATTTTTCTTAAGTACCAGGAAGCCAGGATAGGCAAACTATTTGGGATAAACAGGCCCACAATCACACTTTTCTCCCCCTAAATTCTCACCCATATTTAGAACGAAACTTTTTAGTAGCCCTGTAATACTGAGGTAAGTGCTCCTTTCATCCCCAATTTCCAAAGTGGAAATTCCTCATCATATTTTTTGGCAGCGCTAAAAAAATCACTGCCAAGAACACTTGCAAACAGATCTTACAGCTTTGTGACTTCTACACACATCTGAATGTCACTTTCGTGTGCTTTTCCAACTTTTTCTAAAACTCAGGTATATTTCTGAGGTTTGCCCATCCTCGGCTATTAATTTGAAGCCTCCTGAATTGTTAGATTAACATTGATGTATTAAAAAACCCCACCAAAAAAACCCCACACTGTAGTTCATGCAGAATGTGGGCCTACCTGCTGGCTCAATTCCCCTTCAAAAATAATGCTTCTCACTATAGGTGCCAAACCACACAGAAGTAATCCAGACACCAGCCAAGAGGAGATTGTTTGTAAGCTTGTGAGAAGTACCAAAATGTCATTGTTGGCAAACATTTTTGTTTTAATTTTGAGGTATCAGGCTTTAACAAAACAGAACTTAAAAGATAAGCTTCTGTGCTGACTTGGGAAATTTGCCTACATACAGTTTATGAATTCCTGATGTGAAAAAACGGATGAGGTAATGGAAAGGAAAGATTCCCTGGCTGAAAGAAATTACAAAGGGCATGGGAATTCAGGATTTCTTCTACAACTTTAACCCAAAAAATTAAGGATATAATAATAATATAAATGCATTATATTGAAAATATTATTAAGTTTCAATCTGCATTTATAAACAGCCTGTATATCTGTTTGCATACGCTACCATATGTTCCCGAAGAGAAAAAACACAGATCTAGAGTGCCCAGAGAGTTAGGAAAGAGCATATTGACACCTGCTGCAAAGACTGAAGAATCAGCAAAGCTCCTGAGAACTTCATTTGTGAGGTCTGATTTTCACGTAGGGGCAAACAGTTGGTCTGTACTCTGGAAATACGCCAGAGAAAGACTGCCTTTTGAGGCCTAGGGAGCACTCGTGTCTCCTGCTGTGACCCAAACGCTGCAAGCAGAAGTAGCTCAACAGAGGCAGTAATAGCCTCCTTATATGAAAAGATAATGCACTATATCCTAATCTGATGCTTTACGATGAACAAACATCACTTTCCTTCATTAAAAACCCCGTTACAGCATATGCCTACTTAAAAAACTGTACTAACAAAGGAAGTCTGGATATCAATTAAATTCATTCAACTGTACTAAAGGTTTCTTCCTCTTGAAAGAGAAGAATGTTCTCAGTTCATGTAAGAAAAACGGCACATATTGCATATCAAAAACCCAACATATATTACATACCACCTATACGAAGATCTTCGCACAGCTAAAGATAAACAAAACACTTATAGTCCCAGAAGAACACAAAAATCCGAATTTCCTACTACAGAAGGTTGTACTGTTTGTTCCTTTTTTTGTAACAAATACATTTTAAAGCTACAGTGAATTTTGAGGATGTAATTTCTTTGTATTCATAAAACACAAATTAATTTAGTTCTGCTAAAGATGTCTCAGGGTATCTATCTGACTGATTATGAAACAGAAAACAATAAGATACAGAGACTTGGTGGGAGTTTTACACAAACATTAAATGCTTTGATTTTTTTTTTTTGTCTTTCATCTTTTCACTGTGGTTTTCAGCAACTGAAACGTGACCCTTTGCTACTTGTTACTTTGCTGCATGAATAAGGCATCTATGTACAATTTTAAAAGAACATTAAACAAACAAAGTAGTAAAGTGGTTTGGGTTTTCAGATCCCCTCTTTCCAACGGCAAGTTTAAGGATGAGCTATTCAACTCTCTAAGAATATATACTGACCTTTCCACATGGAGTTATGGAAACTCTAGCATAAAATAAAAAATAAAAACATCATCATCCAGGACCCAACAAGATGCTAAGTCTGCCTTAAAAAATATTTTTGAAAAAAATATTAATGTATTATTATTATTTATTAATTTAAAACTTATTTGCATTTCAGTATATGCCTTCTTTGACTTTTCTTTCGAGTATCTAGAATCTTCATTTTCAAGTTGTTCTCTCACGACAGTATGAAGTCTGGAAGAAAAATGCCTTTACTACTTTTTTTTAATCAAGGTTATGAGATAGAAGTGAGCACAAAGCTGGTACTATATAAAGAAAAAATTGCCATGAGATCCACAATAGTACTAACAGGAGACATCCCCATACCCATCTTTGTTTCTTGACTTCAGGCAGGTGCTTGGTTCATTGTTTGCCAGCCAGATTCACCTCGCTTTAGAAAATCTACATATTCACGTATGTCACTGCAGAGTGAGGCATGTGCTTACGCTCTCAGAAGTTCTGAATTTTTATTCTGTATCATGGGTCTGCCCATATAGCCTATCCTAATAACGATGGCACAAAAGTGCCAAGTCTACCAGATCTCCCTAAAAGTGGATCTGCCTATAGCAGTGGCTGTATGAAGAGACATTCTCTGCTGCAGACCATATTGAATGTATTTCACTTAGGACTTGCCAAGTTTCTCATACAAGACATAGTGCTATTTATAAAACTTAAACAGCTTCTTAAATTGAAAATGAAGTAGACTTCATCCATTACAAGACAGATACTGTTCGCACAAGACAGATAAGATGATGAGCAACTTTCCAGGTGGACAGGCTTGAATTCAGACTAGTAGTTAGCTCACATATTCTGCTACGGAGATACCATTTCATAGTTTAATTGTTTACGTAGCAGCAATGGCTTTCAGTAGGTGGCTCAATAAATCAACCTCAGGTGAAAATACCACATAAAATTATCTTTGTATTAATAAAGAAACAATCTGAATTCAGACAATATCCACACAGTCAGAAAGCTACAAACTTGAATAAACTACCAAACCATTCTTACTGGGCATGCTCCTAAGAAATCCACTTTCAAAAACAGTATCTGAGTTCTCATTAAATCATGCCATATTTGAAGATTAATCTCTTGTAGAAAAAAATTCTGATTTTGGTGATTTGGTATTAGGCCAAGAAATGCCAAGCATGCTTGCATAACAATGGTTCTAGCACACATCCCATGCAAGGTTAGGCAGGACTATCGTAGTCATTTTAAAGGGAAAAGTGCAGGATTCAGGACAGGGAAAGGAGAATTTATGCCCTAAAATACCTGCATGCTGTCCAAGGTGTTCTGGATGAAGTGCAAAGCAATAAATTCCAGACAAGACACAGTAAACAAAGAGATGTGAAATAAACAAAGAAATAAAACCAGTTTTGAACACTTTTTTTACATTTCAAAGCAAAATATATTAGAACAGTTAACACGTGTAAAAACATGCATTAACACAAACCACGCTATAGAATGTTTCAGAAATCAATACCACTGCTGGTCTTAAATTGCAAAAGGCAGATTAAATAAAATGCTAAAAATTAATGGGCTTATGGCAATAAAAAGCAAAAGCTAGGGAAACCTTGATGGGGTTATGCAAATCGGAAGTTGCAGACAAATCAGCTAAACAGGAATTTTGATTAGTTTGAGGGGGGTAAATAATCACTTGCCTGCTTTGCTTCTACTTAAGTTTTCCTGCATCATATGCTTTCCACCAGGTATTAAATAATTTAATCTTATGTTCTTCAAGGTAAAACAAACTTAATATATATGATGATCATAAAAGCATATGAGTAAAACACTTTATGTGGGAATATTAACTTTTATAGATATAAATAAACAATTTTTTTTTTTTTTAAAGATGATCAATGCACCAGAAAAACCACCTTCCATCAATGCATGACCAGTAAGTACACAAAGAAGAACTACTGTGAGAAGGTAAAAAGACTAGAAATTATCTTCTGCTAAAAACAGATTTCTAAGTGAAATGTCGACAATGCACTTGCTATAATCAATCTGTGGTATCGCATGTTCTTTATGATATGTACGGTACCTTAAGACTTAATAACCATTTAATGCCTTTTCCTCAGACAGAAAAACTAGTTTGATAGTTATCAGCGAAAACCTATTTTGCATGAAAAAATGAAGAACAAAAACAAACCAAAGGAAATCTGGATGCAGTTAGTGTGCTATTTACTTGTGCATCTATATTTTCTGACACTTTAACATATCCAAGTACATCAAACAATATGATTGAAACTTAAAGAATCTGTTGAGCCTAGTTTTGAAAAACTGGGGAGGAATTGTTTGCTTTAGGAACCTTCTTATAGGAGTTCTAATTTCTGCTACATGTTGTTGTCACTTGTCCTATCTTGCACAACATTGTGGGTCAGCCTGTATTTCTAAACAGCAGACAGCAAAGGGAATAAAAGGTTTTGTCAGCAGCAGGCAGATATCTGAGTGTATTAATTTATTTCAATTCTCCTTTGATTTTTTGTGTTTTCATATGTAACTTAAGCATAACTGTGTGTATCCATTACAAAGGTTCCATTATTATAAAAGTCCCAGTTTAAAATCTCTAAAAATTTCACTCCAGCCTAAGACAAAGAGGTTTTGCAAACCTTGCCCTTTTCCAACTAAAATTGACAGCAAAGCTCATGGTTTTTGAATGGGAGTAAGAATTTGCTCCTATTGTTCATGTCACTTCTATACAAGCTACAAGCAATTCTGTATCCTTGGGCACAGAAGACTAAATTACTAGGTTTTTCCTTAGGATTAATGACTTGAAGGAAGGCTTCAAATGTGATGCAAAGTCCATAAACACAACTACTAATGACTTCATAGGAAATGCCCCACGCCAAGGTCATAACTGAGCAATTGCTAAGGAAAATACTGATTTTTTGATGTACCTTTATGGATGATGTCAGTATGTGCAGGTATTTAGTGCCTTAGAAGTTAGTAGATCAGATAATCTGAATCATCTCTCAAAATTTAATTTATTTAACAGTGTTTACTTACTAAATCCAATAGTCACTGGCAAATTCTAAAAAAATTGCAGCATAGTTGGGAAACGCTAAGAAAGGCCCCTGCTGGTGATACACAGCAATAGGATTAGAGGCAATGGACATGGGTAGCATCCAGAGAAAAATTCTGACAGAATACAAGAATAATGTTCTTCATAATGAAAGTGCTCAAAGACTGAAAGAGGCTGGAGGTTGTCATATCTCCATTCCCAGAAATATTTAAAAATGGACTGGGCAAAGCCTTGAGCAGCCTACAGTGATTTTAAAGAGGGCCTTTCTTTGAGCAGGGAGTTGGACCAGATAGCCAGAGGTCCCTTCCAAACAGAATTATTCTATGTTTCTAATTAAAAATTTAAATATGTTTCTGGTGCCCCTGGTTTTCAAAAGCCCAGTTCAGACTACCTTGAAAAGATCTAGTTTTCCAATAAAAAGAATGAAGTGTCCTCTCTTCACCACATCCTTTGAAGGTTTTTCAAAGTATCCAAATTCTTTCAGTAGGTTTAAAAATTTTGGCTCTTTAACATGTTGCTTTATGTTTACTAGACAGTATTTAATTAGGAACCTTAGGTAATTGATTGGTATTTGCAGCTATATTTCCAGCCTAAACGATAATAATTCTTACAAGTGATCACTTCCTTTCTATGTATCTGATAGTATTTTACAAAAAAAAAAAAGGTACTAAAATTTCCATTCTATACAAAGAGAAATTGAGGTACACACATCACTTCCAACAGCTCAGTCTAATGCACTCCTAACTGAATTATAATCGTTAAAGGATGCAGTTATGTTAGAAGAGGAAAAAAACCCTATTTGCCTACATATTACTTGAAACTTTCAAAAGTGATGATACTGTAAAGTTATCACATTCAGAATGGAACCTCCACAAGCAAAGGTAACACAAAGGATATCTTCTTACCTCTAGCAACTGAACTGCTCCTTCATGTTCCTTCTTAGCTTCAACCTGAGCCTTGTTTTTATAATTAAGAAAAGAAAAAAAGAAAAGAAAAGAAACATCAATTAGTCATGCCACATATAGTATGCTCTAACCACATAAACTGGTATACCATATACTCAAATCCAAAGCCAATTACAGTCTCGAAGGGATGACTCTGTCAATATTACTATAGCGCTTTGGTTCCAAGCCACTGAAATAACTGCTTATTTTTAGGAGATTGAATCTCAGTGAAGCTTAATAGCATCAGTATTTTGTTAGAGCAGAAGAGCATGCTCAACACACTGCAAGAACACATCAGAGGTACCTCTGAAACCCTCCAAATTAAAACTGAAAAATGAGCTCGTTATTCTACATTGCAGGAGTTTCATAGTGTAGAAACGTACCATACCAGCCGAGAAAGCAACACAAAATTAAGCTCATTCTTTACATGCAGCAACAGTATTTATCATCTATGTAAATAGCTCACAAAACACTTCAAGGCAACCACAAGAAAGGTTGTCTCTAAACAGGAGTGCAACATTTAGGGTCCAATCAACTGAGTCAAAGTTGAAAAGAGGGAATCAATAAGAGCAGAAAAGTGTATTTTATGTAGCTCAGAAATTCAGTTATCAAATTTTCGTCAGGAAAAGTCTAAACCTTAAAAACAAAACAAAAAAATCACTCAGTAACTTTGTGTTATCCTCACTTTATTTCCATTTAAGTTTTCACTATCTTCTTTATTGACGCTTGCCCAAGATAAGCAAAACTTTTTGTTAACCATTGTATCAGGCCGATAGCCATGTGATGCACTAACTTCGCCTCTTAGCTCCTTATTACTGTAACCCAAAGACCACATTCTGCACATTCCTCATCAGAGAAAAGTCTTAAAACCCTCCAGTTTAGCAGAGGGCAACACCCCACAGTCCTTCTAATATAATGGGCCAGATACTCCCATGATGGACACTGACACAGCTATGTTAACTTCACTTGCCTCATCTATGAGGGCTAGCCTACTCCCTTATTGGCTTCAATGGAAGCTGGGTCGGGCCATAAAGTCACAGCAAAAACATATACCCAAACTATACTTCTCTGTTATGCATGGTAATAAAGTCTCCTTCAGTCCTGCAAGCACAGTCATATTTCTTCTTGTACTACAGTAATAAATCTTATTGCTAGCACCTGATAAAATATTGGCTCCAGGAGCATTAGTATGATGGCAGGTAATAGAAAGCCTTGTGTTACCCATCATTACAAGTTTAATAAAATCTGCCCAGAATATGAGTTCTTGATAAATGATTAGAAAACCTGCATCAATTGCTATCTCTCTTTTACATCAAACAGTCTTGTAGTAAGGCTTTCTTGGAGAAAAAGACCATCTGATTCCCTATCAACACAAAACCTTGATGAACAATATTATATTCTTCCTTTAGGCTGAAAATCTGATCAGTCTGTACATATATTAAAAACACAATGAGTTTTTATTTATAATATCAAAATGTGACAGCAAATGCATCAGACTGCACCAGTAACTTGCTTTGTTTTAAAGTGCACATTTCTGTGGTTCTTCAGCAACTTTACGACAGTAACAAGATATGCTGTGAAATGTCATCCTGTTACTGCCTGGAGTTACTACTTTCATTTCACGGTATTTTTCAAGTAATTAGACAACTCTAATGAAAAAAAGGAAGACAGAATTTAACACGCATGTACTAGGTACATTGGGAGGTCAGCTCTGGCTGAAATGTGAGCCAGCAATTCCTGTTTGATGATGGAAGAAAAGTATTATGTAGTTACTTAGGTAACAGATTTATGTAAATTGTTTTTCTGACAACATACACTGCATTATAATGTTGAAAAGGAGATGTGCTGGATACCAGCAGTCTAGAGGCTAAAGCAGGAAAAATTAGTCTGTGCTCATCTCCACTACCATGCCTAGAGAACTACAGGTAGCTTGGCTATCTCTCTACAAGGTAGAACAGTGCACAGTATGGACATCCCCCAAAATCTTCCAATGTTTTGAATTCTTTACCTCTTCTACCCATACAGTCTACTAATCTGGTCTTCATTCTTATTCGATAGCATTAATAATAACATTACAGAAGCAACTAAGTATCTCAATCAAGCTGGGATCCCAACATGTCACAATGGAAAAGAATCTGAGCTTGGAAGGGCTGAAAATCAGAATTTTTTTTAAAAAGCCCTTTTTCTTTTTGAGTGGTATCTAGAATGAATATCACATGCAGATTTTGTCACGGAATGTGATGGGTAGAATGCTCATTTACGTTGTCATAGACCCTTACCATGAAAGGCAATAATAATTAAAAAAGACACAACAGTGACTTAATCACATAAAGGATTAGATGTTTCAGGGTGAAAATGACTGTCTGTGCAAAGTCCTAGGAGGAGTATTTCAGGCTAATGAATGAAACCAGTAAGAAGATGAATTATTTCTTAAATGCTTCTACTGAGTAATGCATAGATGAATTCTTATTGTGGATTTTAGCATAGGAATTCTAAGCTAAAGTTCTAGTGGAACTTAGTGGTAAATGATTATTAGATAACAATTTTTAACATAAATGATCTTGTATTCCATGCTACTTCAGGTCCACTGAACAAGAATTTAATCACTGGCTACAGATGCTGAGCTAGTTGCATTCAGTAAAATAACAAATACAATACAACCTCATTCGTGCCTGAAGTCTATCATGCTATAGCCTAGCAAAAATGACTGGAGAAAACAGTATTACAGAGATTTGTCTCCTGTTGCCAATCTGTAACAAAAAGACCCATGTAGTGTGGATTTATTAGAAGAATGCAACAAAAATTAGCAAGAGGAAAAGCTGTACCTTTCTTTGATTTCTTTGCTTTGCCAAGAAATTTAAGTCCAAAATTTATGTGGAAGTTCAAATAGTAACAGCTGAATATATCTAGAAATGGCATTTTGAAATATGCCTAAATAGATTAATTGTGAAAGACTAACAGAAAATTAACTGGAAGATTTCATTTGGTCAAGTGAAGCTTTCTATTTCAAGCAAACTATATTTAGAGAAATCTTTTTATTCTGCTGAGAATGTCTCTCCATGCCAATTCTCTATCAAATTATCATTAGCATTATTATTTCTGTGTTTTGATCTCATCAAGCAATTGGAAAAAACAACATTAGTATTGAGACAATTGCAGCTTTAAGTGACTTTGGTAAGATTGAAACTCAATACTATGTTTTTTATATTATAATGAATACTGAGATGTTGCAGAGTGAAAAAAAATGTCAAAGTGATCTGTGAATTAGAGAACGAGCTTGGAAATGAAGTACTTAAACAACGGTTTAGTTTGTGAAAAAGATCAACTGTGATGTGTAAGTACCTTGACAAGGACTTACTTTAATCTAATTTAGTGGAGAAAGGTAGTAAGAATCGCCAGTGTCTGGCTTTGGCTTCCTCAGCCAAAGAAATCCCAACAAAGCATTAATATGTCCGTGAGAATGATTAACTGCTCCAGCAAACTGACAAGGAGATGGTAGATTCCCCATATTTTGATTATCGTTATATTAAGACTGGATTCCTTCCTGACTTTTAAGGAATGCTCAAATATTTCTGAGCCCAATCTAGAGAGAAGCAATGGAAATAAAAAGGAAATACATGTATTTGTATCACTACGAGGACTTACGTATACTGGTCAGGTTAATCTTCACTAGCATAAACATTTGTAAATCAATTAGTACAGTCAGGTAAATCCAACAGTAAACATCCACTTGTTACAACTGCATCAGCTATCATGCAGAACAACCCAGAAGAGGAACCAGTTTGGTGGGTGTGGTTTAAGTTCCTTTAAACCAGGAGATCTGTTTCATGACCCGTGCTCCGTCACTGCAATTTGCTATTTCACCTGACTTTCCCTTCCTCCACTTACCTTCTGCAGGAGTTCGATTTCCTGCTGTTTGGCGTTGAGAACAGCCAAGGCTTGCTCATGCTCCAACTCCAGCTGTTGCCGCCGTTCAGCAGCCTCTCGCATATGCTGTTTCAAAGGAAGCAGAAAAACTATCAGGAGACTTCAACATATGCTACCTGCAGCCAAACACGCTGCCATTCCCAGGCATGCAGATGTTCATCTCAACATAAAAGCTCTCTGGTATCACTGATAGGCAAGCAGGAAACTGGATAGGATTTTAATTCGGTCAGTACTTAGGGGCATATTGCCAATGCTAAGCTCAGGCATTTTGACAGCAACCTTTTTTAGGATATACGACTCTGTCATTGCCAGCAATGTGGCCTCTGTGATGCACAAGTGAACAGTGCCCATCTGATTCATCAGGCACACATTTATATGTGGCATTGTGCTGAAAAATTAAAGCTTGGAAAAAAATTAGGTCGACAATTCCCTAAATGCCTCTTTATCTAGGATATGGTTTTGTGATTTGTTTTGCAAATGATGACCCAAAAGAAACAGCTTACCTTTGCTAATCTCTGCCTATTATTTATAGCAAATTAGACAGAACAGAACTAACACAGGTGGGTTTGTGACAAAAATGACTGTACGGTACTCAAAAACAACTTTTAAAGGACAGTTGCTACTAATGATTCAAAGCAATATGAGAAAGGTTCTTGGGAAGAGCACAAGCTGAACAATGTCAAGATACCCTTTGCAGATAGAAATCTTTTTCATTACAGGTTGATATTATTCTCCCAATATCATTATAACTTTCAAACACCCTGTTAATAAATGGGAGTTAAGAAAGATCTCTTTACAGATTCTGATCTCTTCTCTGGTGAAACTGGTATTAAAGATTTTTATTTTCCAAATGACATATTATTCCCATAATACTCTCAGAGCAGAAGCACGATGTCTTATCTGCAGCACCATGAGTTATTACACACAAACCTATTAGGAATCAGCACTTGGAAACAGAAATACGTGGCTGCAATTGACAAGAACAGGCCAAAATATCTCTTATTGTGTACAAGAGAAAATTTTATCAAGCATATTGCTAACCTTTAATGAGCTGTTATTCTCTGCTACATGTTACTCATAACAAAGAGGGACAGCCCAGTGAGGCTGACTTCTCTCAATCTGGATATGTTTGCAAAGGAAGCAGAAACGTCTCCAATACTCCGTTTGGCCTCTGCTTGGGACTTATTTATTTTCATTTGACATGTTGATTAAAAACAACAAAAAAATCATCAAAGATTTTTCCAATTCATCAGTTTTGACCTTCCACTATGGCTTGTTTTCTAGGAGTTTTGTGAGGATTCAGTATTTTGACTGTAGACATTTCTGAACTCTGCATATTGTACAAAAGTTAAATGGATTTGTTCACGGGTAATATCTATTCTGAGTATTTAATAATGACCAAAAATAATGGTTCCGATTCTCATCTCATCTGAATGAATATAATCTATTTTGCTAACTAGTATTACTCATTATTTAAATTAGCATGAAGCTACATTTAATGAGCTCAGCAGCTTCCATCAAGTCTTATGTAAAACTTGACACCAATGGAGCATCAGCACATTTCTTATATTCAAGAAATGGTGAGGCAATCAAGTCATTCTCACACCTTTAATTAAAACCTTTAATTATCAGAAAAAAACAAAGGTCTCACTTCACTCTCTCAAGATTCAGTACCAGATTTGGTACAGCATATTTTGATACCGTTAAGTTCTTACTACTTTTACAAAAGCTACTACAGAACATTTGCAGAGATCAATAAATAATTAATACCGTGACCATACTGCGAATCTATAAAATGTAATGAAGAAACAGATTGTGATACATAATCTGTGATTCTCCCCAGCTTTTAATTTCTCTGTTTCCTAAAATACGTATTTAATGATCTACAGTTCACAGATTTTAAGGTCAGAAAAGACCATTTGGTCATCCATGTTAACCTAAAAGTCTCTCTCAGTCATTTTAGTATTGTCATGATCTACTTAGTATTTAAAGCAGCAAGGATCTCTTCACCCCAGCATCTGTCCCTCCCCTGGCACAGCAATTAATTCTCCCCCAAACCAGAAGCAATTCCTCCCCTCCCACTCTGCTCACAAATCGGTTCTGTCTGCAAATCTGTTTCGCGCTTCCTATCTGCACATCAGCTGCTGTCATTTCTTCTTCCAAGCCTGAGGGGAATAGGTTAGGGCAGGGGAGGAGGACTGCAGAGATCACTAGGAGAACAGCAGGCAGAAAGCTCTGAGCTACTGAATTCTTTCTGCATCCTCCTTCAGGATTGACTTCCACAATGATCACACTGCCATGGTTTGTGTAGGTGGTGGCAATCCATTTGTCCCTGCTATCGCTATCCCTAACGTGAGGCAGGTTAGAACTTTCTAAACATGTAAATTTGCACTTCCCTTTTTGCACTCTTTCTAGAGGTCCTAATAATGTTACTCTAACATCAGAAAGCAAATCCACGTCTAAAAGATCATAGAAAAAGTACAGTAAGGACTTCATATTTCAAAACAATAGGCAAATAATGCTCTATCCTTCAAAGAAAGTGTGAAGAAGGAACCTTTTCAGTGTATCTTTCAGATCAAAGGCAAGAATGCTGCTACGCAGCAGAGAATGAACTGGGAACATTGTGGATATCTCAGTTTTCTTTCAAATTATAGAGCTAGACAGCTGTATAGTATAAACTGTTTCTGAAATAGCACTTAAGAGACCTGCTCAAACAGTTCTTGTTTTTCGAGCTTCCTCATGGGCAGCAGGGGGATTTGACAATGAATAGCCCATCCTCGCTCCAACCATTTCAGTGGTTGCACTGTGTTACCTACAGCTGCAAACAAAACAAACAAACCCATTCTTTCCTATAACAGTGACTTTTGCAGTTCTAAAATGTGCAACTGGTTAATGCTAGAACAAACTCAAATGGCTTTCAAGTACTAAAGTCTTGTTTATGAGACAGAACTCATACATGATGCTGAATGAGGAGCAAATTTAATTCTCACCCAAGTACTCTGATCAAAGGACTTGTCATCTGCGCTTGCAGATGGGTGGGCACCATTACAGTGGAATGAATGGGAAAAGCTGGCTGAACACACCAGAAAATCAGAACTGTTCTGTGTGAGAGGCACTGTGAAGATTCTCTGAAGTTAGCTAATTCAGCAGTTCTTCATCTTCCCTTTTCTGCTTTGTTGATACACTTTCTGTTATCTCAGGATGTAACTGAATTTCTCTTTTGACAGGGAAACTAGGCTAAATATTTCTCAAAACTTTCCAATGGTTGGAAAGCTGCAAACCATTTTTTCAAACTACTAATTTCCCGAGCATATGAGGACACACATGAAATACACAATTAACCGCATCTGCTTGGGCATGGTTTAATGCTAAAAAGGAGATTTAGGGTTTCAATTCTGCTGAAGATGATCTGCCAGCTCAGAAGGGTTCTGCTCAAGGGAGAGAACTACTGAACGTGAAAAGCCAGGGTCTCTATATCCACTAGATAATTTCTGTTTCAGTGAAGGAAAACTTTTGAAGGAGATTTACAGAATGTTTCTCCCACATGCATTAGAAGTATTATTTCAGTAGAAGTTAAGCAAAATCGGTCAAATAACCAGATTCAGCTCTTCTACAGAAGAAATTTGGAGGAATCCTTAAATCAAATGCCAGTACATATCCTAATTAAAGAGTGGAGAAATGAACATTGTTTGGTATGGCCAAAGAAGAAAGTACGTTCTTTAATTTGTTTTGAGAAAGTAAAACACAGTCTGTCATTAGAGGAGTTTCAAGTGTTCAAAAACATACAAGCCTAGCAAAACCAGTATCTGAACAGGGTATGAGAAAGGAGTTTCATTGCTCATGAAAGTGGGTTTTTTAGCAGTATAGGAGACAATAATTTGTATTTTGATTTGATGAAATGAGAATTAATACCTATTTACTTAAAGCAGTCTAATCCTCAGCTGTTTTATGAGCCATGAATTCACAGTTAATTTCTTTTCTAGACTTTTTTCCTCTTATCTTTCTACTATGTGCTCCTTGAAGAAGTGAATTTCTGCAGCTATCAAGCTGGAATCCCACAATCATTATATAGAAAGCACAGGCAAGCCCTATCTGTTGGAATAGCTTCTAGGTGTTGATTCTACTCTCTATAGGTACTAGCACATGGCTCACAGTAAAATAGCAAATTAGATAAAGGTCTGTGGAACTGTTAGTTTTTTATTCCCCAGAAGAAAAGGAAGGAAATAACAGAAAAAGTAAATTACCTTCCATTGCTAGAGAAAAACTTCCTACTTGTTCCTGGGGAAAGTTGTATTAGTCTAAAGACAGATAACAGTGTATCACTCTTCTATTCTATTAAGCAGTTTATTTTTCCTTTCCCAGTACACGTACTTATTATTTGCACATGATTCTAGATTTATTCCATCAGTGCTACCTGTTGACCGGTAAATAGGACATTGATAATTCACTGCATAACAATACACATAACAGTTAACTCCCCTTGGCATTGCCTAGTATGTGATTTCAACAGCTCATGTTTCCAGAAGCTGCTGGAATAAGTTGGTTTATGGAGCAGTCAGCTTACTTTTGGTAACACCCCAGTCTTTTGGAGGCTCAGCAAGAAGGACGTAACTTTTAACCACCTTTTATTTCCATCTGTAGCTGGAAAACCTTCTCCTCACCTCTTGAGCAATATCAAATAAAGCTTGAGAGAGGGTTTCAACAATGTATTTACCAGTGCAACAAGCCAAAAATAAAATCTCTCCTTCTCAAAGTTCAGATAGGTAGCCATTTTCATCACTACAATCATCTCCAAAAGCCCAGATCTATTCTGATGCAGCCAACAGCAAAACTATTTTTCCCCTTTTAGAGTGAGTCTGATGCAAGTCAAAATCATTAACAAATCCAATTTCAAATAAGTGATCATACTTATGACAAGTGTTGGCTGAAGCCACTTAGCATTATTAAAACATTCTGCAAAGAAAAGTCTTGCTTGAAATTTAAGATCTCAGACCACTTATTTTCATTTCCATCTCCTCCTACTCTCAGGGCATCCAATCGTCCTTTACTAGCCACTCCAGTGGTTTGAAAAAGGAAAACCTTGGGCTTGAGAAGATGAAAAATAAGCAGCTCTTTGGCAGTCTGTCAAAAAAGTTTCAGCACTGGGTCAATGCTCCATTCTAACCAGACAAACACATCCTTCATTTTTCTGAATGCTCTGAAGTACAGACAAGTGTTCACAAGTGTTTTCTCTCTCAAGAATTCTCACTGTAGTCCTCACCACTGCAGTTCCTCCCCTGATGCAAACAGCTCTAACGGCATGGATTTTTAGTAATCTTAATTGTTTAACCGTCTTCAAGGCATGTTTTGGTGGCGGTTTTCCACATCACAACTTCCATATTTTCTACAACTAAGAAAACCTGGGAACAGTGGCCCATTCAAACCAGTTTGTGTTTCTCCCACATCATATGCTTCCTTCTACTGGCTCCCTCTACCCCATCACATTGGACACCAGCTCATTGTATGTAGGGACCTTTCAGACCCTTCTCCGTTACTCCTGATCCATCTATCAGGTTTGGCTTATCAAGTTACTGACTACCATCTTTATTTAATCAATGACACTTTGGGAATTTGGCTGTTTCCTAGCAAAGCACTGTTTCCTTCCCACCACTAGAACTTTTTTTGCACTTTGTTTCAACATATACAAATCATTGCCCCCTTGAATTAGCTGGTAAGTAATAATCTCTTGGTTGATTCCATTTTCCAGCTGAATTCTACTCTTACTCTACCCCATCATCTCAGCTAGATCTCGTCTCTGTTAGATTCACCTGGTCAATTCCACTATTTCATAGAATCAGTTTGTTCCATGGCATTATACACAATAACCAGGAAAACAGAAGCAGGACAGCATCTTCAACTGAACAGTGAAACCTCTACTGACGAATATACTTATGATTCAAAATGCATTATTGAATTTTTCTAAGTTGAAAAGGAAGCAGCAAATTGATGACGTGAAACCAACTATGTATCTAGAAAACAAGCATGGCTAGACACCAAAGTACTAAGCTTCTCTAGAAGCATGTTAAAAGAAAGGTGGTTATGTACCAGGCACTATAATTCTTTCTAAATAAGACCTCTCTAATAAAACAAGAACAGGTTTTGCAACCTTGTCCTGACAATGGGATGAACTCTGCACAGGCAATACGAGCTGGTACCAACAAGCTCAACAGCTTGTTTCACAAGGCCACAATAACATTTTGCATCAAGTTAGACTGGCAGACATAGCCCTCTTTAAAGTAAAATATCTTGGCAGTTGTTCATATTTCCTTCATCAGCATAGTCACTTCTCATCCTTTTCTTCTCATCTTGACTTACCTCCAATAACTGCATAGTGAAAACCTACATCCAGTTACTTATAAAGTATCAGATAAAGATCTCTCCTCTGATAGTTTGAGATTCCTTGTAGGCACTTGGTCTACTGTATTCCATACATTCTATCATAATTAATAGGGGCATTCAGTCCCCTGGTTTGCAATGCACTTATGCTTCTGTGACTCACTGAATGAACATCAGGAATATTAAACAAGTAATGGAAGTACTGGATCGTCAGGCCTTGTAGCATTATACCTACCTTTAGGACCTGCTCTAAGTTCTCCAGCTTGGCTTGGAGCTGGTGTTTTCCCTTTACAGCCAAATCTCGTTCTTTGGTCACTCTGAGGAGGGTTTCTCTAAGGTGGTCATAGTCTGATTTTACCTAGAAAAATTAAAATGTGATTATTGCCCAAACAACTAATTAATGAAGGGAAAACTATATCTGACACAAACATTTCTGCATGTTGAAATGGAAGAAGGTAAACAAGTTCAAAGAAAATAGGAAAGCAGCGTAAAAAATGGAAGGGAATGTTCAGTGAGGTAATTGTGTGTGTCTCATATACGTGTATGCATGAAACACATTTTCTTTCGACAAGGACTACAATCTGGCAATGAAACTGTAGTTATGCATAAGTTATGCAAAGTTAAATAATTATACTATATAACGCACAAAATAAATGACAATCAAACAATTCCTAATCTCTCTCGATGTCAGAGGCATCAGAGATGGGTGTGCTATATAAAGAGACAGAGATCTAATGTATATATAGAAATATAACTCACATGGGCATTTTTCTGGACTATTCAGTGTAAATTGACTTCAGAATAAACTCAAATATAAATGGTCAGCCTGTGCTAACATTTGAAATCAGTGTCTCTACAATTAAAAAATAGGTATTCTTCTGCAACAAAACCCTTGCTCTCCCTTAAAATATTTGCATTCAGAAAGTTTTTGAAGGATCAGATATTCATCAAGTAGGATTTGCTTTCCAATTTAATTTACTTGGTGCTAGCTTAACCATTTCAGTATGACTAAGTCTTTTTATACAGGATTTTGTGAATCATCAGCGATAGTGACTACTTCATAAACACACATAGAAAATAAGAAAATATAATATTAAATTACTTTATCCTGCCATGGAAAAGTTCTTTCTTCGATTCAGATCAGCTGAAAATTTGATTTCTTATCCCTGACCATTTTATGACTTTATGTCCTGTATTGATGTATAACAATAGGATTGTTACAGTTTGTATCATATCAGAAACTGCAATTTTTGCATTAAGAATGAAAACCCACCAGAATAAACACCTGGGTAAAAAAAATACATAATGTTCACATACTGTTCCACTTCCCTGCAATGTTGATAGACGGTAAGAAAGCAAAAGAGCGAGCCATAATAGTTTTAGTGAACAGTGTTCCAAGAAGCATCTTTTTTCTTTTGTTAACTGCAACACAGCGCAGAAGCACCAACAATGCTGGCAGGATTACTGACTAAGGCAAGGCAAAGCAGTACAAAGTGTTGGGATAAGGCATAGGCTTTAATCTTGGTGCAGCTCATGTTTCCTTCTAACTCCAGTTAAGGAAGTGACAAGTACTTTTTTTTTCCTATTTAATTACTGTAATTTCTTGGGTTTTTTAAAGAACGAATGGCATTAAGCAATCTCTGACATGGGTATCTCCTGGACATTTTCTAAAGTGATGTTTTGGAAACTGATTCAGCCTTTCTATTTGCCTTCTGGCTCCAGTTCGTTAACTTGCAAATTTTGCCATGGACCAAACAACCTAAATGGTTGCAGCCAGCCCTCGTATTCATCTTTGTAAGAGGGCTCTTTAGAGTGCAGTGGACTAGAAAAAAGAAAGAGAAAAATAGAACAAATCATGTTTTCCACAAGAACTGATACAATTATTGTCAACCTCAGGATTTTTTTTCTGTGCACAGATTTTTCTTTTCCTCTTCCCTCATTTCTTTATAACTAAGGAAACTATTAAACAATGGATTTTCAGAATCTATTAACTTCCTGCATCCTTTGTATTGTATTTCATTGCTCAGATCAGTCAATGTATATTGTTGAGGAATAATGGAGTGGAAAAAGGAAGCAATGAGGTATCACCATCAACGGTGCAATTTTGTTATTGTCTGTGATTCTCAGTGAATTTACTGAGGATGAATGAAGTACAATATTTTGAATAAGTTTCCAGAAAAGGTTATTTTCCTCAGGCTGTAGTTTTCCCTGTCTCTAAAACAATTGATACCAACTGACTACCTTTGTAAAGAATTTTCTAAAACTTACTAGTCATCATAGTCTGAATAATTTTTGGGAGCTAGAGTGAGCACAGTACCTTTCTGCTGTGTGTTTTTCCCTGCTGGCAGTGCAGGGAAACGGTACCTATCAGGCTGCTAATGTAATTTTGGAAAGAGTTGAATTAGAAACAGGTAGAACCGTCGATATTTCACACATCTCAGGATCTGTCATTGCCTCAAGTTGCGCCAGGGGAGGTTTAGATTGGATGTGAGGAAAAATGTCTTTACTGAAAGAGTGGTTAAACATTGGAACAGGCTGCCCAGGGAAGTGGTTGAGTCACCGTCCCTGGAGGTATTTAAAAGACGGGTAGATGAGGCGCTTAGGGACATGGTTTAGTGGGCATGGGGGTGTTGGGTTGACGGTTGGACTCGATGATCTTAGAGGTCTCTTCCAACCTTAATGATTCTATGATTTAGGATCTCAAAGCGCATACCTAAATTACTTAAAGTTTAGGAATACAGAAACGGTTCTGATAATTTCTCAACTTTCTCTTTTGGTAGATAAGCTTTTGAACAAAGTTCTGTGTATATTTTCATTTTGCAGGTTGGAAAGAACACAGCTAAATCTACCAACCACCTTCCAAAAATTACTCGTTACTTCCAGCAACACTGATAACTTTTAATATTTCTACAGGGCATTCTTGCCAGGACTTTCTCCTCTGAAGATTGTGTATCACACAGAATGCTGTGATATACGCATTTATATAACCCATAAGGCAGCATAAAACTTGATGAGTCTGTGATTTGCGCTTTTTTTTGTTTAGACAACATTGTTCTTAAATGTGAGTTTAATGCTCTCTCCAAGCAGGCTGTTTAAGAACATACGGGATATACATGAACTTGAATTACACACAGGAGCACATCAAAACATCAATGTTCCCAGTGGCAAAAACAGTTGACCTAAACAGAGTGCCATCATAAACAGTTCTAGTTTCATGACAGAAACAGGGAACATTTTGATCTGTGTTGTTTCTCTGTTCAATGCATCAACCAATTTATTTTTCATCGCATACCTTCACGCTTACTAAATGCGCCCTCATTTCAGTCAGTTATGAAGGCCAGAATACTGCTGAAGTGTCTTCCACTTCCTGAACACTTAAACAGAAACTAGTTACTGAAAACCAGTGCACCAAAACGAACCAGCAGGTTTTTTCGTTGTTGAAAAGCTCCATCAGCCTTATAACCCACCATTTGCCTTAATTCTAGTCTTTAGTGACCTGCCGATTTCTCAAACGACTTACATTGTTCAGAAAACATTATTCAGAAACTACCATGAAAATGGTATGATTTCAGGTATTGTGGAAATCAATTCTGAATGTATAATGCCTATTCTATTTTTACATAAAAACACTAGCCCATATATATTCAGATGGACACAAAACCAAGTTAGAGCCCAGTGTCATAGCACTCCTAATAACACAAAATCTTTTCACAAGTACTCCACTCCAGGAATGCAACTTTGTTTCTCTTATGCAGAGTACCAAAACTAAATCATGTAAGTTATGTACAATTTTAGCTTTATTTTGTGGATTTAAAGGTAGCCAGCCCCGTACCTACTCCTTTCTAGAGTCAAATTTCAGCAACTACATTGTGCAAATATGAGCAGTAGTTCTATCTGTGCTACATAACAGAATGCATAAACACTCCTCCAGCCCCATTTGCTTGGATAAAATTGGCCTGTTTTTCAGGCCAGCTCTCAAGGGTGAAAAAGAATAAATTATTTTAGGCAGGTTTTCCCCTTCAGGGTTGAGCCCTAACTGTTAGAATTCTGCTCCAACCTCCTCATCCGAAGTTGCATAGTTTCACACTTGCTGAATAATAAAATGTACTCTAAACCGCACAATCTATCCTCAACCTCATTGGGTGCGGTAAAAAAAAACCCGAAAGCCACAAACAGAAAAACCCAAATAATTCCCTCAGAAAACCTGTTATGCAAGAAGGAAATCACAAGGTTTGTTAACGTTCAAGGTATACTGCAAAGACTGCATATTGTTAAAATTGTTAAAAGTGAGATGGTACACTTAAAGCAAGACTTTGATCCTACTGAGGCTGTGATATTAAATTAGTAGCACAGGTATCCAGAATTGTTGCATTGTGCCTTTCACAGTATTTAATATATTTGAAGAAACAAACACCCATGGTGTGACAAATTCTGACACTACAATAGTAAAAGGTATTTTTATTACTTAGTGGCTAATGTGTTAAAGTTTGACATTTTACCTTTCTATTTTAAATTGCTTTTACTAGGTTTTTCAATGTACCTCAAGCTCTTCACTATTGTAAGAGACAAACATTACCTATAATAAATCATTATTAACCACATAGTTCTTCACTTTCTGATAGTAAGAAAGTGTCGTCAATGTACTGAGCCTTCACTGCATTAATGCTGCATGCTATTCCTGTGTCAGCTAGAATATAAAACTGCCTAAGTAAGACTTTATCTTTATGTGCCTTGTGAAATAAAGAGTAAAGGCAATGTGTAAACAACAATAAAGAGAAGAGAAAAACATTAGGAAAGGGAGAAATTCTAGACAGATGGATGAATAAAATTAAATGATGCTATGATACACATGGCTTCCTCCTATTATAAAGTATTATTACATGGCCTTTTTATATAGAAACAATTTAAATCCCTCAGCAACAGGGAATTTCAGGTCTGCTTTGATACCAGGTGCTACACACAAAATGTAGAGTACATGCATAGCCATCTGAATTTTAGTAATTTGCATTGTCTCGGGGATTTAATCAGACCTCCTTTGGTTTGAAAATTCAGCAGTGGGCTACTCTGTGACACATGCACGTCAGAGACATCAAAGCGTGCAGCTACCACTGTTTTGCAAGCTTTGAGGATGGGCTTTC
>NW_008824445.1:2108955-2120648 GCF_000699105.1 Pygoscelis adeliae
CACTTAAGCCCTGTAGAAATCCCAGATTGGAGTTTTATTTTTAGCTAAATGTAGCCCTGTAAAGTGGCTGGTTCACGATGTTTCTTCCACTGAATGCATATGTGGTGAGGTAAGGCACATCAGCCTCTCCTCCCATGCTAGTCACACCATGCAGTATTTGCCATAGATACAATAATCACACTGTAGTCAGAAAGATATTTTTTGTCCCATAACAGGCACAAAAAAGAATTGAAGAAAAATGCTTACTATTAAAACAGTTTTTATGTCAGGACCTGGAATAGCTGAGACTATGCCATGTGCCATGCTACAGGCAAAATAACAACTGCTAAATAGAGTTTTGGACATTTGCTGCTGGACAAGAGATTTTTCAACATTTTATTGAGAAATTTTAAAATGCAAAGAAAAAATTCAGAAGGGTAGGAAAAAACCTACTAGATAGCAATTATTTCTATCAGTATTTTTCAGAAAAAGAAGATAATTTTTCAATCAAGTCTCATCAAAATCACTGAAAAAGTCTTTTTACCAAAGCCTAATACCAATTTATAATGCTAAGAAAATATGCATCGGAGGAATGATGTACGCCTCTAAAGTCTATCAGTGTCTTAAATTTTCACTTGAAAATAACATTTGTTCATAAAATAAATTTTTGTAATTTATTTTTAATTAAAATATTTTGTGTTCTCAAGTAGAAGCAAGCAAATCAGAAAAAATGACTATACAATTCACTTTTATCCTCTCTGCAGCCTGATTTCTGTAAGAAATGAATGTATGAGTTCTGTGCTCATGACGTTACCTGGTCATATTGCAGTGCTTTGTGGGACACACTTGCATACTGAAGGCTCAGGCGATTCTTTTCTTGCACAGCATCCTTCAGTTCATTTTCCTAAAACACAAGTAAAGAGTGTTATAGACCATTTATCTCCATTACAGTACATCCTATTAAGTGCTTAAGGAAGCAATATTTTTGCATTATTTGGTATTAACAAACTATTAAGAGTAATATCAGGCACAGAGCCAAAGGCACTGAAGGTGCAGAAGCAGCAGATTAGCTTGCAGTTACAGTTGGCTCTATCGTAAACCCACGTTTTCAGTAGATGATCTGATTAAAGATGTGCAAGCGAAGAGAGATGACCCGACTTCACAGGCCTATAAAAATAATAATAAAAGAATCTCCCTGTGGATGTAACAAAGAGCTCAAACCTGGCTGCCTCACATAGAGCTGGGAAGAGAAAGAGGCTTGGCTCCCAGAAAAAAAGTAATGCTATCAAACTTAGGTCTTCGGAAGGCATTTTGAGGGCAAAAGCCAACAACTGGAATGTATACTCATGTACACATTTTTATATTCACATATTTCACTTTACTTATAATGTATATCTATTTATATTATATGAATATATACACAATCTAATACAAACATTTTTAGAATCTAGGTAGAGCACCTATGTACTACAGTGGCAGGCAAATCAGAAACGCAGATGGAAGTCAAGAGGTAAGTAACCTATGCTGAAAGATTGAGGTATTAACTACAGCCTCAGGAAGGTACTTTCATTTATTTAGACAGCACTATAAGGAGAAAAAAGGAAAAGTAAATAAATCTCAAATATACAGTCAAAGGTCAAACTAGAGGGGTGGAAACGCTTTGTCAGGATCACACAAATCAAAATACATGCAGCTCAGGAAAAAACAACAGCATCCTCTGATGTTTCTGACAATTTCTTTTTTGCACAAGTTCACAAAGGTAGTTGTCTGAGATTAAATCTTAAATTCAATTCCTTATAAAAGCTGCAATCAGTCAAGCTGGGAAGTCTGTAATCTTTCCATCCTACAGTGTGCATTATACATTATACATTGTCTTCTGAAAACATTGGTTATATTTGCCAAAAACTATACTAAGGTGGACAAAACTGGGCCCGTTTTTGAGCGATTTGAAATAATTTATGATTTTGCACCATTAAAATCCACACTACCCAGCAGATTTCTCTATTAATTCTGCTGAGGTCTTAAGAAAAACTGTTCAATTAATGCTTTACCACAATTTCTCTTTAAAATTCTCAATATGAAAAAAACTATATTGCCCATTTTTGATTTACCAATGTAAGCCCTGAAAAAAGTTTCTGATATTTAAATGTTTTTCATAGTACTTGAACCAAAAAAACTGCTATGTTAAGCATATCTTTCTTAAATCAATTTCAAAACTCTCTGCACACCAGATCCATGTTTTGAACAGAAAACTAGTGTTTTCAATGAACAAAAGTTGTTAAACTGTTTATCTAAATTGTTTCCTAAGCTTCATTACCTGAGCGTCAGAACTAATGAAGCTTACAGATTTCTGCCTTGGCTACTTGACTGGTATCTAACAAGGTGTGACATCCAAACCTGATTGAAATTAACCACTGGGTTCAAAATTTATAGGGTCAGCTAAACAGATAGTATGATTATGTGAATAATTTTTTCTATAGAAAATGAGAATAAAATGTCAGTTTTATAAAACATTTCACACAGAAAAGTCCATTCTGAGTAACAGTGATTTTAACATATCAATTAATTCCGCAGAAGATACTGCATTTCTACCTCCACCTGGAATGCCAGTCTGATAGTTGAATTTGAACATTAACAAAGGATAGTGAAAATTAGTTCAGCTTAAGTAATGACATGTTACAGCACCATCATCGTACAGTATCAGAACATCTCATCATCTGTGGGAAGCCGTTCTGTTGACTAAGCATTAAGTGCTACTGTACCGAACTAAACTAAGACGACAAACTGCAGAATATTCAGAGTCTCCCGATTGCAGATATACCTATCACCTCGCCCATAAGGAGCTCAGCAATTATAATTTCTCAAGTCTGCTAAATCTGTTGTTCAGGGTGCAATTAAAAGTGGCAGTCAGGCTCTGTGAGATGCTAGACAGTTCTGAGGACCAAAATGAGAAGAATTTCTTAGCTCACGTTGCATTTTCAAAGGCATGAATTAATTCAGTAAATATTTTTATAATAGCAACAAACTGAACAGAACAGTTCCTTGGATATGCAAATAAATCATTGCGTCCTATTAATTGCTGAAAGTCGCTTGTAAAGCATTGTGTGTCTATTCTGCACTTTACAAGGTGAAAATAAGCTACACTACCTGCTCTGAAACCCTTACAACTGCAGGCTTTTCTCAAGCCAGATTTGACATTGACTTTAATGGATCAATTTGCGTTTGTTACAAATCAATACTGCTCAGCTGACTGTAACGGGGAACAAGTGACAATGAGTTACCGGGTTTTAATAATGTTATTAAAAGGAATTCAAACAGAAACTGGGGGGGCTGGCGGGGGGAAGGAGAGGAGGAGTAATTGATGGCAATCTAGGCCAGCATCTTTCACACCCTATTTAAATTCTCCAGAATGGAAAACAGTTTATGAGAGATGACACAGCAACTGGGCTGGCTGTTAGTCCTACCTGAAGAAAATACATTTTTGTCATGTTGTTTGCAAGGATGAATAGAAGTAGGGCAGTAACTATCCCAGTTTCATTGGTCTTTAGTTATAAGCCTGTTTCTTTTCACTTATATCTCTGCTCATCATAATGGCAATTTCTCTGAGTTATTCTTTTGCATTTGCCAGGATAAAGCACCACCTATGTTCCCCATCCCAACTAAATCCATAAAGATCAAGAATCACCTGAAAGAGTAGCAGGAATTACTGGCACACTTCTAGCCTAAAAAATACACAGGTAGAGACCCAGCAACTAAAACTCAGGTGCAAAGTTTCCACTTGCAGTACTTGCAATAGGATGTGATGTATTGGTATATATTATCAGTGTGTTTGGAAGTGACATAAGTACATGTACACTTACAATATTTAGATTGCTCGCTCTCAGAAAATGCATTAAGGAACAGAGAATAAATGACTCAAAGGTACCACAGCAATAACATGTGGTAAAAGCCAGAAACTGAACCAAAGTCTTGTCAATTTTAGCAAGTTCCTTTATGGGCTATGTCTTCTGGAAATGATCCAAGTCATAACTACTGTCAACTCAGAAATTCCCACAATATTAGTTTCAATCATTTGTTGACTTGAGTATTCTCTCAACAATAATGATCCCTTACAACATGGGGTCTGACAGAAGAATTCTGGTAGATTCAGCTGCAATAGTTTAGCTACTGCATAGAATTTCACGTCCCTGAAAGTAACCTGTGATATGGTTAACAGAAGCAGCACATACTACTGCCCAAAGGGGAACACAAGCTAGTTTCTGTGTTGTATACATGAATAGTACTTCAACAAGGTTATGTTCTCTCCCAAATTCCTCACGACCAGTTTCTCCAGTGCTGAATGTTTCCAGATGCTAACTTTTACTTGGAGAAACACAGTACTCTTATACATCTCCTCTTCTCACCATCTCCTCTTCTCTTGTGGCTGTGAAATACCACCTGGATTTTTGCAACTGATAGTTATGCATCATTGCAGTTTGTGATTTTCTGTCTAATCCATTGACTTCAGTGATTTGGTCCCTTAACACTATCCACCTCAATATTTTCCAGAACAGTTAAATATAAATCTTCAATGATAAAGATCAAAGTTAATCCCAGCTACCCCAGAACTAAACTCCAGCGAATAGGCAATTCATATGCTAAAAAAGAGAATTGAAGTCAGGTAGAGGAAAATTATATTTTTACTGTTTTCTTCCATGTACAAACCAGAAAACTCAAATTTCTGGTATAAATTCTTATTGGCCCACAGTCAGTCTCTGAAAGTTGCCAGTTCATGGCTGCTCTTCTCAAAAGTGCTGTCATACCGCCATGGTGTATACACCCATTTGACTGTGGCCAGAGTGGCACACAAAAGGGTGTTTTTCATCTGGTGGGGAATCCAACACATTTGATTATCATTTTACTACGTTGTGAGTTGTCTTCATTAGGATTTTATGGTTGGATCCTGAAAGAGCTTTGAAACTTCAAATGCATTTTAAGGGAGACAGATGCCTTTTGAAAATCCCGGCTATGTTTCTTCTCGCACAGGAAGGCTACGCTTCCTTAAGATGCTATACTGAAATAAATAGAGTATTTTTCCATTCTCTCTCTTTACTTGGCAGCTAGCACTGAATGCATTAACAACAGGGCAACACTTCTCACTTCAGCTCTTACAACTGCCAATTCCAAACAGAACCTCCAAGTCAACAGAAAGAAGAGGTCAGCAAATACATAGGGCAGCCATCACAAATGACAGACTTACTGGCAGTAGGCTGGATATGTGCTTCTTGCCTCCAGCTTGCCTATGAATGCTAGGGATTCTCCGCTACAGCCTTCCCCACTCTCAATTTAATGACTCTACCAAATTCTAAAGGGCACATGCAAAGAGGCATCACTCTGTTATTGCTTGGACCTAAAAGGAGATTTCGTGGGATTTTGCAATTTATTTCGAAGCTTGACATGATTCAGATTTTTAAACTTCTTGACAATAAACCAGTACCAGTCCAAAGAACAAACCTGTGGAAAGCATTACCAGGCACTCTTCCCTCATCCTTTCTGGTTTTTTATACAAATAGCTTTTGACTTCTTTTTAAAAATTTAATGAGAGTTTTGTCCTTTTTTCCCCTGCTGCCCTCTCCCCTGCTCTTCATTTATTCGCTGTATGTAACAATTCTGACAATTTAATTGTGCCTAAGAAGCAGTATTTTACTAGAGTCAAATGAGGTCTACCATTTAACCTATGCAAATCAATACACTGGAGCTGTTAATAAAGACAAGTAGAGTGAAGATTAAGAACTCATCAAGCCAGTTAGTCCAAGACAGTATAAAGGCAAATGTTGACTAAATGTTAGCAGACTAATGTGCAACTGAAAAGGAAGCAGTACTTCATACTTACAAAAAACCTTCTCACCAGTCTTGACATTGGGTTTCAATTATTAGTTGAACAGTCTGTCACCCCCTTTCTAATGATGCTGCTACATAAAACCCATTAAAAAAAACCAAGGGCTTGAAGCAATTTAATTACTAGTCTAGCATGCATCCAAAAATTTTACAAACAGAGAAATGAATGTGGAAAATTAATGATAAGGAAAGAAACAACAGAAGCTGTACGTAAAACTATTTCACCTTCCCTCAGAAGAAAATTGTCACAGATTAGCATCGACTTACAGAACAAACCAAACCCAAACTTTTTCTAATGTATATAGGCAGAAGTTGCACAGAGCTTACATTGCTCCTGCTTAAGCTTTTTTACTAAGGTAAATACACGCGTAAACCATACTTACATATATTACGTATGTGGTGGTGTGTCAATCCTGCTGTATTCATGTCAGGAAGGTAAGTAGCATAATTTGCAAAAAGAATCTGAAATGTCTTCAGCATGTCAGACAAAATTCCAAACAGCAAGGATATTTCCTGCTGGATGTAAGGAATGCTTCAGGCATTCTCAGCTCAGACAGGCATTTTGATTTAAGAAAACAACACTAAGGATGATCTTGTCAGAATCTACGAAGTAAACTGAATCAGAAAATTGACAGCCCTCCCAAATGTGTATAAACACAAGCAGTCCTGCAGTGTGCCATTTTTTAGGGGGTGCCCAGAGCACCACACAGATTTAAAGGCTCACACACCAGTACATAGTTCACAAAACATGAGATGATTAATAAAGAAACATCCATGAAAAATTAAAAATAAAAGGCATTAAAAAGAAATTGTGTTACCTTATATATAAGTTGCATCTTTTCAAGTGCAGAAATGAAGGCAAAAATGTGTGTTCGTAACAGAGCAAAAGTAGAAATTCTCCTACGGATATGGGGACTGACTATAAAAATTCACGGTAGGAGGATGACTTCTGTAGATTTAATACAATCTGACACCACTGTCTGGGTAACAAGGTTCTACATTGCCTGGAGAAAGGCATCTGTTGCCCTGGTGTGCTAGTTTGCTCATCCATCAATTATTTTTGTTTAAAAAAAGATGTTATACACTATTCATTTATTTGTAGCTCTTTTTCTTTGAGACTTGTTTTTGCCAGTAACCTGGAATTAGAACACTGTGATTATAATCCCCTGTGATAGTTCTCTATTTTGATGATACATGAATAGAATTAATCCAAGAGAAAAGTGAAAACCTCTAGTCTACAGGTACTTAAACAAAAAGGAAAAATGAAGAATCTTCTGATCTTTTCTCATGTATTTTTGCCCTATAAATGACTCACTTCTAAGGTCAGGTTCATCACCACCAATTCATTTTTTTCTTCTTGTAAGAGCTAGATTTTAAAGGCAAAGCTGACTCATCCTGAATAGTACACAGTAGAACTATTTAAGAACCTCAACATGGACAAGCTAACAGAGCTAGGCTGAGCGGCACAGCCTGTACAACAAACTGCCGTTAAAACCCTTCTGATTTTCTCTTTGTAATTAGCATGTGGAGGATGCAAGAAAAATACAGGCTGTCCCGCATAATTCTAACCACTATATAATACCGCACTGAGCAAAGTGGAACCAGAAGCAAGCAGAGAAAAATGGCATTCACAAGAGATGCTGCTGTTCTGTTACTGTTAGTTAATGTTCTGACACCGCTTCCATCATATCCAGCTTTGGATGCATACCAGTAAGATAAAAGTGGGATCAAAGAAAGCACTGAAAGATGCTGAATGTCCCCTCCCTGTCCCATGACGGGTACAGTTCCAGCCAGCACTGGCTTCCACGGTTATCAACTTTGATAGTTAGAAAGTTGCACTTTTAATAAACAACATACCATAAGTTAGTGGAAAACTATTAAATGCAACGAAAAATAATCAAACTAAAGACACTTTTTTCTGAGGTGTTTTACTGTTTCCATTTGATTCTTCCTCTCAATTGTCATGATGAAGTACGTGTTAGCAAGTAGTACAGGAAATTAGTCTGATACTTCGTGATGGTAACATTTAAAAACTAAGGAATTTCTACAGAGAATTTTAACAGGCATACATAAGTTTTTTCCACTACCACTCTTAAGACAAAGGAAGATCTACTCAGAAATGCTTGCATTTTAAATAAAATCACTTCACAATTCTATTTTCTTCATTTTAAAAATAGGAACTTCTCCATGCAAATTATACTTTCTTCTAATAAAGGAAAACAAATGCAGCTTTACCCCTCTAATCAGTAGGCTGAATTTAGCATAAGAAACGCTGTATAAAAATAGCACTTCTTAAAAAGCACTACTAAATAAGGAACGCAGGAACTGTAGCAGTTTATTGGACTTGGAAATCACCAGTGTCTTGGCACTACAGTGACCAGGACCAGATGTTATGGAGGAAGCACGAACAATTAATGCATGGTATTATTTTTCACTTCAGTAACACTCTTAAGATAACAAGCTTTGTGCTACCAACTCATTTCATTCACATTCTTTTTGTCTTGTCCTTTGGAGTATTAGCTTTTTACACAACTGTTTCTCATAACTTGTCCATACAATCTTTTCTACCACCTCAAATCTGTCACCCCCGTAAGAACACTGATTTATACGATAAGGTACTCACTGCCACGTTTTGCAGGATCAGAGAGGAAAAGGACAGATAAACATCAGGTTCACCTGAACTTTTGGAAGATTCCCCTATTTTAGAATCACATGTAACCATATTTGATTTGCTGCTGCTCAGACTATGGCCATCACGGAAAATTGTTCATCACACTCTCCATCTGATTTTCTTCACCTATGGCACATAGTATGAACATGACAAGACCCTCTCATCTCTTTTAATAATGAAAATGGGTAAGTGGTAACTTCAGATATGTCTAAGTGCAATGGTTTTATTATAGAATCCATACTCGTGAATAAATAACGCAGCAGACATTCTATCTGCAGCTGTTTATAATGAATGACCAAACATGCAAGTTCTCTTCAAGACATTACTGTTGGACTTTATACCTACTGTGGCTGAAGGAAGTGATCATGAAGACAGTAAAAAAGCAGACATTCCCCACGATAGCATTATTTAGTATTTGCTATTATGTTTGTATTTTATGATGCCTTCCTTCCTCCATGAGGTATGTGGAATGCATCAACTAGACTCTATACTCGAAAGCAAAAGACCAAACGTCTTTGCACGCTTCCAGTTCGCAGCACGGACGGAACGAAGTCTCTAACTGGCAGTAGGTGGCATCACTTTTTTTCTTGTTAACTTCTGCAGAAAGTATCAAACAACACTATTCCAACAGGCAAAGACAGCAACTGTATAACTTATGTTTTCAGTATCATCTTTTAAAACCTTCTCAGCATTTGCAATGAAATGTTATTATTGGATAGGTGCTTAATGACAAAATCACACATAATCATGTTGTGGAAAAGTAGTATACAAATGTATCACTGATAACTGAAGAATCAATTCAAGGTAATTTTAGGCTTATCAACTTCAAAGAAAAGTAAGAGGTAAGGGAGAGGTCAATTCTCATCAATAATGAGATATTTATGTAGTGTTAAACTGTAATACTTTCAGTCTAAGGCTGTTCCAATAACTAAAATTATGCAGCATTGATAATGCTTTCGTTAGTGACCATATAAAAATTATTTTGATAGGCATGTTTTAATTCAAGCTTTGTACCAAAGTAATTCGACCACCGACAACACAGCTGTTCCTCATTTAGCCACCCAGAGCAGTGATACAACGTGCTTAAGCTCTTGTTCAGGCGACCGCCCCAAGCCTATCAGTGTTTAAGAGGCGTTCGGACAATGCCCTTAATAACATGCTTTAACTTGGTCAGCCCTGAACTGGTCAGGCAGTTGGATTAGATGATCCTTGTAGGCCCCTTCCAACTGAAATAGTCTATTCTACTCTACTCCACCCTTCTGAAGATACCACCTCACCTCAAGTTAGCCAAACTACTACTTAGTATTTCCTTTAAAAACCAAGCACATTTGTGTTCCAGCGTTCAAATAAAATCCAGCAGCTGGGAACATAAACATAGCCAAAGATATAGTAAAAATATATTTCTACAGCCTTTAGTAGTGAATTGATCTTAATATTACAGCAGTGTTTTCCCTTGGACAGTATTAGAAAGTTAATCAATTTGATTTGTGGGCTGATGCAAAATCAATATTTATTTGGGGGTTTTTCTTTCAATTATTTTTGCACTCACTTCCCAACACAATAAATTAATCCGTGTATCTGAGAGACAGAGGGTCTAATTCTCACTTACCATGGCACAGTTCTAGTTCCTTCAGGGACAACTTACACCCAAGGGAAAGAAAAAAATAGTGTTAAATTATCCACTGCTGAGGGAGAAAGGAGTGAACAAGGTGCCTGGTCTTGTATAAAGGCACAAAGGAAACAGTGTGGCTTAAACATTAACCCCATTTGAACGCTGGTATCAAGCTGGCACTGTCTGAAGGAGACATTCCCTACTGCTCCCTTAATAAATATTTTATTTTTATTTTACCATCATATTTTACCTGCATATTTTTTGTTTCACATCTCCAATTGGTAGTAAATTGTTCTTTTGCCTCAAGTCCAGTGGATGTGCCAAAGATCTAACTTATTTTTGTAGGTCAAATGCCACCAAATCTTAAAAAATAATTAAAATGCATAGTGTGGTTTTAGTGGTTTCTACACACATGTGAATTTCCACTCACACTCTGTGATAATTCCTAAGGAACTTGCTATTTTCCACTTACTTCGATTTCACTAGTGGCAGTACAAACAAAATACATCAGCTAAAAAACATGAACAAAGTTGTTCTGATCACCACTGGAGCTCATTAGGGATAAGGCTGCAACAGAAAGCATCTATTCAATTCTCTACTAAGGCATTAAGGTTTCCATTTGCTGATCAACCGAACATACACAGAAGACTGGTGAGCGGCAATGTTAACTTGGAGCTCTCTCAGTAGAATACCTTATAGGATCTTCTAAAGACCGTGTACATTAGTATCCTGCTAGCACCCCAGTTGCAGATGCTTTTATATAGGAATAGCTCATGGAGAGATCTTGTCAACTTTGATTAAATTGTCAAGTTCATTGTGCTCTTTCTTAGAAATTTCTTATTCTTACTGAAATAGAGCGAGCCATTTCTTATTCTATTTCACTGATAATTAAAATGCAATTAGTTAGATCAGTTTTCACAAATATTTCTCAAAAAGCTTTCCTTTTTGTCATGCACAAAGAGGAGAGAATAGCAAACAAGATCAACTGTTGTCATGGTAATGTCATGTCCCAGCAGGTGAAAAACTCAGTCCTGTGGCACTAAAAAAGAAGGATGAAATGTACTGAACCTAAGCACAACATCAACTAAAGCTCAAGAGGCTAAATGTTTTTTCATAGACTGGCATCTTTTTAAGCAACACATTTAGAGAGGCAAATGTTAAAAAAAAGAAAAAAGGGCAAACTCTGGTGACATTAGTAATTATTCAAATGTTTCAGAGTAATTTTATTAGGCAGAAATTTATATTGATATGTTGTACAATTTTGGAAATCTCTGTGCAAAATTTAGCACAATTTTTAAACATTATAAGGGACTTGAAAACAGAAGATAATTTTTAATTTCAAGACAGATACAAGAAAAATATGCTGAATAATTTTAAGGGTTAGATGCCAGAAGCATCATTCAAAAACAGCTCTTCATGCTCCAAAAGTTCTGTTTTCAGAACAGGTAATATTACAGCCTTCAAGTAAGACTGTACAATCAATTTTTCATCTTCTGTTAAGCTAGGATGGTATATATAAACACTAAACAAATTTATGAGTTAACCAAAACAAAG
>NW_008824445.1:2120680-2122807 GCF_000699105.1 Pygoscelis adeliae
GAATTTTTAAGAAAAGCTGTACAAAACTGTATGCTGGTCCTTCTATGGTCCAACCAAACCTTCCTTAACTAAGATTATCTACAAGTAAGTGCCCACCTCAAAACACTTCATTCCCATTTACCAAGATCGGAACAACGCTTTGCATTGCTTCCACAGGGAGAACAAACATGCAGGTAAGTCACAAAGCCTTCTTTTCATCTGCAGGGCTCTCAAACAATGGGAAATCACCATGTATCATATTAATCAAAGCTGTTTTCAAACCATTTTCAACACAATTTGAAAACCAGAAAAAAATGGAACTTTATCTGGTTTCTTACATAATACAACATGAAATCTGAAAGGGCTACATAGTTTGCTGCAAATGATACAGATCCCATTTTCTCCATCTATTTAGCAAAATGTAACGACTTTAACAAAGCTTAATAGTTTTACTATGTGCCTATTTACAGGTGTGAAAACTTACATATACTATTTTTCTAAGGATTCTCAGGAAAAATACATCACAAAACAATGAGTTTAAACAGTCTGACAGTCAGAATTTGAAATTTATTCATTACTCACAGTCCTTGGGCAAGCAATGAGTGAACTGTGCATTCATCCTTCGTAAGTGCCAAAAAAGAGAAGATGGCTCTATCACCTAACTAAAGCAATGCTGTTTCTTATCCTTCTACTCAATATCATCTAAAGTCCTGTCGCAAGGACATCCAGGAAAAACACAATAGTTAGCAAATACTAGAATTCACAAAAAATGATTATTTTTTCAAATAATATGTCATTACTTTATTACTTGAACTTTAGCTCAACCTTGAATGTCAGTAATGTACCAAACTTCATATTAGGCACTACCCAATTAGAAGAAAGTCCCTGCCTAGATATATTATGTTTTATTTTTTAAAGCATAAGATGAAATAGGGGCTAGAATCAAGTAAGTAATACATAATTCTGGAGGCAAGAAATCCTCTGTGTATGGAAAAAGGAAAGTAGCTTTACAGTTTTTAAACAGTGGCTGCTTGAAGACACTTTGCAGTTTGGAGTTACAAAAATGGTATTAGGAAAGGTTATTTGACAGAGTGCAAATAAAGAGGATGAGAGCAGTATCTCCATGAGAATACTACTTATAAATATTGATACACGTACATGCTGAGGATGTCAATAGTTTGTACAGTAAACCTGGGAGAAATACGTGATTCCTGTTTTTCACAAAGAGAAACTCGGTAATTAAGACCAAAAAATGTTTGTTGATTTTGGATTCCTCTGCTGGTTGTAGAACATCCCTGAAAAACTGGGGCAGTCACCAGCAATGAACACTTTGGAAATGTGGTCTTAGATGATTTGACTGGCACTGAACAGTGATATGAAAGCAGAGTCAGAGACAGATACTAACACAAAAATCCTCCTGTATATCACACTTTACACAAACATACAAGCCTTTAAGCCTTTAACAACTACCACAACTTCTTATTTTGCTGTCATGAATCTGCTCTACATCTCTGTAGTCTATAAGGACAATTTTCCAGGCATTTTTGAAGAGACCAGAACATAGACAAAGTACTTTGTGTTAACGTATCATAAACAACACAAAATCTGAACAATGTATTTGCCATGTTACTTTTCCTTATCTTCTCTTTCCTAAATCTAATTAATGCTGCCAGGAAGATATTTATATACTATTCTGCTTAGTATAAAATCAAAAGAAAACTAAATCATCAAGGCCCCAATTCAGGCAAGGAATGAACTGCTTAAGAGCAGTGGAATATTGAAGCAATTTACCCGAACCCCCTAGTATTTTCCCCTTCATTAATCTCTGACATGAATCCAAACAGAGTCCTTTTCAACAGGGTAGAAAATCATCAGCTAGAAATCTGCATTAAAGTTGCAATCAGACTTATTTCTTTGCTATTTCCAAGTCTTAGCAAACATATTATTTGGCATCTCAAATTAATCTTAAATTTGCTTCAACATGACTAATTAGGTGTATATTACCCTCGGTCTTAAACCATTAATTATTTCATTACTTAGAGTTACACGTGGTAGCAATGAAACGTATTTCACCCCCACTTACTCAGAAAGCAGTCCTGTATATATGCAATTGCATCCATCTTCCCTTCTTAATGACACAGGCAAAGG
>NW_008824445.1:2122823-2137002 GCF_000699105.1 Pygoscelis adeliae
GTTTCTTTCTGCTCATTCAAGCTGTACTACATCATACTGTTAAATTAAAATTAATCTTCCTTACTAGCTGAAGCTGACCTTTTAGCCACTGCCTGGAAAGAGAACATCACTCCCCTGGGGGCTGTTCAAGGGGAGGGCCTTCTTGCGCCTGACACCTCTCAGCCACCAGATGAGATGAGGCAAAAGCACATTAAAATGGGTAATTCAGTAAGGTATGATTAATATTATTTATACAAGGAAGGCTGGCAAGCCATGCTCAGCTTCTTGCTTCCTTAAGTACCTGAGACAGGGAAGCTTTCTGTTGATCTGTAACATCAGTAAATATTTACATTTTGGTTTATTCTTTAGAAGTCAATAATTAACTGCTTGAGGCTGAACAGAAAGATTCTGTAAGCTTTCGTTTGGTTTCTGTATCCAGCTTGCTATTACTATATCCCTGAACTAGACTAGGAAATTCTGGGACTTAAGGCATTTGTATTCATTTAAATAACCAAAGTTTATTCATAGTTGTTTCCAAGATAAAACCTTGACACATTAGGGAAGCACAGAGTTTATGTTTTTGCTACTTGCTCATTTATTGAGATGTGTAAAATAGTTACAGAGACTGCAAAAGGATTTTGCCTTCTGTCACTCAAAACAATTTGAGCACTAGGAAATTCAATTTCTCTTTGCCCATAAAACCTTTTTTATATAAGCATGCATTACCCATATCCTGAATATAGCTTTTAAAATCTCTTTCTCACTCTCACTTTGTATAAAATTCACATTATTTTATGTCCTCCTTAAAAACATATACAATCTTTGTTGTTGTGATTTGTACATTTGCTGATATTTAGTCAAAGTTTTATATTTAAAACATAAATAACCTGAAAACAGCTCATAAGTCTGAAGACCATTAGGGCAACCAACCAGGAAGAGTATTATCAGAGCACAGAATTCATCTTCTGCACAGAATACCAGTTGATTAGCAAATAATCTTAAGGAGAAAAATGGAAAGGGGAGGAATAATGATGCAAAATATTTCTGATTTGTGAACTGACTGAAAATAAATCTTGACTCAAGTGATATATAAAGGGGAAATACAAAAAAAATTAAACTCTGGACAGTGGAAATAATCCTACTCAAGGAAATCTCTGAAAATGGTGGGACAATGTAAAGGATTACTACTACTACTACTGTAATATAGTAGTCCACTTTACAAAATTAAGTGTTGAAAATTTCTCATGTTGAATTAAAGATCAAAAAGAAAATAATTCCAATGCTAATAATATTTAGCTTTAGCGTTTGTTGTATTTAATTTTTTCAGTTCATAAAAATCAATTGTTGTGGCAGCTACAAATTTAAAGCTTTGTGGAAGTTCCCAGGAAAGGCTTTGACGATGGGGAGGGGAGAGGGGGGGGAGAGGAAGAAAGAAAGAGAAATACTGAAAAACACAAAATACTAGTCACAAAGAATGTCTTATTTTCTCTATTTCAAATTGCTACTCACCAAAACAATGTAAAAAAAATTGATCCTATACTTACGCATTTACAAAACTTACTTCTAAATGAATTATGATTTTAATCTCCCAGTAACCTAAATGAAAGATACTGCCAACTAGTATATGCTAACAAACACAGTTCAAATACTAGCTTTTGGGCTTCCTTTTGTGACAGAAATAAGGATGCTTTCAGTGGTAACATTCTCCATACCTGCATTTGAATGGCTCTTCATCTGAACAATACCTTCATTCAGCTATCCTTCAGGTATCTGCTTTGGTCTAGAAACCTCAGAATGACAACGTTTTTTCAGGAAACTGTATCAATATTGACCGACCGATCAAACAAAGTTTAATTGATAAAATTTTTTTTAAAATAATTTAAAATTGTAAATAACTGATGGACTGCGTATCTCTGATCTGGTTTGGGCCACTGAAGAGCTTTTAAAATAATTCAAAGACTGTACAGCTTGGACCAAAAGGCCAGTATCCACATTTATTTCAAGTTTTAAGTAAGTACAAGACCAGTTTGAGAAATAGATTAATGAAATCATTACTCTGTTTAGTCATAGAATCATAGAATCATTAAGGTTGGAAGAGACCTCTAAGTTCATCGAGTCCAACCGTCAATAATAAAGGATATGATTTGGTATAAAACCTAATGAGTTAGGATTGCAATCAATACCAGAAATAGTAAGACCAACTCAGTGTACTGTCTACTTCATCAATTTTCTTCTTTTTCCATCCACAAACATATAAAGGGACTGGCCCATTTTTAAAAACACCTACAGTAATATACACCGTCCCAAAACCTGAAAGAGAATGAATTCAGCTTAAATTCTGGGAAGATGTGGATTAGTTCCATTTCATTTCACCTGAACCTATTTTCACTTCACAATTTCTGATCCTCACATGCTGTGCATTTTCAGTGCAATTAAGGAAAACAATGAACAGAAATAATTTATCTTTATTTATTAAAGATAAAATTTGTTTGCCACATGTTTCTTAAAACTATCAAAATTACGTTTCCTCATGAATCATCAATTGAAAAATAACAGAAAAAAATAAAGAATATATTTGATTAAAATAAGCCTCATGTTTCATCTTTCACCAACCTCCTAAGCCATACAGAGACAACATCAGCATAATTTCTGAACTCTCCCATCTCATCAGTTAAAAACTAACCTACAGCTGAAAATCTATTCATGAAGTAAGAAATGGATCTCTCACAAGGTAATTATAATTCAAAACAAATCCTTGGAGAACATTTTAAAACTACACTAGAATTTCCAGCACTTTAGACACTTGAGACCAGATACTGTCAACTCTATTTCTACCTGTTTATTATGAATTTCATTAACTTTTTTTTATTCAAATTAACGTAATTTTCAATTATTGCTTTTTTTCTTTCCCCTGATGTATTTATTTGTAATAAGGAATGCTGAGAGATCTTCAGTCCTCGAGCAAACTAATTAGCTCTAATAAAGCCAAAAGAAATTAGTTTTGGTTAAATATAAACAGATAACAAATTTAAGTGATGCTTCTGAATTGCAAAGGGCTGAATTTCAAAACAGAAAGTTAATCAAAGAGGAGGTTCAATTTATCTTCCATTATAAATTAAGATTTTGAAATGAGGCAGTATTTCTAGGCACATGAAGAACTGAAAAAGACGGTGAGAATGTATGTGTTCATATGACGGCTATCAGGAAACCTCAGGAAAAATTAAAAGTAGACCACAAGATAGCAGGGAATATTCAAAAGAACATAGCTTAGCTGCATTTCTGAAGATATTAATTCAAGAGCATCAATAGCATTAGCTGAAGATCAACTCTGCCCCTATGCTTCCAAGGGACACTGCGTGGTGTTTCACCTGTCACTTTAACACAGAAGTAAAGGCAGCTAGCTACCTTCTGCATTTTTAAAATAGACTGTGATAATAGTTATGCATGCATTTTAAATGTTGTAGTGTAGGGACGTCAAATGCAAATGACGCCAAGCTTTTTCTCTTCTTAAGATCTAGATGAAATCTCATCATACTGACACGAGGTTTAAATGAAGTTGAGCGTCACTGAATTCTCTCTGACACAGCTATCAGCTGTGAAGAATGTGAATAATGTGAATAATGAAACTAAAAATTAAAGATAGCCTCACACGGCGGCACATTTATGAAGTTTTCTAAAACATACATTTCATATCACTGATTCTTTTTTCCAACTATCTACTGAAGAATGACACCTGCCTGCAAAAAAGTGATTACCAGAGATCACTGAGGTACCAGAGATCAGATGTCTTGCCAGATCCCCCTGCTCCAGAATTTCTCTATATGTCTGTCATTCTAATAGGCATAATAGCATATAAAAGATTAATATTTCTCCTAAATTTCCTAATGCAGGATATATAGCTCCAGAACTGCTATTTAAAGTATTTCCATTGCCTGTAGCCCTAAACTAACTTCTGTTTTCACCAAAACATTTTGATAAGAATGTACATGTATGAGAACCATTTTTAGCACCTCATTGCAAATGACAGCTACGTTTGTGAGGAGGCTGCCTTCTGGTGAACTATCATTTCAGCACTGATGTGCATTTTAAAACGGAATAACCGTGATTGTGGAAAATCTGATGTAAATATGTGAAATGGGCTTACTCTCGTGATCTACTGAAGGACAAGCAGTGGCTAAACATGCTGCTTTTGATTAAATGTTTCACATTTCATCATATATATTCACTTTTGATTTAACACTCCAGCCCTTCATAGGTAAACTACTGATTTCAGTTCCAATCTCTCGAACAGAGGCTCTCACGAACACGTTATTTACCGCCCTGCATGCATGGGCCTTAAGAATGAGCCTAAACTACCATAAACACAAGCAAACAGGAAGGTAGGTTTCATTTGTTCAGTTCACATGCATGTAAGAAAATTTATTAGCATTTTCAGTTGCTAAAAAGAAAAGTTCTTCCAGAATGTTGATGTGATTTTTTTTATCTATATACAAAAGGAAGAACCCATGACAGAAGGCAATTTGAATATATGGAACTGAAGTCTGCAGTGTTTTACTCTTCTGCATAATCTTCACTTATTTCAGGTTATTTTATACCGTAATCTAGGGCACAGTTTGTCCCACTACAGCACAGTTCATAGTGTGGTAAGAGAAAGTGCCATTTACAATCTGAACAGACCACTTTTTAATGTTCTGACTACCAGTCCCTTCCCCCAGAAAAGTGAGTTATGGAGAGGGGAGTATGTATGTTTGCATACGCGTGCCAAACTATATCCACACACACGTGTGCTCCACTCAGAAAAACCAAAATCAGCTACAATGAAAGTAAGCAACCTGCCAATTCCAGAGTTTTTATAGGTTAGACTTAAAGATTGCTGCTGGGCCAATCAAAAAGAAAATTCTAGACATAAAGAATTGTTACGTTGTTATCTTCTGACTGCCAAAACATAGCCCAGACAGCTGATCAGCTCTGAAATCACCTATCCTTCTCATCCAAAGGAAACCACAATTTTGCTGTTTCTTTAAAAGTCTCTGTTACTCTGACAGTCAGCCTACATTTCACCTCATTAAAGGATAACTTTGGACACTCCTGCCAATTCTCTCCCTCCTCTATTGCCAGTTTGGTGCGAAGCTTATCTCCTAGAAATCAGGGATAAAATCTGCTTTTAGGAATGCAAACTCAATTTTCATAATAAATTACTATTTTCCTACTTGCAAAGACTAGCACCGTTCATGTGAGTGTAAAGATCTTGTGTAAGCGTTTTACAAGTCAGTCATACAATTTATTTTTGCAGAAGCTAGAAATGGATGAATTGCCTTTTTGCATATGTTCTTCTGACTTTCCTTAAAAAAAATAAGGAAGACAAGAAGAACATGATCAGAGATGGCAGGTCTCTCAAGATAATACCAAAACGAGCTTTTTATCAATTTGAAGATCTACCCTTGCATATATGGTCACAGGACAGTCACAGTCATGTATTTAAAATCAGGTGAACCTCAGCAACATAAAACTATGCGTCTTTCAAGGACCCAACCTACCCAGTAGCAAAGTAACACTGGGAAGAGGACCTTGTCATGGCAGAGCTGGGGAAACAGCAAGTGGTAAACAGAGGAAAAAAATCATCGTGTATCTACCAGCTTAAAGCAAATAATGGAATTTGCTATTAAAGCAATTTTATGAAAAACTAACAGCAATCATGTTGTAAAATACATCATAGGCAAAATTGAAACACCTGTCTCTACCTGCAAGATGAAACACATGCTTTCCCTCTCCCTCCCTGAAAGACTCCATGCAACCTTCTAGAGTGCAGGATGTGAATACAGGACCTAGCATTTAATTTATCATTTACCTCAACAGCAATGACAGCGTTTTGACTTTCTCCTAAATTTGCACATCATCTCATTAGCAATCCTTTCCCTCCGTTAGTGGTTTACTTTTGTGCTATTTTGTTAGCTTCCAGCAAATTAACACTAAATTGAATTCCATAGAAAAAGATGTTACAGGCTTTCTCCCCCATGCCTGATTTAATCACATTTTCTTCTCCTTTAATTTATGCTACATTTAATGGTGGAAATTATTGTTAAGATAGATTTCTGATTATTATGCTCATTATAGTTCAGAGGATTAGTCTTCTTGTCTATCTTTGGCTAAATCTCAAAGAAAAGATTTGATCTGGAACAACTCGTGAAGGCCAAAAGTGGTATTCACACAAAAGACGATTTCTTTTCCCTTCTACTTCCCCTTTACAGCACTACACCCAGCGTGTGGCAGAAGGCACGTAGTCCTCACATATTTCCTTCTTTGACAAATAATATTAGCAAATGGTGGAGAATGGACAGAAGAACTAGAAATAAATCAGTATCATTAATTTGAATTAGATGTAGAATAAATTCTTCTCATTATGGACAAGCAATCTACCTATGGCCAAGCCTACACATAAAGACATTCCCTTACTGCTTTAAAGCACTCTGAAATTCTTTTAAGAAAAGAAAATTATTATTTATTGGCAGTACGTCATGAATATAACCTTCCTTTTTTTTTTTAATTTCTCTATATAAAATTAGTGCTTTTTAAACCCCTATGCTTCAAATTGTTTGAAGTATGATAGGAGATTATCTGCTTAATCCATTTCTTTCACTCAGGCATTTCAGATTTCATGCAGCTAGGCAAAGTTTAGTTCTGCTTAACAGACCTGTGAAGCTCTTCACAAAGCAGAAAATGAGTCAGGAGGAAAAAATATACAGCCTTAGGGTGGTTTAAAAAAAAAAATGTAGTGAAATTGAACTACAAGGGAGAAATTTTGAGTTACATCTCTCGTTGACACTGTAGCTAGCTAGAGAATCCATGTTACCTTTCTCCTTTTATTTTCTGCTGAAAAAGCGGCAGCTGAAGGAAGCTTGTTTACTCCATTTCTTCAAACTTATGATTCTGTTTCAGTCCTTGTCAAAACGGAAACTGCCACTTGATTAGGAGCTTGACCAAATGCAAACTACGCAGCCCTCAAACACTCAGATGATGCTTTATTTACCCAGAGGAAATGAAACTCACTGCCAGCATGTTTTCTATTCAGTTTTCGTGCCTGATTCAGAGGATCAGAATCTGGGCCTTTTCTTTACTGTTTTCAGCATAATTCAACATGATTCAGTCTTGGTGCTGCCAAGACTTTATCACCTTAAATGGGCTTAAACTACATAATTAACCAAATGACTTAACATCACTTTATTCTTTCTTTGAGAATGACTGGATTTAAGTTAATGCTGTCTCCTTAACTCAGGTCTCTTAACCATTGCTAGCTGAACCACATGAAGAAAATGAAAGAGCATTTTTCCCTGAGGGTCCCAAATTGCCCCCAATGAAGTGATATGCCTCTGCAGACTGAAGATGGCAAACTGAATGTTATGGCAATCTACATCCCTGCCACAGAAAACCTGCAAATCCCTGTCTTGTTCCCTGGACAGGTTGGAAAACAATCCAAATTTTGAACATTTTTTCCCTGCCAGATTGTCAAATGGCATTATTTCTTCTCATGTGCAAAATGTGTGTTGAAAGTTGCTCAAATGCCAAAATGTGTCTAATCCTGCTATAATGTGGTTAAGAATAATTTCTAAATTTAGAAAGTAATTGCTTTGCTGTCCAGTGAAATGTACACTAAAAAAAATAATCTCCTCTAGCCAAGTCCTCATTTTAAACACCAACTCAGACTTCAGTGAACACAAACACTAAAACTTTGGAAAAAATGAAGCTGTACAATTCCATTGTTGCAGTTTACTGTTTTCATCCGTGCTTGTTCTGTATCACAACACAATTGAAATAACAATATTCTGTGCTTAGATGTCATCCAATACATAGTTACAAAGTGCTTTGCAAATACAACTATACAGTTCTCTTGGGTAATATTCCCTTTCATGGAGGATTTTGACTTTCCCAGTTGTGGTTTATTAGAATTCTGAACAGAAACTTGACATGTTGAACTTCTTTGTGCAAATGAAAGGAAGGAAAGGTTCTTGTTTTATATACAAACTACCTGACACTGCTGCCCTAGAGAAGTTCCTTGCCAACTTGAATCTTGGGAGCACTAAGTCTTTGATTTCAGGAATTTCAGAGGACTGAATTCTTAGCTTCTAAAATCTGAAAGAGACTAGAGCGAACAACCAAGCAAACAAGCTGGCAACAGAACAGTTTGCCATCTGCCAATTTAAATTACTCTTTCAGAAAGTAGCCCTACAATGTAGGTTTCCAATACACTGCCAAATCCCCAACCAGCTAATTAGTATCATTCCTGATTTTAAGAAAGTATCAGCAATAGTCTACATGCATTTATCACATACAGGTTTTAGCCTCACATATGTTTGATATTCTATGAATTAATACAGAATAAAAGATTCAATGATAGACACATTCCACATATAAACTATGGTTTTACAGTTCATAGGACTGGGCACCAATTCTGCTGGGGGGGGCGGGAAGGCAAAACAAAAACCCCAGAGACCAAATTTCCAATAAATTTTCATAAGTATTCAAAAAGAATCAAGGTGAAACCCGAATGAAACTGCACAGACCAGTCTGTGAACTGAAATCACAGACAAATTTAAGAGAGAAAGAAGGGTGTCCCACCAACCAGTGATAAGCAGAAGCCTCTGTGGAAGGCACAGTAAACTCCCAAAGTACTTTGTCACCTTCGACTACTGCCTGGTTAGGGGAAGGGGAGGAAATTTAGTCCAATACATAATGGTGTGCATATGCACACTAACTCCTGTCTCCTACAATAAACCCCCTCAGCAGATTCTATCGCCTTGCCAGCCACTGGCAAGACATGACCCTGCTTTATACATGGGCAAGTTTTCAAAGGCAAAATGCTTTCTACTGTTTTAGAGGTGTTGATGCATTCCCACTGAACATAGGAAAACTGTTAACAAACATATGGAAGAAAACCTGCAAGTCTACAGCTGAATCCTGCAGATTCAGAAATTCATTGTTGTTTACAAGGATGATCATCTGCTATGGCAGTAAAATGTCACCACAGATTAGAATAGTAGTATTTACACTTTTAGTGAGAACTCTTACTATGTTGGACCAAAGCTTTAAACATTGCAGTATATCACTTGAAGGCCTGTGTCACTACACACGTGCAATCTGATCTTGTAAGCCTAGGCAACACACTGCCATACGTACCAAGGATATGACAAGCACCTATCAAAAATCTCTTCTTTGATCTTTCCTGTTTATCACGAAACTGCATTCACTTAAATAATATTACTACAGAACTACGAAAAACCACAGATCAAGCCTTTGTAGAATTCTACTTTTTTCATTTTGAATTGAATCCATTTCAGTTCATGACCAATGTAAATATAAGTATTACCAAAATGATCAGTAGAACAAATTAAAATAAAACTCACTATACACAGTTATTTTGTGTTAGGGAGTTCAACAGATGACACAAATAAATACAAGAAAATATGTTGAACAAAAGGAGACATGATTACACTTCTGCTTAACCTTCATGTTGAGTATGTCTCTCTTCATTAGCACCCCCAAAAGAAGCATGCAGTTGATTTCATCTCATTTGCCAAACTATCCACTTTTTTCCATACATCTTGGTAGAGAAGAGAAAGTGGAAATCATTGAGTACACTGCAAACTTCGGGCCACTGACTTGACAGAAACCCCTAACTCTCTTCCTCTGAATCTTTCTCTTTTTCTCAGTTTAAAAAATAGGTAATACTTATGTAACTTAAAGCAAGCTCTTTGCTTTAGTCCTCACTATTTTCAAAATTTACCAATATTGTTATCTGACTGTAGACTAGAGGATCACTATGTACACACAATCCAAAACCACATAATCATGTTGTGCCCACCATAACCATAATAGATATGCAAAACTGTTAACCTGCCAAATTCCTGTTCAGTGCTGGGATATATAAAGGGTTATTTTTAGATATGAAAATCCTGTGATAAATAAAGTAGTTAGAAATGTATTTGACCATTTTGGTTTAGGATCTGCTGGACTTCTGGGGTTTGGCTTTTTTTGTTTGTTTTTGTTTTGAGCTCCTGAGTTTCTTTTAACTATACTAGAAGTTTTTGTATTAGGATCTACCTAAGGACCATTCAAGTGTCATTCATCTGCATTAATCCCAGTCCATTACAATTAGTAAACCCTAAAAAGTTAAGATCTTTAATTGGGTCATTAGTATGTGCCTAAAACTTCCTACTAGATGAATGCAATCATTTCTCCTTTTCTTTCTCAATTTTGGGGGATGGCTCTAATCTTATCTGACTGATATCCACTCTAAAAAAGAGAGAGAGAGAGAGAAGGGGAAAGAATAATAGAGTAACAAATATTGCCTCACTCAGAACAAATAATCACAAAAGCAGCAGAATCAGAAAGCTCTTACTCCATACAAACTGTTTGAGAGGCAACACACAAAGGATTAAGGTGACAAAAGCATTTGCAGATTCAGTAATTCTTGATAGAAGGGGCAGCTAACCAGAGGTCATTGCTGTCATACAGGGAACTGACTGCACCTCAATCATCCATGAGACAACCTTTCTCTGATTCAAAGCAGATTCCTCCTACAGACTGAATTTGGCACTGAGATGGATTCTCAGCCTGATTTGGTAGAACTTCTTGGTTTGCCAGAAAGACAGGGTACATCGCATAGCTCCCACGAGGTTTAATCCAGAGCTTGAAGTCTCACTATTGCTCTCAATAATCTCTGAAAGCCCGGGATCTCATAACTTAATTTCTGTGGCATTAGAACTCGGTCTTTCTGATACAATGCAGTATTGTGACACTGCAGACAAGTCCACAAGTGAAACTACACAGGAATTCAGTAGTGAAAGAAAAAGTGAAACATCCGTCTTCGTTCTTGGAATTTTTTCATGGGACTTTACCTGAATCCTCAGAAATGAGAATCTTTATGATCTTTAAAATTTCTTGTATTCTAAAAATCTAAAGATGAGGATAGTGATGGATTTTTGAAGACTATGCAAAAGAGAGGTTTCATTTTAAATATGGCCCCAACTTCCAAATTAAATAAGACACAAAATCTCTTATATTTTCAAAAACATAAAGAAAGAAATAAAGTGCTGGTACACTGTTGTAATGCAGAAATGACCATTTCTAAACCTGTGAAGAAGGGTAGGTGACTGTGACCTAAAATTCACTGCTCTTTAATCAGTGACTCTTCAAAAGAACAGATAGTATAAGAGTAATAGAGGGATTTTCCTATTCTTCTGAAAAAGCCTTATTACACAGACTCGGTGTGTCTACACTCTACAGTGACAGGCAGATACATAGGCACAGAATGGCTTCTCTTTTCAACTGGGTGAGCTAAGAGAACAGGGTTTCTAAAAATAATTCGTTTTGTTCAGCAATAGCTTTCGTCATTATTCTTCTTTTCGCTATTCTTGCAGTCTGTGAGGAAGGTTAATTTTTCTTCACGGATCTCTGCATGTGTTCTAACAGCTCAAGCCAGGCTCTGATTTTTCAGCCGGCTTAGGAACCAGAAGAGGCATTTGCAGGGTGGGAGACATTAATGTCACTTGAATCAAACCTGCTCGAGAACTTTTATTGCCATATACCTGAAGAAAAGATTCAAAATAGGAATCGTGGGGGAAGAAAATGGGAAAGAAAAATATTAAAGGTGCTGTTCACTAGCAGAAATAACCATCTCACTTTTATTCACTGACTTGACGTTTGCAACTGAAAAAAAAATGAATACTCTCCGTTTCTTCTAAGGCACCACTTAAAGTGCAATCTAGTTATACATAGTAGTCATTCCTGTCAAACGTCTGTGTCTTCCATTGCATCAGTGGGCTGAGACTATGGGCAAGCAACACTTTCCCATAGGGTGAACCACCATTCTCTTGCAGAAACCTACTCAATCGTTCGCTATTGCGTGGAACACCCCACCCCTACCCACCGGCTTCTTCGTGATCATCTGATTCACAGTTGGATCAGATCTCTGCAACTGCTGATCGGGACACAAGCTCCCTTCTCCTTCATTGACAGACGCTCTTAGAACTATGAAGTTTGGAGAAGGACACGACTGATGGAAACCAGATGGAGAAATCATCAACATGCCCAGAGGACTTCTAATGATTCACAGATCACAGTTGGCAACTTGGCCTTGCGAAATTATAATAAACACATTATTACAGGGCTTCTGTAGCTTCTTATTTCATCAGTATTTTAGAACAGTAGAGCTTTTTTTTTTTTCCTAAATTTAACCTTTGTACCAAGTATCCATTAATACAGGGTTCCCAAAAGGTCACATGTAGTATTTGCAGTATACAAACAAAATTAAGCCCTTTAAATACATTTTCAGATAACTCAGAATATTTTTTAATTATTATTCAAGTTGAAACAATTATTCTGAATTTGCCAAAATGGAAATTTGAAGAGACTTCTGCTTTTCTTCAAAGTCATGATCATACTTTTCTTCAGTATTCACCATTGTATGTATCTATTACTTTAAATAAATCAGAAGTGTATAAATCAGAATCTGCAAATGAAATTTGGCACTAAACTCAAACATCATCAAATTTCACTGAACACTGTCAACTTGAAGTGACTAAACACTTTTCTGGATTTTTTTTTACTTGTTAGCTCTATCAAAATCCTCCTTCTGACAAGAATTCACAGAAAATTCTGACATTACCAAAGCTATACTTTCTGCAAGAGTACTGCAGTCCTAAAATATCTAGCATGCTAAAGCACAGATGACTTTCTTATGCACCACCCAAGATAGCAAGATTAAAATCCTGAGTGGTTTCAAATGGTTAATATTGACCCTGAAGCAAAAGGGCTTCACCCCATGATGTTCAGCTACTTGAACCTGGTTTAACAAAATTTTTACAGTGGCTTCCTGACTATTCTTTTTAGTTTACTAAATATGGTGCTACTTTTTCCCAGAGGTAGAGATTTCCCAATCACACTTGAGGGGTTGTCTTGGTTTTAAACTTAATTATATGGTAATGTGCTAAAAATGCTGTTACATGGGAGGACTGCAGTCTTATTCATTTTCTAGATAAGGACGCAGTCCTATTTCAGGAAAATTATTTCCAGAATCTGAATAGTTGAGATCTTGTAAAGGGTATGTCCCAGCTCATCTGTCAGTCTAATTTGGTTGATGTGACAAGAAGCTGCACTCACAAGGCTAGAATCCAAGAAACACAACTAAAATTAAATTCCAAAATTGAAGTTAAAAAAGCCCACAAAACAAACAAAAAAACCCCTCACTGATACAGCAGCAAAGGAGAATGGGGTGGGGAAAACTCACAGTAATTTTCTTATTGGTGATGTTTTGCAAAAGTAGTTTTTTCCCCTCAATTATCTGCCAAGGAGAAACACACTTCAGAAGATAAGTTGTAGTTCACAGAAAATAACTAGTAAAGTCAAGCATTTGATTCACTAAATTCTTCTGTTCTCTAAATCATAGTCTACAAGTCTCTAGCTCTGAGGCTGGCAATGGTTTCACTGCAGACATAAAAGCAGACAGAATTTACATGGCGTGCAGACATTGCAAGGATGGGAAGAAATCCAGGCAGATTTCTGAAGTGAAAGAAAGTGATACAAGAAGTGAAGAGCTAAGAGAACATTTTACTCTTTCAAGGTAATGCTTAGCTGCATTGCAAAATATAAACTCTCCTACTAAATGAACGAGATGAGGTTTCAATAGAATAAATGTGGTTGGTTCAGAGGCCTGAAATAATTCAGAAAGAAACAACTTTTTCCTTTATATTAAGTCTGTTTTTTTAAAATACTGCCCAGACCAGTAGAGATCTTTGAGTCCTCTCCCACCATCGCAAAAAAGTACACAGAAAGGTATAAGCCCAAAGGCCCTTCCCCAGCGTACAATCTCCAACACCAAGGACTCTGTAGGAGCAGTGGAGGAGAATGGGCTGCAGAACTCTACTAAACAATTCTGTTCAGAAAATCAGAGTAAACGCTCTTTCTTTTCCAATTGCCTTCCACAACTGGTGACTACCAAGCAATTTTTTATTCATTTGGAATAACAGAAGCAATTATAGCCTGGAACAATCCAACTCCAGTGATACTTCACAAGACAGTGGCCATGTAAACCAAGAACGTGGTAAATCATTCATCTGTATGCTCAGTGAAACTACTCTTATTGATCGATCAGTGCTGCTATTTAACATCACTTTCTGGAAATTGTTAGTCAGTGCTTTGCCATTGC
>NW_008824445.1:2137038-2186938 GCF_000699105.1 Pygoscelis adeliae
CTCTACTGAAGAAGACTTTTCCACAGCTATATGAACTCACATACAACAGAAATGCATAACCACACATCAGGTCACCTGCTCTTCCTTATCAGAGAAGCCCAATTTACTTCTGTCCTAGAGAAGTTGTCTCATTCTTACTCAAGAACTGCTTCAAGAATCTGAAATTTTAGGAAATATCTGCAGCAGTAAATAAAGTAAAACTCGTGTTTTTATAAAAATTTGGACCCAGTGCAGTGGCAGCCTGCATGTTGATTCTGGAACTGATGTCAATATGCTTGGAGAACGTTTACACTGTGGGAAATCCACGATTAAAGTGCTAACCTTATTATGGGTGGTATTGCAGCCTACTGTCCTGTTCTTTGAACCAAGCAACTGTAGTAAATATGCAGCACTGTGAGACAGAAAGGTTTTAGGGAAGAACCTGTTGTGATAGCGAAGAGTTTCTCTTTTGAACGTGGCTTAACTCAATGTTTCGTGGGCACAGATTCATCGTAAGAGACAGTGGTGCCAGACAGTGCTATAACGGACAAGCAGTAAGAAGCACTTATATCCTATATTGTACCCTTCATACAGTGATTTCAAGGAAATGTAAAAAGATTACATATGTAAGGCTCACACAAGGCCTATGCTTAAACTGTATGCTGAAAGGCTTAATCCTAAAAAACACCAGTGCAGTCAAGAAATAGTGACTCTAAACTTCTGGTTGGACTGCTGTCTGCTACAACTATCTTGACCCATGCAATAATTCTGTTATTCTTATGTAAAATTCTCTTGACCCAATCATGCAGCTATGGCTTTTTTATTTACTTATTAATTTATTTTTAGAAAAAGAGAAGGGAGCAGGCATTTTGTTTTCTGATTATGTTTTTCATTATTCTTTCAGAAAAAGAGATCAAAACTTTCTCTTTGCTAGAAATGTAGTATTTACTTCTGAGCACTGAGCCCTGTAAAATGTGGTTACAGTGTAGGCTTTATAGTCACTACAGAATACATAAAACAACATATTCAGGATGGTTTTTTTTACAAGTATTCATTTTCTTTGACCTGTCACTTGGAATCCTGTGCATCTGGACTCACCAAAAGAAAGAGCTCCTTCAGAGTAGCCCACAGCATGGTGATTATGGGACTCATCAGGGATCATAATTTATAATTTCACTCCAAAACCTCAGCTGGGTTCCCAAATTGACAAAATAGGTTATTTGATTTCTACAGGACGTCTAGGATGGGAGAAGGCTTTGTTTAATAACACTTTGGCACTCTAGAAAATCTAGGAGACATCCATTATTCAGTCAGCCAGCCTTTAAAAATTACATGTCTTTTAACACACTTTTTAATTGCTTTTAATTATTAACATTTACATTGCTCTCAAAATGACAAAGTGTCTCAGCTGGAAACGTGGTTAAATTTTTAATAACACTGGAAAGCAAAGCAACAAATCTGAGACTGTGGATTTTAAACATACACAATATTACATGCATGTGTACATATATATAATAATATTATCTATATAAATATGTATTAAATTCTATCACTCTATATAAACTATATCAATAAAAACATATATATATATATGTTTTCATGCATGTATCCCTAACGAAATATCATGATCATGCTTTTCAGAAGGTAAGAAAGAGATTAAGCTCAGTTCAAGCCTGGACTCCACAGGCTTGAACAAAAACAACTGCACAGACCCCTAAAAAGCCTATCTTACCTTATTTTTAATTTGTGGAATTTTGTCAGTTAGGAGAATGGTGAGGCTACTAGAGATCATGGTATAACAGGCTTGCTCACCACATATTTCATAACTCTAATGGAAAGCACTCATTTAAAAAAAAATGAAGTAAATTATTTCATTCATGTACAAAGCCAGCTTTCAATAACCTTGTCCATTTAAAAGCATTTCTCTCCAACCAACTAGTTTGCCTTTTTTTTTTTAAACTGCTCCCTCAAATGTCAAATATCTTGCAATTCTACAATTTTAGTTGGCACTGGAGATCATTAAATACAACATTTATTGCCCAAAACAGATACGCTGCACCTATGTACTCTCCTTTTCTCTCCGTGGCGCTCTCTCAGAACTTTTCCCCAACTTACATTTTAACAGCTTACCCAACTTTATATGCTAGATCTTCAAATTAATGCTACCTTTGTTCTGCGTTTATTAACCTTATAAAGCAGAGGTAGGTTAAGTATAGCAACATTATTTTTTTATTGAACTACGGTTCTTTCTCTTACGATTTTTGCCAGAGAACTGAAATTTTCCTGGTGGTGTCACTATCAGGTATCTTCCATTTTATATGACCTCCTCATTTCAGACAAAGTTTATAGACGTGTTTGCTGCCAAGGAAACCTTTTACCATCTGAAGTTTCCAAACATCTATTTTCAAAAACTCAGCTCTGCCTGCAATGTTAACCACAAAAGAGTAAATGAGCCACAACGCGGCTAATGTCATTAGGTTGCCAAGAAACACCCTGAATATAATTCAGATTGACTCATAGCTAAAGACAGCCAGCCAGTAATGCTGTTAAAACATCCCCACAGGCTTCTTGTTCCTTCTTTTCTAGAAAATTATTCACACAATTACAAAATAGTTGAAAATTTTGAGTACTAGAAAGCAATGAAGATAGCTCCCTCCACTATTCAGATATGGACATACCCAACTACTCACGCTCAATCCTTTCTCTAGGCATCTTTTCCCCTTGATTACTCACACCATCCTTTCAAAAGGATGTGTCACAATTTTGACCTCCCTCTTGCTGTATCACTTTCCGTTTGAGCCCTGGATGAGCCTCAATCCTCCGATAGGAATCTTGGGAGTATGTAAATGAAAGTCAGACACCCTATGTAAGACTTAAACCAGCTTGGAGAGCTGGAAGTACCCCATAACTCATAAGAAATTATTTATCATAGGCAAATAATGTGGAGAAGCTTGCTTCTCTCTTTAATGAGAATTAAGAGGCATCTTTCCTTAACAAAGGAGTAAGTCTCACAATTGTTCGTCTTCCAGGACTTCAAGGAAATGGAAAAACTATGCAAGAAAAGTAGGAAAACTGAGTTTGTTTCAGAATGGAAAGAGAATAGCGTTAATACAGTGCTAGCAAACGAGATTCAAGTTTCCTTCTGATACTTCTGAATAAAACCTGCAAACAATACTTCTTGGTTCAAATCCAAACAGTAAAAAAAAACCCCTGTGTGACAACCAATGCACAACTCTCTGTGCACCAGAGATGATCAACCCGCTAAAACTACCTCCTGAAGTTGTAAAGTTGGGTTGTAAGGGATTAATTACATAATTGACAAATGCCCAGAATACATCTTGCCACTGTTGTTTCTTTTCCTGTGTTTCCCTGTTTCTTAGGGGTTTCCTAAGAACCCTGTTTCTTAGGGGGTTTTTAACTTGTCTTTTCTACATTGACTTCAGACCAAAGTATTGCCAAATTTGCAAACTAGCCAACATTTTTTACAGAGAGAAATAAGAACAGATTCTCTTATGAATACATTTTTGTCAGCTTGCTTTATCTTTTACTTAGCCTTGTTTTCATTTCATAGCCTTGGTTTACATTTCAGAATCTGACAGGAGCAGGGCTTATTCCACTAGACCAAATTACAGGTATTAATTAATGGCTCTCGCTTGTTTGCCAGCTCCTGCAAGCAGAAGGGTAGATAAAAATGTATTTACAGCAGAATTTAATTACCCATTTTCAAGCCACTGGCCTCCTGGCAAAAGTCTCCCAATGTAGCACAGAATAGGACTCGGATTAAAAATTAATTTACTGTCAGCAATGATCTGCAATTTAATGGCTTAATCAGGTTTGCTATGAAATTGGTAGGGAGCTCTGGAGCCTAATATTGCCCCAGAGCCTGCTGCATCTAAAGACAGGTTTCAGAGATCCATAACGTAATCATCATCCAGCAAATCCAAGATCTCTCTCATATAATCAGGAACTGCCTCTAGCAAGCTTACTACTCACATTACAAAATTATAGCTCATGGATTTGAAGTTCAGTGCATACAGTTGACTCTTTCCTCCTCTTCCAGCTAAATCTCCCAAAGAAACTGTACTTGCATGAATACCAAGATTAGCATGTAAATACAGGCCAGTGTGTGACTAACACATTCTCTCTCGTCTTTTCAAATCATAATGTAAATATAGAAAACTGTTAATAAAAAAAGACAAAAGGTTTTAACACACAAATGCTTCTTTTAGCTCTATTCAGAATTCTCCCTACAGTGGGCAGTATGATTACAAAGTTCTTTCTACAGGAGCACAGGTGAAGATGGACATAAGAGATTAAGACTTTGAAAATCACAGCTGAGAGAAAATTAGCTATAAACTGAGCCTTTTGTTTGTTAAAATTTTGAAATTTAAAAGATCTTGATTATCTTTAAAAATAAAATCAACCCACATTTTCTGCTAGAAGACAACTGATAGAATAATAAAAGTCTAAGTGCTGAAATAGAAAATGTTATGCCAGAAATAGGGTTTAAAAACTATTCTCTTGAGCTTTCAAGGCCAGATTTTAATGATCTCAGAGGCTCTAACCTTTCAAAAAATATGAATAAGCTTCTCACATGGGGTATTTAGCTGGGCTGAAATCTTCCAAACTCTCTGCAAATTATCATCGGTTGTCAAAATATCCTGGGGGAAACTCCTAGAAGTGTTTTGAGCATGATAGCATCACAGCAACTTACCTGTTTTACTACTTTTTCCCTGCTAAGATTATGAATCATCCTTACGTCTCCCATTCTGTCACCCATCCATATTTACATCATCTGGCACAATGCCACTAGTACATCCAAATGCTTCTTTTTGCAGCACTGAGGACTGCCTTTTTTTTTTCTTTTTTCCTTTCCTTTTTGCCCTTTTTTCTTTTTTTTTTTTTCCTTTTTTTAAAAATAACCTCAAAGCCCTTCCCCCTCACTTATTCTCAAAACAGAATAAGACACAATACCTCTAAAGAAGCACTACATCACAATGTGGAATGATACTTTATATACTGAATTTAAGAAACATGGATGCAGAAGTTTTGGTTCTTAACTCCCAAGTATGAAAATGAACATGGATACATTCAGAATTGTATAGACAGGACCATTATGCAGTCCTACACCTTCACCAAAAGCTGACATGTGCACATGTGGTGGAAGAGTATGCTCCCTATTTACTGTTAAATGAAACTCATGGGTTAAAAATGATGAAACTTATGTGTAAGTGAAGTTCTAGCACAAGTCTAAAAAATACCAAGCTCAAGTTCATTGAATCGCTTGTATGAAGAAAAATCTTAGCTAATAGCAAACTCTTGTAGTAGTATTTAGGTTAATGAATATGCTGTTGGCAGAACTCAAGCACACACCAAATGTAAAACAATCAGAATCATGAAACACCGAATCAACCCCCAAAAAAAACCCAAAATGCACAGACATGACGAACTACATGTTAAATGTAATTCTGTGGATGGATGTTTGAGTAGTTATCACTTGTATAATGTAATTGTTTAAATACAGGAGGTAAACTGAAGAGATGAAGAATGCATCTCCATAAAGAAAAAAAGCCAAAGTCTTAAATCATAGCTCGTCATTCCTAATAAGTCCCTCCTGTAGTTAGTATTTCTCAGTTGAGCTTACATACAATATATAAATTGACAGTAAGTCCTTTAATGAGCATCTTGAGAGTCCTGCAACATGGAGTCAAACATCCAGAAATGTCTCATTAAACATTTGACCATGTTCATTCTAAAAGGAGAAAGTTATGAGAAAATTACTGTAAGTGTCTGTACCTTAATTAAAAAGGCTAATTATGTTTTATTTGTAAGACTGAGCTTTAATCCTCTAGCCTCACATCCAACTGAGTTACCAACTAATAATCATTTCCTTAACATCTGGATAGATCACTGGACTTCTGATACATCATTTTCTTAACAAATGCATTGTTCCCGTATGTTCTACAACACTGCTTTGTTTAGTTGTTACCTGCAATGACATGTTTCTCATACCACGAAAACTTCTTCAGAAGCAAGAAAACTCTACTTTTTTACTCTAGTTCTAGAGCGTTCCTGCACATTCTGAATTTAAATTCATGTATTACAAGGATATGTTATGAAATATTACGGCATTTATTCTCTTAACTTTAAGCATGGGTCTGCCTCCAAAGAAGGATGAGAATATAGTTGTTAAACTCTTCGCCATCTTAACAAATAAGCGTATCCTTCATCAGAAAAGCAGGATGTTCATTCATAAAAAATATGCAAAAATCTCTTTTACAGTATTATATCTTTCCTCTGTCAACACAATGTATGTGCTAAGATGGTTATGCTCCTCCAGAAACTGCAAATTACCAGAGCACACGTACAGATCTTAGAGCATGCAGCAATGATGGCAATGACAATACTAGCGGGTTCCAGTTGTTACAGTTGTTCTAATGATCATCTCCCTGCCCATTACGATACCATTTACGATTACAGCAGTAAATTGAAAACGGCAGCTCCTACTTTCTAAACCCCCCTTTCTCATCCCAGACAACACTTAATGGAACTAGCGGGCCTGAAAACTCACTCCACACATCACAACTTCAGTGCCTGATCTAAGTCTGGTTTCTTCACTTACACATCTGCAGCCTGGATTGTTTCTCTTCTCTCCACAATAGTATGCCTAGCATTACATGCATGCTGTATTGCCACAGGTGATTTTTTTTTGATCCCATCACCACAGGGAACTGGATGTTTTCAAACCTTAAATTTTTCTGGACCTTGACCTAAATTTTTAAACTGTCAACTATTTAAATACAATTTATGCTCTCTCAAATAAAGTTACACCATGCTGGATTTCCTTTCAACTTGAGAGAGTGGTAGGCATAATGCTTTGCTTTTTAAATTCAGAACAGAATTTTCTTTCCGTGCAACCATCTTCAAATTTACACACTGAATTCCTTTCTAAACAGCTGCAAGAGGGCTTGCTGCTAAGAGCAGGCAACAGCAAAGCCCGCCCCCGTCTCAAGTGGGAAGCTAGGCTGCAAACCATCAAAATGCCAAAGGCACAAAATAGCATGCTTGTCCCAATTTCTTCATGTTATTTTGGTATACTTTAAAAAAAACAATAACACATAACTCATTAATTATAACCTTTCAAAAGTGTTTTCCTTTCCCCCAAACTGTTAAAATTTAGTAGAACTGCAGCCAGAGTTCTAATAAAACTATTTTTAGCCTTTGTTACGCAGAGAACATCATGAAGAGTCTCATCTTTCTATTAATGCAAATGTATTTAAGCAGTCAGTGCAGGAAACTTTAAAATATGCTAATCACTGTTTCTTTGGACTCCAATCTCTAATGTCTTTGCTGATGTGCATATATCACAGACAAGCTAAGTAAATGGAATACCGTCATTTAAAGTGTCAATAGGTATTCACAGCTCCATAAAGTGACAGCCATATGTATATTTTATTGCCACATTTATATATTTCATAAATTTCCATATTCAACATCCTTTTAATATATAATATTCTTATTTTCTGGTGACTGAGCTGAATTGCCACAGTGTGTTATAAATGGAAATGCTTTTGATAATCACATGCACTGTTTTTCTTTTTAAAGTGATTCAGTGCTGATGAAAGGGGCCAGATTGATGGCCTTGCAGATTGGAGTTCCCTGTTAATCCACAAAGAAAACAATGCACTGTCAGGGCAGTAGCTAGGCTATCTTCCCACCAGTACATCTCCATTTAAATCCGTAAGAGAAACATTAAAAAACCAACATACAAACCACATTTGTAAGTCACAGTCTGACTCTGCCTGCTCATATCCTTGGCCCTGCTTCTTATTTTTACTAGCAAGGAAAGTAATCAAAGAAAGCAATGCATTTCTGGGATTGGACTGCTGCCCATGAGCTGCTTCATAGCACACATTTAAACCCAGCAGCACACATCACTCAAGCCAGCGCATGCATCTTCGGTTTGTAGTTAAAAGACTGGATGAATTTTATCTAATAAAGCATTGAGGTAGAATTACTGGGTCTTACTTGGCTTTAGCACTCCTTTTCTGAAAGCAAGGGGTTCTCATCTACTGGGTGTCCCATCAGGAATGACAGATATTTTCTTCAGCGGGTTGCTACGATAAGGGCAAACCTACCCAAGATAGATGTATGTAACTCTCAATTTTGTTACTATTATTTATGAAAATGAATATATAATTTATTAGCAAAGTGGCCAAAATATTGGAAAATATTATTTTGGATCTTACTTATCTACCATACAGTGTATAGCAGCACATCTGAAAGACAAGGCCTAGACACTTGTCTAAACCATCTGTTAACTCCTAATCTATAAAACTGAACTAGAAATTTAAAGAACAAAGGCCCTTTTCTAATGACACACAAATATGTCAGCAATTAGGGCGGAATATGCTAGCATAGAAATTAATAAACAAATAAAAACACAGGATTTTAAAATACCAAAAGTAGCTCAGCCAGAATACTTAAAGTAGAGCTACATGGCTTAGTCATATGGCTACAGGAACACAACAGAGTGATGTGGCCAGAAACAGGAGCGTTTCATTGTGCGATGATAGCTGTGAGTCTAACAGCTTCCTCAGGCACCCTCCTGCCATTTGCAAGTAAAATCCTGCCTGCCCACAGGGGACTACGGATCTGTTAGTAAAGAGATAATGGGTCATCCCCTTCTTAATAGATATCCAGTTATATAGCTGTTTTCTTACCTCAATGAAATTTCATAAATAATATTAGCCTTGGATTTTTGTAAAAGATCAAATCCCGTTGAAAGGAATCCTCTAGTCGTCTTTGGAAGCACTGACTGTGTCTAGAATTGCATTTTATCTTCTGTTAACTGAAATGATACAGCTCATAGAGTATATTTCAAGTGTTTGCATTCATTTTTTCTCCAAGTGAAGATGCTTATGCCATTTTTTTTTCCTGGAATTTCAACTATTAGAAATGATCTGCAGATCTTCATGGCAACTACACAAAACATGCCATCTACTGCTAAAGAAGGAACAAGGAAGTTTCAAAATATGTTCACGAATGGTCTTAATGTAGTGTGCTTTGCTTTGAATTATATTCTGTTCCTTTATGACTACATTTCACATTTTATGAATTCTGAAAACCCACACAGAGAAAGAGTTAAATGATATTTGCCTTGCTGAAATGAATAGTCTCAATTACATCTTGGAGACCATGCACTCAAGCCAAGATACTTTTGGCTCTATATGAGCATATTTTTAAAACGCGTTGCTAATTATTTACATAGCTCATTATCTCCTTGCTATGCTGAGCACGACTCATTTCCCTCGTCCACCCACTGCCTCTCAGGTAACGATGAACTAATGGTTTGAATGTTGTCTGAAACTATTACTTTTTTTAAGAAGGAAAAAAATTAACCAGTGCAGCCGCTTTGGAGGAACATTCAGTGAAATCCAAATACGAGATCTTACTGTCAATGGATTTGAGAAGCAAGGCATTTACATTGCAACTTTCCCCGAAATACAGATAATCACCTATCAAGGTTTCTTCAAGAGCAATGCAGGTACCTTATAGACAGCTGCGTGCATAAGGAAAGAGAGAACATCCCAAGTGATTATTGCTTCAAAACTGTTTGTTTTAACCAACGTAGTTAATTTCTGGCCCTCCAAAATAAAATAAGCCATATCAAGGCCCCAGATGGTGTACCAATATTCCCCAAGGAGAGAAAAAGTGGCCATTTAGATAGAGCATGCTGCCAAATGTTACTGAGCCTGCAGTCCAGTACATAGCTGGTGGTTGCCTCTCTCCCAACATGACAGAAAATGGCAAGGCTGATGGGCACACTTCCACCCTCGTTAGCATGTCTTTACACAGAATAGGTACTGTTAGAATGTATTTACACAGGTTAGCTACAACTATGCGCACAATTTGAGAGCCCTGTTCTGCAAAATCTTACGCTTATTGAAGTACATTGTGAGCTGTCTGCAACATCAGTGGAATTGCTTGTGCCAATTATTTAGTGGTAAATAACTGAAGTATTGCATATACTTTCACGCACCTCACTATAAAACTGCAATCTTGCACGCTGCCAGTGTGCACTGAATGTTTTCAAGTGTCTGAAGACACTCAGAGCTTCATACACCCAATTTTAAATCAATTAGAAACAGAACCGGAATGCTTCTTTGGAGGGCAGGATCACAACTGCCACTTCAAATCAGAGATGCAGTCTCAAAACCATTTAAACAGACAAGCAGAAGTTTCTATGCCTTTAGTAAACTGGTCTGGTTCAACTCCCAAATTCATTCTATTCTCATCACGGTACTTCACGCTGAGAAAGTAACTTGCACTATTTCCCAATATAAAGTGAATGTTCCAAGTTGCAGGAATATTTGCTGAAGGACAATGCTGAGGACTACAGTACTTTCAATTTTAACTTCAGGTTAATTTACATAAGAATTAAAAACTCTGGGACTGTAGTTTGTAGTTATGTAGTTACTTTTGATCTAAACACAAACATTCTGCATGACTTACCTTGTCAGTTTTAAACTCTTCATAGAAGGACTTTTTTTTTTTTTTAAAACAACAACATTTGTTAGTAAAGCGCCTTTGCATTTGGAATCTGTGCTAAGATCCACAAACATAGATGCAAATACAGAATCCGTGCATATAAAATATGCATGAGTGCTAAGCACAGGTTAAGACAGGAATTTGTAAACTTCAACACACGCTAATATGTTCCTGTTCACACATCTCAGTTTTTCTGGTTATGTTTGATGAAAGAGGACAGCTCAGAAATACAGTTTTGTATTTTTTTTTTACATTCAATACACTTTTTGCCAATACGCCTTTTCTCTCTGAGGTACACCACTGAGCCATGGGCTCATCATAGGCTCTAACAGCCATGTTCAGAAAGGGATTTCATTTAAAATATCTTTCTCCCAGCTGTGCTGCCTTTACAAAGTGCTGTACGCTTTGTACAGCATATATATAAACTGGATTTTTGATCCAACACTTCTGGTGGTTTATAGCCAGTGAAAAGCAAGTCTGGCAGCTTTGAGCAGCCTACTTGCTGCAGATCTAATCACTAGTACTTCTCCAGGAAACAGTGAAAACTTTGGTCAAATAACGATCTTTTAAACTACATTTATATGCTGTTAGAGAACAATAACAATAACAATGTTATTCATACAGATAAGTCTGTATCTTGCTTGCACTACTCATATTACTAGCCTTGCTGACTTCAGAGGTACTACTGGTAATCACAATTTGGCCTATATTATGTGAAAAAAAAAATGAACACCAACACCAGCAAAAAGACTTGCAGATATTTAGAAATGGAATACAGACTCTTCTGGCTTTAGGTCATCAGTTTTAATGGAACAGAGATTCTTTTGCCACCCAGACACTCATTTGACTAGTGATTGCAATCTTTGGCCATATGAAGGCTGCTAAAGAGTCTCTTAGAAATGCATTAAAGGACTCAGTCTAGTTCAGTCAGAGAACTAGAAGACAACTAAAAGTTGAAGAACCAGTTGTTTCATAACATAAAAGCCAGGAGCAAAATTAGTATTAAATGGTTAGTTTTTTGGAAGCCTCAGCAGAAAGTCTGAGATAGCTCTAGACCTGAATATGAAACAACCAACAATGGAGGTGTTACTGCTGTTCCTACGGGAGAAAGCTTTGATAGGGGCTATCATTTTCATCATCTGGGTTTGATGTAATAACTATTTGAAGGTAAAATATACATTATCATGCATCCTGTAAAGAGAGTCAATCAGTCCCCTAAATTATTTGTAAATTAAATCTCAAGCCAAAATCAGAGAGCCATCATCTAATTCACCTCTGAATTCAGTAGTAATACCACTGAGCCTAAAGATTTTAGTATGGGGTTTAAGTTTAAGGCTTATATTTTTTAACAGCACCTGAATACTCTGTCTCCAACCAATTTACTGGACAAGAAGCCTTGCAAATGAAGCTACTACAAAATTCTGCTGTCTGATTGATTAGAACAAAAGTTAATTAAATCATGTTCTCTCCTCAGATGTACTATTTTGTCTTAAAGATGATTAAACAAGAGGCAAGTGTAATTAGGATAGGAAAAAGTATAAGCAAAAAATTTAACCTTATCATGTGTTTCAGAAAAATGAAGTAGTAAATCACTCTTGCAGCCTTTTGTTTTGCTGTAACTGATAGCGCATTGAGATTCTTTAGCTTTCTCGTCAGATGCAAGTATTATATTTGTTGAGGCAATTTAGAAGGAAACTGGGACTGTGACGATGGACAGTACATTTAGGAGAAAGATAATTTATACAGCGAGCCTTATGCAGATGGCGTCCTTTCAGAGAGCAATGAACAGAAGACCGGGTAGTGAGATTTATGAAAATATAGAGTATATCCATAAAGACAAAAATCGAGATTTAAGGAAATATATATACTGTCTTGTATACAGAATCTCAACTCATATCCCAGGTTCAGCAAATAATTGTTTTAGGGGAGATGGAACCTTTGCAGGTTTGCGTCACTGGCTGTTTGTTGGTTGGATGCATTTAAATAACAGAGTACAAAATGCAAAAAGAAGAACCATGCCCTGCAAGCACTACCTGGGAATGTGAAAATCTGCATTCAGTTCCCGACTCTATCTTTGACTTTCTTTAGATATTAATTAGCTCATATGTTCTGTTCCTTATAGAGGAATAGAGATAAGAATGTTTCATTGCTCTTGTCTGTTTAGACCAGATTCAGTGCTCAGTAATCTCAGTTATACTGAGATCATTTTGGGATGTCTCCTAAACCTGCAGTCACAAAACCCAAAAGCCTAGTTTTTAATATAAGAATCTGCACAGTTTGAATATATCATATACAATAAAGGTTATCAGAAGACCTTACATTTGAATTTTATAATCCAGCAGGATTAATGGATGTATTCATGACAGAAATCACAACTATAGACCTATAACACTTGAAAAATACGTAGCATATTTTTTCCAGAATCGTAACAAGGCAGCATTGCATCCAGCACAGGCAAAACTGCCCTGAGTCTGCTAAAGGCCTGACTCACCTATGATCTTTTGAACATCTGAGCACGCCTCATCTCTCCAGAGCTCCCTTAACAGCCACCACCATGCGTGTAAACCACTCAATCCCAGGCAGCAACAGCGCTTGAGCGTACCTGCTCCCAGCTGGTGCCCCTCCTGACCTACCCTGACTATGGCTCTGATTAGTTCACAAAAAAGATGGAAACTATGTTACAAGAGTGTTTTTATTAAAAGGTCATATTTGAGTCAACAATCTTTTTAAACTGAGGGAGTAAGAATATTATGTTCTAGGGAAGAAAGAAAAAAGGTCAGCCTGCTTTCATGGCTACTAATTTAATCCAATCTTATAGTGGACATGTCTCAATGTTTGGCCTTTAAATATCTTTTACTGCTTTCACTCATTCAGGAATGTAAAAACCCGCTTGAACTCTGATTAGAAAAAAATGTTTTTTAAAACCACATTAAGATCTATTTTTGATGGAAGTTCTCTTCAAAGCCTGCAGATAGGAAAGGCTTTTATTATGCTGGCACTGCATCAACAAAATCAAAACAGAATTCTGCATTTGCACAGGTAATAGTTAATCTAGAGAATATCATCAGAAATGGAAGGTTATATAAGTCGTTCCATTGATATGGGGAAGAAAATTGATGACGGAATGGTAAAGGGAAATAAACTATTAAAATAGCTCATTGGCACTCACTACCATATGTTTAAAAATGCTCCAAAGAGACCCAAAATGATAAAAAATCAAATACATTATGATTAACTTCAGCATTTATCAAAATTCAGATACTGGTTTTGGCCATGGATATTGTAGCTTTCACTGCTAAAAATCCCACACATGTACAGGGCATAGGAAAGACAGGTAACCTTAAAAAGTTCCTTTCATAGAGCCAGCTAGCTAGGCTAAACACTAAGTATTATACCAGAAGCATTCATGTTTTTGATTATTATACTAATATCCAGCCTCATTGTTCTGCCATCATTAAGAGACTGCAAACCATCTCTGAATAGCAAGCAATACTAAAAATATTTACAAATTAAAAAATAATTTTTTTTTCCTTTCAGCCCAGTTTTTGCCTATTACTGTAAACATGGAGTGCTCTGACCTCAGTAAATGATGAATCCAAGCAAATGTTTGGGAAGCGTGACAAATTCCCGCGTTGCAGAGGCAAAAAGGCTTAAATGGAGCACAGTGTGTATTTTAGAGAAAACTACGTATTGCAAAAGACTAAAGCAATTACAATTTTTCCATCATGAACATGCGATAGAGGGCTATATCTCAGCAAAGTGCTGTTCTTACAGAAACTCTGCTGACATGTTGCTACGATGGTGAAAGTGGCATTATACTCGTACTAATGTCCTTTTTATCAACCCCAGTTCAAAATTCAGAGCACTTTAATCTACAATCAGGGAGCTGCACGTCATTCACTGCAGCTGCAGGCAGTGTCAAATGCTGCTGTTGCCTGGTAACTAACAGGTAACTGGTGCAACTCTGCTATATTTATGGACACAGAAAGCTAGTGACGGAAGACGAAGGGAACATTTGTCTGTAGATAAAAATATTGGGTCTCTGTTTACTAAAATACAGGATTTTCCTTTTGCAGTGAAACCACTGCTGAAACATACAGTACCAGGATGAAGAATTGCACTTGTTTCTTCTGATCTTCAGCATAAATGATTAAAAGTTTTTGGTACTGATATAGCTGCAGCAATTCATTAAAAATTAAATAGGAGTGAACAGTAAGTTAAAATTTAGCCCCAAAGCAGTGTAATAACAGTATGAAAGAAACATTATTTAGTATTTTGTTAGGAAATTCTAATCCTGGCATCAGAGTATCTAGCTCTCTCACTATCTCTACTACAATACTATGTAAACAATAGTGTTTTAAATAGAGGCTGGTTTGGGTGTCCAAAGTTTACCCTTTATCCAGAAGGCTGCTACTGCCCAGCAACGATTTAGATTTCTCGTGTTCCCCTTAAATATTCCCCAATTCTATGATTCTATGAAATACTGACAAACTGATGTATATACAAACATCAGAATAGACCCTGAATGGACTCAAAGACAGTCTACACTGGACTGAAACGAGCTGCTGCAAATAATCATTTCTCTAATCTGTTCTCAAGGCCCTAATACAAACCACTGCTTTTTGTTTTACAACACAACTTTATGCTTCTTGAAAGCATGAATTTTTTGTGTGAATGAAATTAACAGCAAAATTCCCACTAGTTTCAATACATCCCATTTTTGCCTCAAGTTGGTCTTTTGTAAGTGTACTGGGTCTGGGTCTACAAACAACTACCTAACTTCTCAAACGCCTTCTGTTAAGGGAACTTCTACACACAACGTTAGAAGATTGACTTCACTTTTTTACCAGAAATGTCTTTCACCAGACCTTAACATTCAGTTCACATCACAGCTATGTAATTATTCTTTTCAGAAGCAGAGATGCAAAGAAGGCATTAACAGCCGTTCAAAATATCACATTTATGCACTTTTCTCTTGTCATATTAAATATAATTACTTCTGATGCAATCAAACTCATATCCTGCAAATGGATAAATCCAGCACCAAATTTAGAACCTCAAGCTTCAATTATCAGGCTCTTAAAGCAAAGCTTTAAGCCTTTACTTTCAGTTCAGTGAGGTACAGTGTAAGAACAGTGAGAACATTAGGTTTAAAAATGGTATCTTTTTATGACTTTTCTTTAAATTATTGTTAGTTATTGGTTGCAAAGTGCTTTGAAGATCAAAGGTGATATACGAACTACATCTTATAACTCAGTCACCAAGAGATGTGGATCAAGTAACTGACCAACATATATGCTCCTCAGAGCTCATTATCATTGGAAAATAAATCACAGTATCATTTTTCATAACACCTGCCAGTCCTGAAGGGTCTAAAGGACTTACAGTTCGCACATATTCTTCACACAGATATGGACATACCTGCTTTTAGGCTGGCACAATAGCTCATTTTTAAAATGGGAGAGTATACAGTAGTCATACATGCAGGTCTAGTTACAGGATCGGGTCTTGTTTAAATACAAGTATAACTTCAATTATGCAATAATGAATTGCAATCAACTCTACGCAGAGTGCAAAAACTGTGTTAACAGCTATAAAGCATGCTTATAGAACAAACCTTTATTAGCAACTCCTCTGCCCCTTATACATTAAAAGCAATACAGGATGTTCTCTGTAGAATTTAAGAATATTACCTACAATCATTCAGATAGTCTACAGAAGGATACCATACAATACCAAACATGATTTTAGTATTCCCTGTTGTATACTTTTCAAGAATCTATCTATTGTTTGAACTCACTAGAAATGTAATGGGGCCATTTTGTAGGGACAGGTATATACAATCAATAATCATAAATAAGGAAAATTTATGCAGGTCAGTAAGCATTCATATTTATATAATCATAGGGTAATTTAGGTTGGAGGACTCTGGAGGTCACCCAGTCCAACTTCCTGCTCGCTTAGCAGGGCCAACTTCAGAGCTGGATCAGTTTGCTCAGGGCTTTCACCAGTTGAGGTTTTCATCTCTCCGAGGAAGGAGATTCCACAACCTCTCTGCAAAATGCTCTGGTGTTTGACCACTCTAATTTTGAAGATTTTTTTTTTTCCTTAGATCTAATAAGAATTTCCCTTGCTACAGCCTGTGTCTATTGCTTCTTGTGCTTTCACTGTGCATCTCCACAAAGAGTTTGGCTCCATCTTCTCTATAGTCACCCAGTAGGAAACATGTTTTCTGAAGAGTAATGAACTCACCATATCATCCCTGAACGTATGGTCCCCTGTTTTTGTGCAGAACATGTCCAAGCCAATCATTGCTTACACATCACTCAAAGAAGTACCACCATAGTAAATGTATTTGCTAAAATAAAGAGTAACTTAAGACAAATAAAATCATCTGTATCTTTGGCAAGGAGAATTCAGAGCAATGGCTGTCAATGCTAGGACATAAAGAGGTCTAGGGAGCATATTTCAACTTCGAGGTTTTGCTTTGTAAACTGAATTTTAAAAAGTATAATTGTTTTAGCACTGGAGAGTAAAGTTATTCTATCTCATTTGAAAAGAGTATTTCTCTGTAAAACAGCATTAGGCTGAGAAACAAAGCCCTGAAGATTATATCTAAATGGAAGCTCTGAAACTTGTAGTTTACTCTGTTTCAGGTAATTCTGAACTCAAACAACAGAAATGGCTTACGCTACTTCATCTTGAACTAGTATGTCTAAACACAATTTCGGATGCTTTCCTCTTGGTAAAGAAAGAACAAGTTTTTAACACAATTTGGTTCAGCTGTTAACAAAAAAATACTGCTAACAGATGATAGACAGATGTTTCCTTGCCAAGCCACGAAGTTTCAACATTTCTTTACATTCAGAAGCAACTGTTCTCCTACTAGGAATAAATAATAAGAAACGAATAAAGGCAATGTAGAGTCCCAAACTTATCAATTTGCCTTGCTATCATTATCGAATCGAATCAGTCAGTTGTGGTTTTTTCAGTGTTTCTGAAATGATAGATAAAATATAGACAGTTTCTGCAATTCTAGAAGTTTATACAAGGATTCTCATGTTCCAGTATTAATATGCACTATTAAGCGCTAGGATTTGTTTCTGCTGGCAGTAGCATGAGCACCAGTCACCTGCCCATCGCTGACTCCCCATAGGCATGCTACACTTTCCAAATGTGCCATTACAACTGCTTCTGCAGCTGTAGAAGCAACTGCATGAGGAACTGATCCATGCTAAAAATAATGCTCGGGTGGGCAGGGAGAGAAGTAGCTTGATTAAGCAGGCACTTCTATGAAAAGGACAACTGTGAAATTATGGCTTAGCTATCTCGGAAAACTGGCAAGTTTTTAGAGGATAACCCTGTACACAGTAGATCTCCTCCTTTATTCACCAAACTGCATTTACTGCTGAAAATTGACTCCAAAATTCAACTCAAGACAACTAGTTCAATCTAGTTTCTCCAAAAACTTCCAAAGGCTTGTCTTCCTTCTTCACAATATTTTTGTTTTCATTACCAAGTTAAAAAAAAAAAAAGAAATCACACCCATTATAATTTCACAGTCCAAAAATAAGTAAATTCCTTGGTGTAATGAAAGCAAAAGCAGATAAAACAGCTATTAATTATAGGAAACAAAATGTAGTGTTCCATCTGCAACTCTGATTTCAAAAAGAAACAGAAACTTGTCCGTTCATGTATTCAAATGTCTTTGTACTTAAGTGCAAGTATTTTATCTAAAAGGAAGAACTCAAGGCACCTCACTGGGACACCTATTCCTCCCTGGAAGTTGTCTTCAGGAACACTATCATTATCCTACAGCTTTTATATTCAAAGGACCCTTCTAAAGGGTTCTTCTCTGAATGCAAAAGGTGCCCTAAAATCAGAACGCATGCAAACACACAGAAATCCAACCAGAAAAAATCTGCTGCCATTCAGAATCAAGTGTCAGGATGTATACACTAAAACAGATTGGAATGTGCTGACCATGACCATTAAGCACTGGATCCTGCACTTTTGTATTCATGCATCCAGAACAAAGCATTGGATTTACTATTTATATCACATTTTTGTTTATCAAACTCTCATTTCATGTTTAAATTATGTCCCAAGTACGTATGTATATTATTTAAGTATTACTACCATTCTACAAGATTCTAAGAAATCAGTACAAAATCTATTGCTATAAGGATCGTGGAGCTAAACCCTCCTTCTCCAAAACACTCCCTCTCAGAAAGCCCCAACCCCCTGATGTTAGTGCACATGTAAACAAGAAAACCCAAACAACCAAACAACCAAACAAAAGGAGCAAAGGTGACTGCAAAACTAGACTTGTCTTTAAATTCATCAGTTGCCATAAGATAGTAAAAACAAAGTCAGGACTTACTAAAAATTGCCAGTGATGCTGCTCTTGATTTAAGGTGGTGACATGAGACTTAGAAATCTGGGTCTCTTCTAAAAACCGGGTCTGATCAAATATTTTCTGTGATGTTGCAGGCTGCAGACATGATGGATCATTTCCAAACTGTGTAGAATAAAAGTAAAAAATTCAAGTCACCAGTTTGTTAAAACTGCATTTGTACTAGCTGACTAGCACTTGCTCTTCCTACAACACAGCATACTTCATTAACATGCTTGTCATTGTGTGTGCCCCCAAAAGCTGCTTGAAAGTGATGGTTAAATATACATTACATACAATAGAAGCCAATCTAAACTAATAAATTCAGCCTTGCTGAATAATTTTGTCAGGGCAGGCAACAAGATTGAAGTCCAACAAGCCTCCAAAATAAGACTTAAGTAGTGTGGTCATTGGTCCTTTGCAGGAAATTAATTTCAGAGGATAAATGAAAAAATTCAGTTTCAATATTTTCTCTATAAAATGTAGGGACATAGAACTAAGCAGAAAAATTCTGACTAATATTTATCATTAGAGTCTGCAAGTTTGTCAGAATCTCTCTTTATATTAATAACAAAGTTCAAGCAAAGCTTATACAAAGTACCATTAGAAATTCTGGGGGTTTTTTGCCAGCTCACTACACAACTCACAGTGCTCCCTAGCTTAAGACAGATCATTAGGTTTGATATTTCAAATTTTTTTGGATGGAGTCAGCGATGTCAACATTCTCTAATTCCTTTTTAAAGAAGGTTTGGGAACAACCACCTCAAATACACTATTTTCATGTAAATATAATTTGAAATGCACATGTTTCTGAGGAACCTTAAAAGATCCTGAATTTGGGATAGTTCAGAACTACTTAATCCTTCGCTTAGCATTTTCTGTTCTGGCCAACAATTAAACACCATTTGCAAAATGACTCAATAGAGACCATAAATTATTGAGGTAGGCACAACCCAAAGTCACTGAAACCAATGGAAAAACTCCCACCGATCTTTGGGCAAGATCCTAATTGTTTACAGTTTAGCTTTGTAACCCAAGAAAAGATCCAATAAAGCAGTTCTCCCCTCAGGCAAAATTAGCTTCCCTTCCTTACACCATAAGTCAATCAATTTTAATACCACGTACAGCAAGTAAGAATCATATGCATTTTAAGCTGCTTCCTCAGGAAAGATGAAAAATGGTGGAAAAGTTTTTTAAAAATAAAAAAGGATTTAAAAAATAATGTAACATAACATCAGCATTGTGACAGTTTTAAATGAATTAAAGTTTGATGTAAAGTCTAGCATGAAATGCAATTAACTTGTTCTTCCTATTCCCAGAAGCAAATCACTAAGATGATTACATATAAAGATACCTATGTGACTGTCCACTTCAGGGACAGTAATGAATAGGTGGCTGTTTCCACTACATAAGGATCAGATGTAGGTCTGTCAAAAAACCCTCTGACTTTTAAGACTTAATTTACAAGGCGATAATTCAAGTGATAGAATGAATTGACTGGAAGGACAGCATGCAAATATGTGCAAGAAAGAAACTTCTACTGGCATGGTTAAATTCCCTCTAAAACGCTAGTTCGAAACTTCCAAAAGATGCACACCATCAGGCATTTGAGCAGTGCATGGGGCCAGCAGAGTTACATGCCTATTCACAAGCCATCCCTTGAACTAAAACATGTACAGCGCATTACTCATCACATACACACATTGGAAAGGCTGAGTATTCAACAGTATTAGGTGCACTGATTAAAAGAACAGAAGAAATACAAGTGTAAAGATAATTTTTTTTCAGAATTTCTCACTTTTAAGACTAAATACAAAAGATGAAGTATACTGAGATGCTCATTTGCTCACCTGCGCTTTTGTATTGTATCTTTTCACTAAGCCAGGACTCTAATCTGTTCAGTGAGTACCTGATTTTTGAATAAGATTTCTAGGCAGGACTATAGCACAAAAAACTTAAATAAATAAATAATTTGTATAGCTACAGCACACCCATAAGTATTTAATAATACAGAGTATTCTGTTTATAATTATTCATTTCCTCATATAAACATTACTCTCAACAGAAAACTTTCTAACTTCATCTGAAGGGAGTCAAGTATTTAAATCATGTGTCTCATGGAGGTCAATTTCTCTAATCCATTAGATTTTTTTCTGCCCACAAATGAAAAGATTCACCAATCTGAGGTCCTCAGCACCCTTGTTGACCTTTCCATAACTACCTTTTTAATAAATTTTACCATGGCACATCTGATAGGAAGTAATTTAATCTTCCTCTAGTATTTTTCTAGTTGGAAGACTCCATAAGCTGAAACCAGTATCAGACATACTCCTGCAGAAAACAGAGGGCGTTTTGCAGTTAATTTCTGTAAGAACTTTCGCTGTGTCCTCACTTTTGCACAAAGTCTTCACAACTCTGAACCACATGCTCTATCTTCACATCCCTCTTTTTGCAATATTCAGGTCAAAGTAACTGTCTGCAAAGATGTTAGAGCTCTTGAAAGAACAGTTTTAGAAATAAATGGTGTTGCAACCACAGCTGTGAAGCAGTAAGGCACCTTTCCATAATATTCGATTTGGGCTGCATTTCAAAAACTAGAAAATAAAAAAAAGTGAGTAGAAAGATTTGCTGATTAAGCTCAGCAAATTAAATTCAGATGAGCCCCCATCCTTGCAGAGATGGCTTCATTTCAGCTACACTGTGAGAGGGTAGGAAAGAAGTTCAGAAACGGTCTACCGCAGCCCACACAGTGTAGTGTGCTCAGGATCCGGCACACTACATTGTGCAGTCAGCAGGGGAAACATGACAATAGATTCCTTCTGCCCAGTAAACAGCACTTAGATCTTGTCCTGTCTATAGTTAAAAACTACCAAGGTATCAGTTCCCACTTCTGTTCAGCCAACAGTTCCACCTTTCATCCTTCAATAGCTGCGTTTTCACATAAGCATCTCTGTGCTTCTTCCTTATGCCCAAGAAAAGCTTCCCTATGAGCGTTCGTCAAAGGTATCCAACCGTCCTTAAAATTCTCAGTTCCTTCGGTACCTATGAAAACTAATACTCAGCCAGGTGACACACCAAGGTTACTCTCATCCCCACCAGTGTCCTTCCATCACTTCCTCCCACTCCCTTTTTCTGTCTTATTAATCTTAAATCGCCTGCTAAACTGTGAACTTCTCAGAGAAATCACTCTCGTTGTTACATGTGTGTAGCACAACTCTCTGCAGTCTGAATTGGTACTAAAACCTACAATGTAACAATAGAGAAGAGCTGACATTTATTGGCCGCAGTAGATGATGAGCATGAACAAGTTCTTCCAAAGCCTTTAAAACTCATATTTTTCACTAAAATGGAATTCTAAAAATAACACTGGATAATGCCCTTCCACACACAAAAAAGCAAGGAATATGGACTGCATCCTATATGCACAAGCTAAATATCAGAGGTTACTGTCTAACAGATTGTTCAGAGTTAATGATAGATACTTCCACTCATACCCCCACATTTCCATCTATTTTTAAATGTCTTTACTTACATAATGTTTGATGTCTTCATCAGCACCAATCTAATTCTGATGGCAACATCAACGCTGTACTTGTAGGACATGGGAAATCACACTGAAAAGCATGCATCCTTACATTTCTGTTAGGTTTGGGCCTGGAAGCACAGGATCATTTATTTATTCATGAGTTTCCTGAGAAGAACTAGTGGTTGCTTTGTGTCAGCTGAATAGGATCGTAATTCAATCTTCACTGGAACCTGTTTATCTGAATGACTCATTAAGGTGCAAGCTGACTGCTACAGAACTCTGTTTCATAATAACAAAGCCTTTTGTTAGGGGAAGGTATGTTTTGAGAAGTCCCTTTATGCAGTATGAGTTTATCAAAGTTCGTTTTTGAGAGATAGCGTTATTTCTTAAAAACATAAACAAATGAAGTGAAGCACATTCACACCTGTAACAGTAATATTTTGCTGCAAGGATTGTGTCAATGGGCGGCAGGATGTTTTACGGGCACAGGCCTTGAAAATGCAAGCTCACAACTGCAGGAGCACTGGAACAGGGTAGTTTCTAAAGTGCTCAAGGCTTGGTATTCAAGCACAGGATTTGCAATCAGCTTTTCAAATAGAGTTGTTACCATTCCTCTGAAATTCTAGTCTTTCCAAAGGGCTATCTGAGTGACAACGAGTCAACTGGACTTTCACAAGTCTACAGCTTTAGTATCTACAGCATTACTATAAATGCAGGTAAGAAATGACCTCTCAGACCCATATGCTTATGGTAATACTCATTACAGAGTTTTCACTCAGGAAAGTTTCAGGTAACAGAAACAGCAAGAATAGTTGACCCTTTACAAACAGATCTTTTCCACAGATCACTGCTGCAGAATACACACGGTATGAAAGTCAGCTGAAGAACTGAGAGAGTCGTTCTAGGAAAATCGCCTAGGAGGCAGAGCACGAGAGGTCAAATGATAGACTGAAGTTACTGCTGCCTACTGCTTAACAGCTCTGTTTGGAGCCAAAAGAGCACAGTAATGGTCCACAAAGGAAGCAAAATACAGAGGAGTTATGTTCATAATGGCAAATAAGTCTGTTTTTACATTCTTTTTCACATCAATTCCATTACAAATAAGGAACAAATATAAAAAAATAGGTGCTGAGTTGGGGTGTGTGCCTTCCCTCAGGGTTTTTTGAACCCTGGAGAATGGCTGCTTTTAAGTTTTATCCTCTGATTTGGGGCTTTGATATTTTGGTATCTTCATTCTAATTTAAAACTAAGACTTACCTCTGTCATAGGAAGGGGGAGAAAAGACATTCCAGCTCTTTCTCTGTCCCACCGATGTGAAGCCCTGCACTTTATAACATGATCCTCGACTGGATATGCAGTTTTCTAGTTTACTGTTCTGTTTGCACTTGACAGCAGTTTGAAACGGGAATTATTTCACAAATAATGATTCCAGTTTCCCTCTAGGCCCATGGGAGGTATCAATTTTTGAGGATAGGCATCACTTCAATTCACAAGAAAAGTGTGCCATGCGTGGTCTTGCACACTGTATTACAGCTACAACACCAGGAAATTCCCACCAAATGAACAGGGAACTTCTGACGACCATTGGAATGGACAACATGAAAACAGATGGTTATAAAAGATGAGTGAGGAGATGAAAATACATTTACTCTACTTAAAAAAAAAATATCTAAGTAGAGTCTCTCCTTGTGTTCAGCTGGCTGAATCCCTTTCTTAGGGATTTTGCCTTCCAACATTTCCTGTCCTTTATTACATTCATTTAAAAATCATTCTTGGTGTTGCTTTTATAGCTGATCTTTCCGCAAATATTCCAGTGATCTTAATGAATGTAATCTTTCTTCCTCACCCCATCCCTATGCAAAGCATTTTGCTTATATTTATTCATGATATAATCTAAAAGGGATTAAATACAAATTATTCATTACTGGCTATTAAGCCAGTCTGAAAGCAGACATTGTCATAAGAAACAGTTCTAAGGCCATAATATTTTAGGGTGACTGACCTCCAGAAAGCAGTAAGAGGCAAAAGCAATGTGCAAGTCCTAAAAACTACATTGGGGTATCTTAAACTTTAACATTACTTAGTTATTATGCTATTTCATAATACAGTGATACAAACTATTGATACATAAAGGTGCAGCATAGTGAGACTTTTTATCATGGTCCATTGGAGATCTAAGTCTTTATCAGTTTACATATTTCTTTTCAAGCTGAAATCAGAAGGATGCAAATGCCAGCAAAAGGTAGAGGTCTGAATCTGAATACTGACATTCTAAGGAGCATCTATAAAATCACACCTTCATTAAAGTTTCCTTAAAACTCTAAGTCACATTGGAGTCTAAAACAGTATTTAATGCAGATTACAACATCCAATGTATTTTATGACAGCTAAACTTTTTCTGATTGGTGAAGTATAAATACTTTACCAACTTCGAAGATAAAACAATATAGCTACAAAGCCAAATTCCATTAATATTCCTTACTTGATAGGGTTGGGAAACAGTGTTTTGGAAATTAATTTGAAAGATGCTGTCATCGTGTCATATACTTTACAATCCCTAACTATACATTAAAAATAATTCAGCAATTGACTTTGATCTTATATTGCAAATGACAAATGCATTGTGATTGAAGAATCAGTGGCCAAGTTACATGAAAGACAATAACATTCAACATGGAAGGCAAAACATCAACAATTATAAAGTTATCAGTCTGCTGAAGCAGTTCTTAAATGTTGCATTTGTAATGTAAGACACTTCAATAACTCCTTCACAAAACACATTTCAATCTTTCCTCTTAAATTAAAAGGATTACCCTGACCTGCCTCTTTTATTGCATGCCCTTTTTCTTCTGCCTCTATCAGAGAAATATTCCGTATTAGTGAAATAACCAGTAGTATTACAATGTATAATAATTATGCAGCTCTACACTCTGTGTGGGTGTGTGCAGAGAAAAATATATTTAATACACGTGCTAAGCAAGACATTTTATTTACTGTCTATAATTAATTTATTACCATTTATTACTGTCCTATTAAGTCTAAGTAGGTAACAATACGGCAAACCCTGGACTAGCAGCACTGTGGAAATGCCTCTTGATTTTTTAAACTAAAAATACCGCCGAGAACAAATTAATTATCTGTATTGTGGTAATGCAATACAATATTGCAGAGTGTCAGTCAAGGGACATGGCACATTGTACGACCCACAGCACAGAAAAATATTTCATGCCTCAACAAGCCTACAATCTCTATTTGTCCATAGTAGTTCACATATGGCATCTTTTATGAAATTTTACATCTGCCTGCATATTTTCACCAACAAGAAAAACTGAAACCATTGGGACATTGAAATAGCACTACATTATGTGCAAAAACTAATGTGATCTTTATGACCATAAAAAAAAAAATGGGGTACTGCATCTTACCTAAAAGACAGCATCATCACTACTTCCAGAACCCCCCCACAGTTCCTCCTAGATCTAGAACAAAGAACTGATCCAAAAAACAAACCCCAAGGAAACATAAAATGCTATATATTTTTTTCAGCAGAACTGCCTGCACCTTCCAGGGATGGTTCCTTAGTTTCCTACCACGTCACTGGCCCATGCCCGACCTTGTGTGGTTTATAACATCTGACAGGGTCACAGTGCAGTGATGTGGCTGCAGGCAACCACCTTTACAAACGATCCACATGAACAGACACTTTACTCTTTGTACAGCCTTGCCAGCAGAAAAAACACTTCATGTGCTTTGCAATCTTACTTCATGTTTTACTTTTTAACTGGGGGCTGGGGGTGGAGGGTGGGGGAGGGAGATATTTATTACAATTCTGCATTACCACCAGATCTTATCCAGATCAGCTGATCTACGCAGCCACTGACACAGCAATATGGCTGAGGTTAACAGTAAATTATACGTACAGGGACAGGGGAGAGATTGGAGAAGAGATGACAAGCTTTCTACACCAAAAAGCTTTTAAAATAGTAGTACCTCCTAAGAAGCAAGCCTTGAGGAATTATGAAAACTACTGTTTGAGGAAGAAAAAAACCATTTTAATCACCTGCAAAATTATTACTGCCCTGCAAGAAGACACTTGCTGTTAATCAAAGGACTCAACAAGTAAAACACCACGGCATTTCATGATTCCTAAATTTATCATTTTTAAACTTGTTAACCACAACACTGCAGACCTAATTTCTCTACTCTGAACGTATTTTGCTCTTCTGTTGCACTACTCCCCTGATCTTGCACTCTAAGACTAGGATTTGACTGCAAGAAAAGAGGGGATATTTTCTGTCATATTAGAAAATAGGGGGGGAAACATGACATAGGTGCCCCAATAGCTGTTGCATAGGTGAGAAGTGTCAGTATAAAGTTAACAGAAAACATGGAGCTGTCATGGAGAAATCTGAGAGGGGGGAAAGAAATATGAAGTGTTTTGCCTGAGAAAGCAATGACTTAAAATAAGAGAAACTCTGCATCACTGTGATAGTAACAACTGATGTTTCTTTAAGAAGGAATGAAAATAATTTTATTTCCTCACTCTTGCATTTCTTTTTTTTTTTTTTTTTAGCTAAAGGTGATACTCAACTAATGGACAAGGGCTCAACTTAATATGAAAATAAAATTTTGAAAGGTGCTACACTAATGTTCTTAGGAATGGTCCACACACCAGGTTTAGGTGCCAGTAATGGTTAGTATAAAGTCCCCACAGAACATCTCAAATGCCATCTGGAGAATCCATCTCCTGATATCTCTCCATCAGTAAGGCTAAACCATGCAATGTATGTTTGTTTCAATTTTCTAGTCAAATATTATCCTCCATCCTTATTACAACTGAGAATATGGAAGTACTTTGATGATATTTGTTGTATGATTTGAGAGCTTTCTGGTGTATTAAAAAATCCCCAGTTTTGTACTATTACTTCATATTTCAAACTCACAAAACAAATTAATTAGCAAGATTGTGCCACCTCGTCCTTAATCTCATTAGAAAAGACTAATGGCTACAGAATCAATTATTTCATAGAGATTACTGCCTTAGCACCATTAGCCTTTACATCACACAGGCTCATTTTGAATTTTCAATTCCATTGTCATTTCCTCCACTAGTTTAATTACAAGCCTTAATTAAGTCCCTTCTTTAATCAACTTTACAGCTATGTCCATTCATTTTTGTCTGCATATAAAATAAGAAACAAAGAGCAACTTGCAAAACTATAAGGCAAGCACAAGAGCTTTCACAGTATATGGCTGGCCTTAACCCCTGCTCCAAGAATTGCAAACATTCCTTCCTTTTAAATATCCGTAATAAACTCATAACAAACACAAAGAAAACCAAAATCTTAGCTAGGTTTTACAAAACCATGGCTTGACAAATTTTTGATTTTGCAGTTCCTGAAAAACCAGTGAATTCGGGATTATATTTACATACTTCATTGTTCAATTTTCTGTCATTTTTAAGAATCTGTAGCTTGGTCACCGTTTTCTAGTTACTCCCAAAGCTAAGTTTAGATGGCAGGTCTTTTATCTATGCACTGTGAGGATATACTGGAATTTTTACATCACACTCTTATCATACACTTAGACATCCTGTCCTGACACAGAAAACACAAATCAATATTGAGACAAGGAGTGGCAGTTGCAGAATAGATACTGTATTATAGGAAGCTTAGCTGCTTAAGGTAAACTGATCGGAGAGGTGCCGCCAGGTTGGCAGGATGTTTTCAGGATGCCTCCATGTTCAAATTCACTCGTGCAAATCTACTACATCTGAATCTGATAGAATCAGTAGGGGCTGTTTGGCAAAGAAAACAGTTGTGAACTGTTCAGATATATTAAGTCTCCCTTTACTCCTATATAAAAAAGATTTACATAAGCCTCTCTGTTTCTCACTGAAAGAGCTGTATCTAAATACACAAATACTTGTACGAATTTTCACTTTGTTTCAATGGGTACAGAAAGTCCATCCTGTATTTCTGTGCAAATTTTCTATTTTAGAATTGAAACATTAACTTTTCAGGGCATGCAGGTGGTATATTTTTCAGAATAGATAGTTTCATCTCCAAAGCAATAATTGAGATTTTCCAACTTCATGCTTTACTATTATCAGAAATAGTTTGTGGTTCTTTCCAGAGCAAACTGCTTTGCAATTTATGGCATGTTAGCCATGAAATTGATACGCTGCTTTCTTCAAAAGCTGCCCTTTTTAACCATTCTGTACTGGGAAGATGTAGAAGTTGTTCAGATTCATTCACCCCACTTATTAACATATTCTATACAGATACACGAACATATATGTATTGGCATTTTTTTTTTGGTTAATATTATTAAATCATTAAAGTGCCGATATATATTTATATAAGTGCTTTTCATTAATGAATGAAAAGATGTTCTTTCCCTTTACACAGTTTGCAGTAAAATGCAATTCCAATTTTTAGGAGGAGTTAATGTTTGAGCCACTGACTGATCCCATCAGGTTGAAAAGATCCCAATGTATATCTTACATCTGTTCACTAGGATTCTGAACATTCCTTGAAGTTCAGATTGATTTGGCATTGTATATGCCTTTGTCTGCATCAGGTGTGAAGACTTAAACACTTAAAGTTTCCAAAACATATTGGCTTAAAGAATATTTGCTTTCCCAATGTTTTTGGCATTTCAAACCTATTACAGACACACTCTGAATATCATGCTGCTGTATATAAATCCTGACCTCAGTCCTTTGACCAGGAAAGCCCAAATTTAATCTCATTTTTTGCAGGCCCTCATACCCCTACAACATCTACGTAAAATGTATTCTTTTTTACCAAATTACTGTTTCAAATAAAAAGGACAGTATTCTGATTCACACAAAACCATTGCTCATGCTTCTCAAATCAGACATAATTTTTTTAAAAACAGATCTCTGCTAATACTTGCAAACTCATTTCCCTTGAAGGCACATATGCAGCAAATATCAGCTTTCTTTTCAAGAAAAGGCATTATCTCTGAATGAGTATCAGTGGAGTTGCTGGCTAAATGTTCACCCCATAAATATACTAACACATAAGCATTCTCATGGTGAGAAATACTTACTGGATCTAAAGAGAAGCGTGTCAATACAGAATTGCTCAATATCAACATCTAATACCATAATTAACAATCACAGAATATAATTTTTTACTGTTTGGTATTTTAATAGAAAAGATTGCTAATCCTTCTGCAACAATAGTACTATTTCATGAATAAATTATTCTCCACTGACCTGCAGAATCTTTCTTATGTGGTGGGCATGTGATCAGAGACATGAGAGGCTCTGTCTCTTAAGAAGTTTCTAAGATGAACTTTTAAGTATTTGACACTTTTTAACTGGGCATAAGGGAAAGGTGCTAGTCTTCAGTGACCTTCAGTGAAAGAGGAGATTGGAATGCCTGGCGATAGCCTCTGTCCTTCCGTTATCCTCAACTAGCTCTACCCAAATCTTTCTTTTTTTCTCTCTCTCAAAGAAGAGAGCTAAAAGCTAATTTCTGTTCCTTCCTTATTGCAATGTTGCAGATAGCACAGCCATATCCTCCGATCATTAGATCCTACAACTTGGGAGCTATTTTTGCCATTTCTTTCTACTTTACATCACACACAGAGTCATTTTTTTAACCTGCCTCCTGTCCCTCCAAATCTCTGTGATTACCAAACTTCTTGTTAGGCTCTCATCAGACTGTTTCTTGATTAGGGCAAAATCCTTGCCATCCCAAACACAGAATTTGCCCTTTTCCATCTGTGAAGTAAGCAGCTATTGTTACTGTACTCTTTGCTTGTAAATTACTTTTGAGTTTTCTGATGTGCTAAGCAGGAATTGATCTCTCAGGAAGGGCTATGAAACACCAAATAACTTTGGAATAGCAAATTTTCCTATTGGTCTAGACACATTTCCACTTTTGCTTTGTTTGCAGAAATTTTTTTTCCATCACAGTATAACAGAAATTTGGCATTTCTTGATAAAGAGCCTAAATTTTATTTTACTGACATGCTATCATCTTTCATATTCTCATGCATAACTGATAAAACTTTCTAGTGACTTTTTTCTTTAAGAACTATTAGAATAAGTGTACTTAGCAACAAAAATGAGAAATGCAAACACCCTCTCTGCATGCAAATTTCTTCTCAAACACAAAAAACGAGAGCAAGGGAATCCTGTTTCACTGAGCAAATTAACAAAAGGTCAGAAAGCTTGACCTTTGTCACTGGTGTACTCTGTCTGAAAGCTGAACTGCCATTTAAATATTTATAAGGGAGAGCTGTAATTGCAGGTTGAGAGCTGTGAGTCAGCTCTGCATGTACAATACAGGAAACTGAAAATATTCATCACATGGGAGATATTCCACCAAAGGAAAATTTGGGTGTGAGAAAGGAGTACTAACATGGCATTTTAATAATTTCTGAATCAGGATACATAAGAAGGTGACCTGAAACCTGTTACTTTTGGGGTCTGTCATGGGACACAGAGACAGAAGAGAAGAGAAATTCAGACTCTTACTAGCCACTGAAAACCGGTGAAAAAAATAGTTTCAAACAATGACAGCACAGCCAGCAGTAGATGGAACCATGTTTCATTTTTGTGAATATTTTTTAATGAAATAAAGAAAAAGGAAAAAAAATGGGAGGAGAAACAGCTGCATACATGACAAAGCTGAGAGAGCAAACAAAAACGTTCCAGACCCTGCTGCATCTATTAACTGCGCTTGCTACTAGCAACAGAGCTATCTCCCAGCAGATTAAGGGTTCTTGCTAGATAATCTCCCTTCCTGCCTGATTTTAGTCCCTTTAATTAAACTAAATTTATACTTGTCTCTCTAGTTTGAAATCCAGTTTATTGAAAATTCTTTTCAAGCACAATAAGAAAAACAAGACAGCTCAGAGAATTCAGTCAATTCTTCCCATACAAAAATACAGATAATATGAATCAAGGTGACCAGCCTACAACATACCAGCAAGATGCACTATGCCTGTGGTCCACTCTGCCACCCGTTATCTGTGGTCCCTTCCTTTTCACAAGCCCAAATATGGTCCAAACACACAATGGAGAATATTTCCATTCTGGTCATTTAGTAAATTACTTTCCAGTCACATGAAGCGCAGCTCCAAAATTACTGCAAAAAGAGGCTCTGCAGACCACAGCAACCAAAAGACAAACTATCAAATACTTATACAAGTGAGATCATATTTAGAGATAAAGATGCTTAAAGATCTATCTTGCAATAAACTGGATGTTTGAAATGGATGTAATTGCAAGGTAAGTTATATATAATCTGTTTCTATCAAAAATATGTACAGTAAGCTTGATAGGATTACTTCTTAAACATCTGAAGAGAATGAGTAGCTTAGACGTAAGAAACAAGTAGTCTCCTGAGCACCAGGCTGAGATCGAACGTGTTCTGTTGTTGGTCCTGCTCATTCCACCACTTTTTAGAAAGGATGACTACCTGCATAGTCTCTAATTATCTCCATGATATTGGAAGTTTCGAAACCAAGCTGTCTTTGAAAATCATATAATGGATTTCAAAAGAAAGAATTACATCTTCTTCTTAAATAACTTTTTTTGAGTATATAATAAAATATGCTCATTGGTTAAACAAGCCAACATCCCAAAATATTCCACTGATGACACCTGGTGGAGTTGCATAGTGATTTCTACCAGCTTTCTGAACACATTTCAGACTACAGGCAACCAGGGTATCAAACTGTAAGACAACAGGTCATGCGAGGATCCGCATTACACATTGAATTCAGTACAAAATCTTTAATTCCATTTTGCATTCCTGGCCTTTCAAAGGAAAATGTTTGTGTGCCATAGGATTCAGACATGAAAATGTCACTTCTTGATATAGTGGCAAAAAAAGAATAAATTAAATTATAGAACATGGTTAGGAAGATGCAAGGCATCATTACCAAGCAAAGTCCTTGATCCAGAGTAAATAATCTTAAACATTTGATCTATGAGCAAGCTCATCAAAAAGTGTTAAGATTTCACACTTCACTAATATTTGGAGTGTCAGCCAGGACAAAAATTGAGGTAAATATTTATAGCAGCCCAATTAATGAGTTCATATCTGTTTATATAAGCAATTTTTTTTGGTGACGAGACTGCTTAAGAAAAAGATTGCTGTGCAAAGTTACTTAGCACATGCTGTGTGAAATATCAGTGCACTAAGAGCTATTTATGGACACCACCTCTTGTTCAGAAAGCCTCCTCAGCAGCAAATTGCTGGAGATTGGAAGAATATGCACACAAAACATAACTATGCATTTGCCTTGCTCTTACTTTTGTCCAAGCAGACTGTTGATCATAGCTGAAGAAAGTATACTGAACTAAGTGGACCTTTGTTCTGAAGTCATTTTATGTTCTTAGAATTATATCGTGTTCGTTATATTCCTACACCCACCATTACCACTCATACCATTTGTTAGCTTTAAAACCCACGATTACTTGAACATTCATTATTCTATTCAGTGTTTCTGTTTCTAGTTTGGGTTTGTGAAGCCTGAGAGTATTTCAAGACTGCCATTTCGGCATTTCTAGATGGAACATACATTCAAAGCATATTGATGTAAAGATCTTTTATGCCTTTTATGCCAGCATTTCTTTCAATAAAACATGACCTATGTCATTAGTCATTCAAAGCAAACAAAAAGGAGTTTGGAATATTACTGAAGTAAGGCAACTGGTTATCTAAATTAATTTTTGCAAATAACATTTTTGCAGTGAGAATGGGGTAACAATGAGATTGAAGAAAAAAGGCAATATTTTACCTAGCTCTAATTAGACACTATCAATAGTGAACTCTTTTTCTGCTTGGCCAGATGCTAGTGCCAGAGAAGTTTTAACATCAGGTTCCATAGAGTAGGATCTGCATTTCATATGAAGTACCAGGCTCCTGATTGGCTCAGATTTTGGTGACAATACACCTACCCCACCTCCTATCAATACACTTTAACTCAGTTATAAAATCTATCTCGGTACTCAGTATTTTAGACAGGTCTTCCACAAGGTCTACCATCTTGAAGGAAACCCTCATGCATTTTTTGTAAGAGTAATATGGAATGGTGTATTGCCACTGCCCTCTCCTGGATGAGATAAGAACGGGACAGACATCTGTAGTCCCTGCTGTTCTGGGTTATCAGGAAACTGGCAACTACTCTACAGCTCTTTAATTTTATTTTCAAGGTAGTGTTCTTGAATTTTATTTTTATGCTTACCATGCAATAAAGATGTGCAGAACAGTAACAACCACAAAATGGCAGAGTGGCAACAAACTGGTGGCAATAAGGTAACCTGAATTTTTCAATAAGTTGACAACATGAAGACCCTCTTGATTTCAGCTAAAAACCCCCACACTTCTTGCTTTTGAAAACGAGCACTGGTGATATGCAAAAAATCTAGCTTAAAATGTGATCACAGACTCATTTTCTGGCCCTTTAATAATATTGCTTCCTCTGCTTGTTTAGGCTGCTGATGAAAAGTACTTTGGTGACTCTGTCACTTCTTTCATAGGATCAAGAATAAATGAGTAAGAAATGTTTGTCATCAGAGCACAAGAATGGGCTTCAGGGGATGCAGATCTACTACCTGGCTCGAAAGGCTCAGCCTCTGACCTTGGATAATTCATTCAGCCTCTTTGTAAAGAGGAAAAGAATTGTTCAAGCCAAGCAGTTTGGGAATAATCTATATTATTGACATGGAATCACAGAAGTACCATAGTGATGATGGATTATACAAGTATCTCAGTAGGTAAAAGAACCCAGGCATGATACATAAGTTGGAAAAGTGATTCCTAATTGTCCGTATCAGTAAAACCACTCACTGATGGTGCTTGATTCCTCATATCTCTGTTCAAATATCTTTCCAATCTTAGCCAGACTGAACAATTCCCATTATGACAGGAAATAGGAAACACTACTGAAAATGCTAAGTTTAGCTTGAGGGTAATTATACAGATCTAGCTTTGGATGAATGGTGATCTTGATTGTGAATGGGAAGATTGTTGTTCAGAGTTTTTAATAAATAAATTTAAAAATTAGAGCTCACTTGTCACTTTCAACTCAAAGTAAGAAAGAACAATAGGCTGTACTGGAGGCTATCCAGGCATGCAATCACAGCACTGGAACAGAGACATCCCATAGTCTACATCACCAGAATGATAAAATAAAAATAGACAGCTGACACAAGAAAAACACTTGATAAGCAATAGAATGCACACCCCAACCAATGGGAAAAATTGTAGAAAACATTATTATTTATTTTGATTTGATAACTGAGCTACCTGGCAAAGTGAACTAATTCCTTCCAAATGAATGTAACAAAAATTAGCTAAAGCTTGGGCTTTTTTTTTAATAATAATAATAAATATTAAAAAAAGAAAACCCTACAGCTACCACACAACTTTAACAGAGAGGTAGTATAGTTTAGGACACGAGGTATGACATTGGAGGAGCCCTAGGATCCATTTCTACCTCACTTACTTACCTCTCCTGTAACACAGCTAAGTGACATCTCTTTTCTACTCAACTATTTCAAAAAGTCGAATCCCAGCCCCAGAGCTGTATTTTAACAGTCAATAAACATAGGATCTATAACAATGGGCTTACTCTTGTCTCATTTATCTGGCACATGGTGGTTAAGTAACAGTAACCTAAGCAATCACACACTGGTCATGTTAGTGACAAACGTAGCTTGACCCTCCTCTCCTAAGTAGGACATTTGGCAGCTCAGAGAGCACGTATGCTTTCCAGCACGGGCAGCTGTTATAAGGAAAGGTGCGTGGGAGATACAATGATACGGAATTGGTCTGCATTTCCACCCAGTTAGTTCACCTTCCGCTTAGAGCCCTGACAGTGCATTCAGTGTATAACATTATCCTCACTGAAGGGTTCCAGCTTTGTATTACCCTGGGGAAAATACTAGCATCTTACTGTCTCAGCCAGTAAGCAGGGACTAGCATTTGATTGGGATGATTATATGTACTTGTAAGGGCTGAAATATTCCCCCTGTGTAACATTCCCCTCCAGAGTGTAACTCCGCAATTATTTGTGGCCCTATTTTCTAAAAGCCCAGTACACTGAAGTCATGATACCTGCTCAGTGCTTTTGAAAAAAAAAAAAAAAGCTTTCATTTATGTCCTGAACAGGAAAGCAATGCCAAACTGTAGACATTTAGCCACTTGAAACACATATCCCTGAAGACCTTTGAAGATCTGAGTTTGCGTGTTCCCGGAAAAACTCTTCCTAGAACATGGGGCATCCCAACTTTCAGAACCAGGACCACCGCATGCAAAAAGTCTTTGCACTTTTCCACTTTGACTTTGGTACTTTTTCCCAGTCAACTGTGCATCTCAAGCCCAACAGCCATGCAGGCTGCCTTTCCAATAGTTTATATTGCAATGACCACTTTAAACAAGCCAACTGTTTCCCTAAGAAGTTGACAAATTACATGAAGTCACTGCTCCATGAGCAGTGAAGTCTTCAACAACTATATTAATGCAATTTCCAGACCACTCTTCCATGCTTTTTTCTACCAGTGATTACCATCGCTTTGTGCTTCCTCTTCACTTTTTGAAGCAGATATTCTGTAACCATCTTAGCACACAAACACTTCCTCCATCAAACTGATAACTCTTCACAAGAGCTAGCACTGGTGGAAGCTGCACTGAGCAAACTCATATTTACAAAAGCCTCTTATCACTTCTCATATCCTTGCCTTAGTTTTACTCCTCTTTATACATTCAATATTACATTGGTTTGCCCTTTCAGCTTAAAACATTCTCAATCACTAATTTTCTTAATGGCTCTTGCTTTAGCTGACATCAGTTCTCCAAAGCACTGCAGTCTTGAGGGTTCCCAGATTTTTAGCTACTGTGACAAATTGCTCCGAATTTAATTAGTTAAACACCTAACTGCAGAAATCTATCCTAAATTCAATGCGAGAGTCTGCTGTTGAAGTTTTTATGACAAATTCAAAGCCACTTTACTGTGGTACCTTCTGGACATGAGGTCGTGATGCAAACAATTCATGTGTTAGTGTCTTACATCTAAAAAGCACTCCTAACTATATGTCTCAAGAACCAGAGTATCACAGAACATGTCAGTAAATACTGTGGCAAGAGCAAGAAATGTGATTCTTGGGAAAAATACCAATCTGCCCATCTAGATGAAATTTTTGCCTTTTTCTTTTTTTTTTTTAAACATACTGAGATACAAATCACAAGTATAACAAAGATAAAGATGCGACATCTCTATACTACCAAGTATTTCTTTAATGAAGTACGAATATAAAATAATTTACATAATTTACAAATTTAAAAAAGCTTATTTAGCATAAGGCTGGATGATTTCTCCATTTTACTCATGCTGCAAATATGGACAACCGTTGTGTACTGGAAAAACTGGTATAAGAAATCACTCTTGTGATAAATGTGCCCATAACTATTTTTCACAGACTATGAGGAAGCTCTGCACTAGCTATCAACTCAAACCTGTATAAATCTCCTGACTAACTAAGAAGGGAAAAAAGTCTTTATGAAAATCGGACATCCATCAATGTTAAATCTTCTAAAATACTTATTTTAATATGAAAATTCACAACACCACACATTGATACATACTTCACATTCAGGTTTTATAAAAGTACAAAGGATTCCACGGTCCACATGTCAAGAGATGAACAACAGATCATCTGTTGTTGTCACAGCTATATCCCCATTCAGCAAAGCATTTAAACCTCAATTTTTAGCAACATGTATGAACAAGCTACCGTATCATTCTGCAGAAACCACACACTAGCAAAAATAATACCTATCTTTTCCATGAGGGCTGTTGATTTTTATTTAAATGAGTTATGTATCGGCCAGACCAATTTTTCTTTTATTTGCACGCATGCATATAATATCTTTCTTACTGGCATTATCCCTGAGTGATACTACCAGAAGTCTAAGGAGAATCGGGCCTTTAAGCCCTAAGTATTATCAACATAAAACGTAAATCCTTTAAAAAGGATTTGAGGTGGCTTTTTATGAGAAAATGACAGTCAGGAAAACGTCTAACTCCCTTTGACATAAACAACAGAACAAGAACTAAAGATTCATCCCTATGAAGAATTCTGAAACCCAAACAAAAGCCAGAAGGCATCTGGTAACAGCTGGTATCTTTCAATAGCCAAACCATCTGAGTTTGACATCCCTATTTTGGCAACAGCAAAAGTATAATTTTGGCAAAACCAGAATCTCCCATCACTAGACAAACAGTGTTTTGAACCTGTAAAGTCCACGATTTTTCCATCCTCTCTTATGCATAGTACTTTGAACAACTTATGTAGTAAACAGCAGTACCACTGTTAATTCTCTGATCACCTGGTACCAGGGCTCTGTTGATCATTACAAATTATTTCACAACCAAGTTTAAATGTATCTGTCAAACCAGAAATTGAACCTGCAGAGAGAAAGCAGTTTTTTTCTAATGCAAGTCTTTGACATAAGCCTTGCTGGATCTGTGCCTACATATGCAGCCAAAAACATTAGCAAACAGACTAGCCCTACAGCACAGCCACCTGAGCACTGCGGGCTTCCCTCTGCGTTCCAAAAACACTGCAGTCCACAGCTTTAGCTCTACAGGTGAATAATCTGTCATTCTGGCCATGCACTAATGGGCTAATCAAAAGAGATTTTCAGCCTGTGGAATATAAAATGGGACTGCTCCACTCTAAAATCAGAGAGAGATGCGTCAACATCAGGCTCGAGCCTTCAGGTCCTAGCTACCACTTAGTATAAGAAGCATAACTGTTTTTCCAGATCATAAGAATTTTGGATCATCTACATGGAAATTATGAATCATGCATCAACGTTTATCAGAACCAAATATTTTTCAAAATTTATTCCAATTATAGAGATTAAAGGTGTTTAATATTAAAAACTAATCACATTTTTATACCAAATTGAATATATAAATCTTCATGGGATTATTTTATTTCTCATTAGAGGTATATAAACACCTACACTTGATCTAGTAGTCTGGGCCCTCTTACAGTCAATGCAAAAATGGGCACTTTGAAGATGTAATTTATCTCCACTCTAAGATAGATACTAAAAATAGAAAGCTTTCTTTCTCCATCTAATTTTTATCATTATTACTGAAGTACTGCCCGAGCACTAGTCATTTGTCATAGTCTCTCTGTGAGGGTGCTATAACTGGTCCTTTCTCTGCCTAGACCTACAGCAAATTTACCTTGACCTCCCACTTGCTTTTCTTATGACTCATATAACAGATCACCTGAACCCCATATACATCCGTGCTTACACCTTCATTTCACATGAAACAGTGCCTATAATAGCTGCTGACACCTGCCCTTTTTCAGGGGAGCTCTTTGAATAAAAGCAAGTTAAATAACTAAATTATCAGAGGTCCAGAATTAAGCCCAGGAAGTGAGAATCAATTTACTTTGACTTTCCTATTAAGTTATATGAAGATTAGTTAAAGGATTTTCTTTTTCTCCAGCCTCCATCTGCATCCTGTATAAGTGAAAGGATAGAATTGATGATATGCAGGTCACATCTATCTTCCTCTTTGATCCAGTTAATGAAATTGAGATTCATTGCAATTTTCTGCTTTCCATCATTTAAGGAATGCAGTTACTTTGAAGATTCCTTGAAGCTTACAATATTTTTCCTCATAACCAGATTCTATTTCTCCTGGATGTCTTATTTCTTTATCACTGCCAGTATAAAATGTTAATACAAATCTTCTGTCTAAAGCAATCTAGACTGACTGAGCTCCACAAACTTAAATTCTGTCCTGAATTTGTATAGAAACTTTTCTAGAAAAGTTCTTTGCTTTCTCTCTTACACTAGCATCATGTATTTCTACTGCTGGTGCAAGTGCTGGGGTAGTATTTAAACTATGACCTCACACATGCTAAAATGGCTAAACAGGAGTCTTCATCAAGTTAACGGTTCTACCGGTAGGTCAGTACTGAAGCAGTTCAGGACACTACCCTTTCTCCACCAGAATGTGGAATCCACAATCATGTCGTGACTGTACACATGCACATGAGGAGAAAGATGCTTCTTTTCTCAAGAGTTAGTGACAAGAGCAAGATAACCGGGGCACATAACAGGAAATGCCAAAGTCCAAGGCTGCTGCTGGCTGATGTACAATCTGTGCAATTCCTCTGAAAAAGGCCTTCCTATCCAGCACATTCCCAGTTGCCTTTTTGCCCATGGACCTTCCTCTGCTCCATGGACACATTCGTAAGACACTCATGAATGCAGGAAGTAAGAAGCAGGTCAGGCTGACAAGATGCACTTAGCATATGACATCAATGAAACACAGCATGTCATGCTGTAAACAACAGAGAAACAGCTGTAGGCGAGAGAAAAGAATGAGGTTGAGTTAGCTTGTGAAAGTCTCACTTCCATTGTGACAGATTTGAGAGGTCTGCAAATAGGTTGTGAAGCCCTTGTTTGGACAGAGTTCTGGTATGTTAAAGGGAGCACCACGCTATCTCTAAGTGATTTGCTGCCGAGCCTTGTACTGCCATTTCCTTCCTGGAGTAAGAGAACAATACAACCAGAGGAATCAGGGTACAATCTTTACACTGACCTTCCACCTCTTTACCTTCCGCAGAGCGGATCAGTGCACATTCTCTTTTAATTCTGCATGAAAGCCATTAGTGCAAAGATTGGAATACATGAATAAAAATAAACAAACAAAAAAACCACAGCACGTCTCCTTTAAGTCTTTACCTTGCATGTTCCGCTGGCAAGCTTAGATAAGCACACTAGAGGGAAACTAAGAATGCTCCAGATGGTAAAGGTTAATATTGCTGTGGTATGGCTTGTTTTTGCACAGTGATTAGGCTCGCTGCCAGCCTGATTCCTTCGATGTTTTAACTATCTGCAGCTTGAGTGATTACATTAATAAACTCTCAGTGCAGACAGCGTGCTAAACTCTAGCCACTGTTCATGTAGGAAGAGAATGGAAGTCTTTAAATACACTTTCTCTTCTAAGTTCTAAATAAAAAGGCAAATCCTGGCCTGATTTTCTCAAGAAGAACCATTCCTTAGAAACTTCCGGCAATCTCTTGATTCTCAGCAGGATTTTTAAGACAAGGAGAATTCGCTATCAGCCAAAGAAAGACTTTTGTCTTCTTTATTTTTAAGGTTCTAGCAGCAGATCTAACATTCCTATACATCACCCATCACAGATCTGCATAATTTGGATCCCAGTCATAGTAACCCTACAAATTACAGTTTGAAGACTTTAAGGCCAAAAGCATACACCTGCACTATTCATGCTAAAAGAATAAGCAATCATCATCAGCAATGATTTAGAATCAGAGATGAATTTAGCTCATCATAGGTCAGTCCAGAAATCTTCAGGTCAACTCCAACATAAACAGAACCCTAAGTGATCAGATTGAGTTGCACACAATCCCAAGTATATCTTACAAACTAGTACATTATCAGATAAGGATCGGGAGCAATTGAATCCTGTTATGTAACAAACAAATAAGAGTATCTTCACATTTGGCTAACAGGCAAAAATGTTTGCCAGCAACACAAAGGGAGAATTTTAAGCAACGTATTACAAACCACATTGCTTCACCAATCTCTCTGAACCGACAACAATGAAATACCTCTTTCAGCAACTGTAATAAATGCAGTTTACTTTTCTGCAACAGGAACAACTCCCTGCTAGCCCTAAATCTTGACTTCTACCTCTATTGTATCCAGAAAGGAGATGCAAGCAGTATTTGCAGAGTGAGTCAGACATAGTTACTATCTTCCTGTAGGGAACTACAAGCACCTGTTAAGCAGTCAATAAAAGTATCTGTGTCTTTTTCACAAAATGTTGTTTCATCACTTCACCCTCCATGACTACTAGTTGTATACAGCAGTATACAACTGCTGTGTTTGTTTGGTTTTAATTTCTGCATCAGGAAATGACTGAAAACTGAAAAAGTTTCATATATATTTTACAGAAATCTACACATTTACTGGTAAGTTTACTCAGTGGAGCAGGGCTACGGTGTGGGCAGAACATCCAGGTTTCATTCTCAGCTCTGTCATTGACTCCTTGCATAAACTTGGGGAAATCGTGTGCCCTTCTAAACAAAATGGGGATAATAATCATTCTTACCAAACAGATGTGCAGTAAGACTTTGTAATCAATGTCTGTAAGGGCTTCAAAATCCCAAGATGAAAGACAAAGTGCATCATATGAATCCATAAAACGTACAATAATGTTATCTATGGAATAATGCATTTAACACTTCTTAACCATTAATCCGGTGCTTGTAAAAGGCAAACTACTGCCATCCGTTTCTAAACAGACTCGCATACACAGAGCCAGAAGCCAATAAAAGCTAGGCACTCTGTGCCTCCTAACCTTCTTTCACCTCACTGAGGTGGAATCATTTAAACACTACCAGTATCAAACAAAATTGCCTGGAGACAAACATGCAGGTCGTGTACAAAAACAACCCTACGCCTAAAAACAAATAAGCCTGTTTTCTGTATGCTTAATGATTTGCAACCTGGTCTTCAGGTTGGGCTCCAGCAGAACTGCTCTGCAATCCTTCTAAAGACAGAAAAGGTGGAAAAGGCAGCAATAATCCACGATGACCAGTCCAGATAACTAACATAAATCTAAAAGAGTACAAAGTAATGGCAAAAAGTAGACCATCTTTAACACAGAAAGCTTACCATAAATGTAGCCATTTATTAGCATGACCTTCTATCTTTATGGAGAAAAATTGAATATCTATTAATAACTTATTCTACTTGAAGCAGATGCATGAGAGGCTGTCACCCTAAATTGTCTTCAATTTTGTGCCTGCTCTCTCTCCTCCCTTCATGTGACTGTGGCATGTATGTTTATTTGGAGACACATGTTATTTGCTCGTTATTTTAACTTTAATGAAGTTTTGCTTCAATCAGTTTTGCTACAAGAGATGTAACTTCAATTTTCTCTTCATAGCTGAATCAAAGAAAGTCGACATTATATGCTACACAGTTTAAAAGAGCATTTTGTGCTGGAGGTTTCTTCAACCTCTTTGTTCTAGAATCAGGCCCAGATCCCTTCTAAAACAGAGAATTCACATGTATCAACTGAGTGAAAGAAGGTCTCCCTCAACTCTTGCTTAGTCGAATCAAAGGATCAAAACCACTACTGCCCTCAACATCGACCTAACCACCTCTCCAGCTGATCACTTTCCTGAAAGCATCCTCGGAACATCCTGAAGTTTTTTCAAGGAGTGGAAATCAAGCCACGTGTTATTATGAGAAGCTGGCAAGTATGTACCCGTATGCACGGGTGCCCGCTCCCAGGTGCTGGCAGCAGGGCTGCAGAGGCCTCTGTGAAGAGAGGCTGGGGCTGCCTCATGCTGGACACAACCCACCACAACGATGAAAAAGCAGAGGCAAAAAAACTTCATGCATCAACTCATCAGGAGTTCCGCTTACGTGGGCCTCCAAGAACTGGCCTGAATTTAAGACGCAGCCGATGGGTAAGCCATACAGGTCAGAGCACAACCTCTACTACCCTTGTTGCTAGCCTTCCAGAAAAATGAACTGTGGGAGCTTAAGGTATGTGGAGAGATGCACCAAGCAGTTATTCATTGCCTTTTGTGCAGAGACTGCTGATGCCTTGCATTTGATTGGCATGAAGACAAATCATGTTTTAAATTACCCTTACATGGCTATTAGTGAGTTCTATCAGCTGTTAGGTTCTTTAAATCACTTCCCCATCTCTTCAATTTAATAACACGTTCCCCTCTGGGTTTGCTATTAAGGTGTTAAATTTGCCTGCATACTTTTCCCCCCCATCTCATGACTGGCTTTCATTTGGCATAAACCCTGAGCAGGTATTCTTGAGAAAGTATAAATAATAACCCAATATATTTGACCCCACAGGAATAACAATTTGAAATAAGAATCTGCTTTTCCCAGGAACACCTTTGGGAAAACTCTAAAAATGAACAGCAGAACTATTCACAATACAGCAAATACTACAGCAGTGAGAGATTAGGAAAAACGTAGGGCTTCCAGAGCAGATGCATCTTTTAATCAGGAACTTTGCATTTTAAAATATTCAGTCACCTACACTGAGAAAAATACCACAGGCACCATGTAAAGATTGCAAAAGTAAAAGGGGTTTTCGTACATAAATAGCATTCATGTAGCACTTTGAAGAAAGGGTTCATTGAGAATTACTGAATTCAGACAGTGAACAAGTCCATTGAAGCACTTAGATAAGGTAAAAACAGAAGCTAGGTTAAACCTTAGACAGACAGATGCTACTGACAAATTACACTAAAAATGAACAGCTTTATTACATTTTTGAACACTTCTGTCATCTTGACAATCTTTTGGTGTTTAAATTGGAGCACTAAGTATATGCTTAACTTCAAAAATTCTAAGAGGCAGAATTAGTGATGAAATCAGACTATTACCTAGTTGTTTTGTCACTAGTAGACTACAAAGAATAAGCTCTTTTAGTGTTCTTCCATAACATAAGCTGTCCAAATTCCTGGTTCATTCATATGGCCCTTTCTTTTTGCTTGTTCTAGTTCATCTTTCTTGAACATAAACCCTATACTGACACAAAAAGGTAGAGCTTTAAAATGTATTTTAAGTGTTTCAGAGTATACGTAAGTAATATCATTTATTCATGATGGAAATAACATGGCTCATTTCTTACATTTCTCTCCTGCCCTTTTGAATGTGTATGGTAATTTTAAGAGACATGCAACACAGAGAGTAGGATGTTGTGATAATTCCCCTGAAGTATTTACTTGATGTTTGTATTATTTATGTAATAGTCTATTATCAATCCAATAATGATGGCTAGTGATAGTTAAATGTTCCTGTGGGACTTCACAGGCCTCCTTCCATAAAGTAGGCTTGATGGGACTATAAAAATCCAAATGTATTTCTTCCCATGCACACTTGTACTGGATTACAACAGCGGGAGTCATGCACGTGAGAAAAGATTTACCACTTATTTGAAAAAGATATACTGCACTGACCCATTATGAAATAAAACCTTTTCAGCCCTGAAGTTATTCCAATAAATTAAGAAATTCTGACGATAGGAACAACATGGACCTTTAAAAGCATTGCAGCTCACAGGCATGCATTATTCTTCCTAGTTAATGCCAGCAATTACACTTTTAATGAATGTTGCAGATAATAAAAACAAATTAGATAGTGCTACATGCCTCAAATCTGTATTTTTCTAAGAGTCATGATTGCTATGAAAATTCTGTCCTCTTGGCAATTATTACACACCACAAACAAAAGATCATTTTTATCCTCAAGGCAGGTTTGATGTCAAGGACAGTCCCATTTTGCTTACTTGTGAATTTTAGTTTTGAAGGGGCCGTAGTCCACAAATGATAAGCTTACAAAAAGCTAAATTGTAGTATATTACTGAGGACAAAGACAGCACCAATGACAAGGAATTAAAGAGGATACTGTCATTCATCAGTATTTAATAAAGAGCATTTCTGAACTCAGTATTAAATCGACCAAGCTACCACATATATGAAACGATTGTAATATGCAAGTCTGGACAGACACCAGGAGAACCTCTTCATACATATGGAAAATAAATGGATGTTACCTTGTAATTCTGTAGGTTTATCATCAAGACTTCTTATTTATCTCACTTACTTATTTTCCACTCTGCCTTCTCTCTGTGGGTTTTTTTTTAAGCCTCTCCACTTCTTCCTTCCTCATTGAATTGTCTGGGAAATCCTACAGCATCTGATCTAACTCCTACAAAGAACTAGCACATAGAGGTACAAAGCAGCCAAACAAAGCTGGTTCAAACCCAAAAAGAATACCAGTGCAAGTGAATGCTTTGCTCCAAACACCTTTCCTTGTGTACAAAAGACCTCTCTCCTTTGCAGAATAAAATGCATATATTATTAATAATTCCTCCTCAGGGGTTGCATGACATTTTCTCTTTCAAACAGTAATTTCTTGTAGGTGAGGAAACTAGAAATTAACCATGGCCTTATAACCTCTCCAGAACCACAAATCCACTACCTCCAGCTCCTGAAAGAAAGTAAATTGAAAAATTAATCTCTGATTTTGGTTTTCCCTTATTGTGGCTAAATAATTTCTCCCATTTAAAAAAAAAAATCCACAAACTCTGTTCAAACAGTAATGTACATCAAGATTCTTTTCTAAAAGTCATTCTTTGGGATTGTAAGAAAAAGGGATAGAAACAGCCATACTAGATCAGGTTCCAGACCCATGCAGTCCAGGCAAAATTTGGTATCAGCTGCTTCAGAATAAGGCACAAGAAAACCACAGTAAATTCCGGTAGTACAATCTCTAGTCTCCTACAGGGCCTGGAATAATATATGATAAATACTAACAAAACACCAAAGCACACAGGACTTAACATCCCCTCCAATTCAACTACAGTCCAGTTCCATCCACACATTACAGCACATCACTCAGTCACGTTAGGGAAAATTTCCTGTTACTTAGTTACAGGAAATCAGAGCTGAGAAAATATCCTTCTCAATAGCAGCACAGTCTCTTAAATGCTACCAAATAAAATGACATTAAAAATCACCAATATTGTTCGTCTAAATGTGCTGGTAACTTTTTACCTAAGAGACCAAATCTTAGTTACACAAACCAGAACCTAGGGAGAGGGGAAAGAAGACAGAAAGTGGCTAAAAAGTCAGGTAAGGGGGAAGGAGAAGGAGGCTTCTCCTTTGTGCTCCCTCAAATGCTGCATCACTCTGCTGCGTCCAACTGTGTATTTGGACTGACAGCTCTTTGAAAAGTGTTCAGTGCCTCGTTCGATGAGGCCAATGCTCAGGACCTGGCCAGCAGCTCTTCCTCCAGATCAGAAATAGGAAACGCTTCAGTTGTTCAGTGTCACTTTTAGTGTCACACACTTGTTGCATCAATGTTGACAGTTATGTTTAATGAAATGTGGATATTTATTTACAGTACACAAATATTATGTTTACAGTAATGTTCACTGCTCTGTGCTCAGAGCAGTTTTTCACAAAGGATCAGTAAAACCACCTGAGCCACGTAGACACAAGTGTGTTACATCATTGGTGTCAGCAGCACAATGACCTCATTCACTATTTGATTCTTTTAGCTCCTATCATCATAGACAGCTTTTCTTCCTGTCTTGTTCTGTTTTCTAAATTGTTCTTATTTTAAGACAATTTCCATGATCCATATATCAAGAAAAAATTATGTATTTACAAAACTTCTATCATTAGATCACAGAGATATGAGCAGCTTGGAGCTCTTTATACTTCATTTCCTTTTAACAGTATTTACTGAAATTAAACAGAAATTTTGCAAAAGGAAAGCTAGAAAGGTTGCAAGCGAAGCATAAGGTTTACGGTTTATGATAGTTAGTACCTATCAGTATCAAAGCTGGCAAAACTCTCATTTGCATCTAACAGCTGGGATCAATATCTACAAAGAAGTCAATAAGCAGGGTAGCTTTACTCTGGCTGCATGAGACACTTCACCTTTTGGAACTACAAAAAAAAAGGTGTGACCTACCATCATTGTAGGAAATAAGCTTAAGTCCATTTGAGCCATCAGAGCTATGACAGTTGGTATGACATGAAGGATCTGCCCTTCCTTCCAAATCCCCTCTCCCTTATCAACAGTGTTTATACAGGATGTTACTCTAAAGTTTATAAAATCCATGCTTGTTTTTCCTCCCTGGTAGAAATCCTCAAGAAAAGACCATCACAGCTGCTGCTGTGTGCTGCTGATGATGAGTGCTGCCTAGCACTCATCGCTGGCAAGGTACCACAGAGCACAGCCAGTTCAGATAAGACAGACACTGGATTATTGCTGATAGTGCAGGAAAAGATCATCTTCTATTGTAAGTCTTCATGTTTCATACCTTCATTTGTTTGGGTCAGCCACTTGTTGCGTCCTGAAACAATTCAGGATGGAGCTTGCCAGGGTGACAGCTCTCTTCTCACTCTATGACTATAAAGCACATTAACTGGAAGAGGTCCAGATCCTGAAGAGCTCATCTATGCACGTTATTAACAGAAACAAATGCCTTAATGACAGGTTTCCTTTAAAACACAAAAGCATTAGCTGTACCCATCTGCCCTACCACACAAACACAGAACTGCTTTACAGTTGCTGCTTTGTTCTCATCCTAATTCATCCAACAACCATGATAACACAGCAGCGTTAACTGTACCCACTTAATCTTAAAATAAGCCAAAGCTACCGAATCACAGGGAATGTATGGTACATACATTTGTATAGATGATTTAAGACTGCTGAGCAAGAGACCCCTTCCAGCAATGAAACAGTTGTAGTTTCAGTACACCCAGTAGGTAAGCAGGCAGCCATTAAGAGAATAGACAAACTGACAATAGACACCGTGATTTATGCGAGTAGTAATTAAAAAAAAATAATAATAAAACTCTTTACTATGAGTAGCACATAGGCAAACAATTAATTTAAAGCGAAACACAAGAAAGCTTGTTTTTAGAAGACCAATACTTCCCCCTCCTCCCTTCTTATACAACATTTAATTAGGAGAAGCAGCGCAATGCGTAACATGTTGGACAGGACTCTGCAAACAATATCCACAGAATTGCATCAACCCTGCAGAATGATCTTGGGCAAAGAAACCTGAAGCACACTGAAAATTTCTCATCTGCAAAATGGATAGAATTATATCAACCATCATTCTTAAGCACTTTGTAAATAGCTTTTACTGAAAATTGCTGTTATAAACTAAGGGCTACTCTAGAACAAAATGCAGGTTCACACAATCACAGATTTCAATAAGAAATTATAAACTTGAAAATCTGACTTCATTAATAAAAAAAGAACAAACAACAAACACCCAAAATTTCATCTAGTTGTTCCTAGTTTCTAACTGCAACTTTTATTGCAAGGCTACGGCAGCTCATTGCTACTGAGACTTCCCAGCAGATAAAGAAAATGAGGCAGAAAGATCTCCTGTGATTTTCTTGAGAACACACAGCATGTCCAATGTCAGAGCCACAAAAAAGACGCAGCCTCCAAGGCCCATATCCTGGCCAGGAAACCAAAATGAGACTTACTTTCTTCAGGGCACAGAGCTGGTCCATCAACAATGGAGCACTTAAGCTGCATTGGACAGTGTATAAACAAGTTTTAGGCAAAAAAAATGTGAAACTGTATGTGAAGTAGGACCAAAAGATGGTGCTAGTTCAGAAAAAGCGAGAGGAGCTGTTATTCTATGAGTGGATACATTGCTGTCACTTATAAAAGTGCTCCTTTTGCAAAACAGCAACCTAATGAATTACCATACATTAAAAACTGATCATCCCTACGTAGCATTTTTTTAAACTTCTGTATTGATTTATGTTTTCATTTTGCATAATGCACCAGAGCCCAATTAAGATCCGTAGGAGGTGAAGGGGTGGGGGGACAAGACTGAGAGGTTTTCTATGTTTGTTCTGTACTCTGGTCACTTCAAAACTAAAATGAACAAACCTATCAGGAAAACAGAAGGGATCCTAGCATACTGCATTTAGTATTCCTTTGATCATTACCTGGCATGTCAGAGTGTTTAAATCTAACCCCTCCCCTCTTCTACCCTGCAGGAAAGGCAGACAGTGCAGACTGCAAAGCATTTCAGGGAAATAAGACAATTGGCCTGACAACTGAGGGCACAAATCTTGTGCCAGAACAAACCATCCACAAGATTTCTACAGTCATTGTACATAAAAAACCTGATCAGACTGTTGGCTTCAGACAGAGCCTTATGTCAGGCCCAGTATGACACAAGCACATTTTCCCAAACTACTTAAAGGTTATGTAATAGAGATCTGCAGAGCATTAGCAGTCACATGACACGTCCCACTAAGATTTCAAACTGCCACCTACAAAATTTAATTAGCAAGCAGTAAACAAGAGAGAAAGGAAGAACTATAGTCCTGGAATTGACAGAGAATGTTCCTAATGTTCTAAACTGTATGCAGAATTGGGGGCAGGGAAGTGGGGAGAACAGAAATGAGGATTTAACAAATAGGTAAAACTGTGACTGTCACAGAAGAGGGAAAATGCAGTAAACAGGGGACAGATTCAACCATGTATTGCTTGTTATAGTGACAACTGTGAGCTTCATCCACCTGAATTCTAAGCACCATCAACTCTATCCCTCTTCAGCAAGAGTTTAGGCAGTACACTCCCAGAGATACTGTGCTGAGCTATCCCTCCTGGTGTAAACTAGCACAGATCTATAAAAGTCCCTGCTGATTAATATCAGAGAATATTTTTAAGCGAGTTGGACAATGTACTTACTAAAGATGCACTTTCCATGTCGGTGAAAAGGCACCATGATGTTCCATACAGAAGTAACAAGTAATATTTTTCAACTGTATAAATAGGAGGTATAGTAATATTCAG